>NC_052624.1:2588813-2891018 GCF_016161935.1 Mauremys reevesii | reverse complement strand
TCTGGGACTCACTTTACCTCTAAATGTTATTTATGCTGATAAATGTTTTTCTCACCGTTTTCTTTTTTCCCCAGCTTGTCCGATCCCTTTGATGGGCCGGGATTTACTCTGTAAGCTTGAGGCTACTTTAACCTGCACTCCTGAAGGGGTAGGATTATTGATGACAGTGTTAGGAGATTCGGCCCCAGCTCAGGGTAATTGGGAAACCCCCCCCTCTCTCTCCCCTGACCTCACTGACTTGCCTTCAACCCTCTGGGGAATTTCTGACACTGATGTTGGCCTGCTCCTTTCGGCAGAGCCAGTAAGGATTCAAGTGGAGCCCTCCTTAGCCCCCCCGTCAGTCCCCCAATACCCCCTGTCGCTGGAAGCCCGGGAAGGCATCCGCCCCATTGTCGAGGGATTCATTGCACAAAAGCTAGTCCGCCCTCAGCGCACTCCCTGTAATACCCCTATACTGCCTGTCAAAAAGCCTCCTAAAAAGGATGGAGACCCTATTCGTTGGCGCTTTGTACAGGATCTACGGGTTATTAATCAGTATGTGGTCCCTCTTCATGCAGTAGTTCCTGATCCAGCTACTATCATCAGCCAAATCCCCTGGGATGCTGAATGGTTCACTGTTATTGACTTAAAATCAGCCTTTTTCAGCATTCCTGTGCACCTTTGGTTTCACCTGGGAGGGACAAAGTTATGTCTGGCAACGACTTCCTCAAGGCTACAGAGACAGCCCCACGATTTTCAGCCAATGCCTCTGCCACGACTTGGAAGGCTTCACCAGTCCGCAGGGATCCACGTTAGTCCTATACGTAGATGACATCCTACTAGGTAACCGCAAAGAAGCCGCCCTCCGCATCGATGGTAAGGCACTTTTATTATACCTACACACCAGAGGCCACAAGGTAGACCCTAACAAGATTCAGTGGGTCTCACAGAAGGTTCGATGTCTGGGCTTCCTGTTAACCCCAGAGGGGAGACAAATGGACCCAGTCCGCATAAAGACTATCCAAAACTGCCCTCTGCCAAACACCAAGAAACAACTTCGAGGTTTCTTAGGATTAATTGGCTTCTGTCGCCCTTGGTTGACGTCCTGTGGGGAGTTAAGCAAACCGCTCCACCGACTCACTGCTAACCTTGCTCCTGACCCTTTGCAGTGGTCCCCGGACACAATCCAAGCCTTTCAGTTACTCAAGGACAGTGTGGCCTCCTCCATGTCTCTCCGCCCCCCCCCCCCCAATTACAGCAAACCCTTTCACCTTTTTGTCCACAAGAGGGGCGGAATTGCTAGTGGCGTCCTTACCCAGCTGAGCGGGCCCCACCATTTCCCGCTTGCTTTTTACTCCCAGCAGATCGACCCTGTCGCTCAGGGAACCCCATCCTGCACCCGGACTCTGGCAGCAGCTGCCCTGCTGATCACAAAGGCAAAGAGCCTGACCCTGGGTCATTTTACCACGGTCTGGACCTCTCATGCCTTGTCAGCCCTTCTGCGTAGGGGCACGACCCAAGTCTTTTCGGCCCATCGTCAACAGCAGCTAGAGGCCGAACTCCTAGAAGACACTAACCTAATTTTTGAAAGGTGTGGGCCCCTTAATCCAGCTACCTTGCTTCCTGATCTGCCAGTCCTCCAGGATCAGCATGACTGTGTGGAAGTAGTTCATAGCATCTTACAGATAAGGAACAACCTGTTTGACGTGCCACTGGACAACCCTGATTGCATCCTCTTCTCGGACGGAAGCTCCTTCTATGTTGATGGCAAGCGTTTCACCGGTTATGCAGTCACCTCTGAATGGGACATTCAAGAGGCCGCCTCACTGCCAGGCAACTGGGGAGCCCAAGCCGCCGAACTCTACGCCCTGGCCCGAGCTTGCCAGTTGGCCGCTGGTAAGACCGTTACCATTTTTACTGATAGCAAGTATGCTTTTACCCCGTACCAGTACCCGCTGCTGAACTACAGTCGTGGGAGAGCCTCGGAGCCACTCTGGTCAAAGGGACCTGGCTTATGCCGGATGGCCGAGCCTGCCTCCCTCGCTCCACATACCCCGTGGCAGTTCGCTGGCACCATGATAAGGGGGGTCACTACGGCACGCATGCCCTTGTGGACACCATCGCTCGCTTTTGGTATGCTCCAGGCATTCAACCCTACTGCCTGTCAATAGTGAAAGCATGCAGCACATGTCAGCGAAATGGACCTGCTCCGCCTCTTAACAAAATTAAGGGTGGAAGACCTCCGCCTGCTGCCCCATTTCAACATCTTCAAATTGACTTTGCAGATATGCCAAAGGCTTTTGGGAAAAAGCACCTCCTTGTTTTGGTTTGCCCTCTGACTTCATGGGTCGAAGCTTTTCCTACTGCTAATTGTACTGCTGCCACAGTGGCGAAGATCCTCCTTAGAGACATTGTACCCCGTTTTGGCATCCCTCTCATACTTGATTCAGATCGCGGACCCCACTTTACTGGTAATGTCCTTGGCCATTTAGAACAAGGACTGGGCATTTCACACTCCTTTCATACACCCTACCACCCCCAGTCTAGCGGGAAAGTTGAGCATATGAATAGGGAGCTTAAGCTTACATTGGCTAAATACTGTCAGGAAACAGGGTTAAAGTGGCCTCAGGTACTTCCCTTGGTCCTGTTTCACCTTCGTACTCGCCCAACCCGTGTATTGGGATTATCCCCCTTTGAACTGCTCTATGGACACCCCCCTTTCAAAGGCGGGGCGCTACCACGTGCTGATGTTTCACTATTGGGAGGGGATCATATGACCGCGTGCCAGTTTCTCTCCCTACAGGCTCGCCTCCGTACCCTTTGGAAAGCCTCGCAGTTTTCCCAGACCGTGCCACTAGAAGAACAGATCCACCCATTCCAACCAGGGGACTTCGTCTGGGCCAAAAAGTTCGTTCGTGGCGACGCCCTCCAGCCGAGGTTTACTGGACCCCACCAGGTTCTTTTAACAACCCAGACTGCAGTGTTCCTGGAGGGAGCACCTGGATTTGGGAAAATGTCCCAGCTGCGCCAGTTAGCTTTGCAAAACCGAATGACTTTAGACATAATGTTAGCAGCCCAAGGAGGGACTTGCGCCCTCATAAATGAAGAATGCTGTGTTTTTGTAAACGACACCTACCCTGACACTTTTCAACGTACCAAACATCTAAGGGAAATGGCTAAGAACTACTCCTCTGGCCAGCCACCTTATGATTGGTGGGGAGCCTTATGGAATTGGCTGCCTGGATTTGGGAGGGTTAAAAACTCTTGGTGGGTGTTGTTGGGGCCATAGTAATCCTTATAATACTGTGTTGCTGTATTCAGTGTGTTCCCTCCCTCATAAACTCATGTGGGTCAGTTTATTCTTTTTCTACTTCAGCCAAAGGCCTTACTCTCTTAGAGTTGGCCCAGGCTGAAATTATAGCGGCCCTTGGCTCCTTAAAATGGGGTGTAGCTGTTGGTAAATAGTTATCCCAATAGCTACAAATGGAGGAATGTTGAGTCTGAACTCTTTATGAACTGAAACTTAACTCAGACTACATGTCTCTGTCTGAAACTTTTAATCAAAAGCTTTGACCTGCGAACTACTCATGACCCTTCCCCTCCCAATAAGTAGCCATAAGTAGCCACCTCCTCTTTTGTCTTCTCTAATTTACATTTTAACCTGTTTTATCCTGTAGAATCTTGATTGATTATGCATGACCATTATGATCTGTTAATCACTTTGTTTACTTCTGTGTATAAACATTGATGCTCACCCCTAATAAACTTGCCACACTTACTCCAAAGCTTGGCTCTTAAGCTAAGGATGGTGTGAGCCCGTTGATCAACGAATTGTTGTCTGGTCTCTGACAGATCTCTGAGCCCCATACCAACTCCGCACAAACTCAGGTGCTGGAGAGGTGAGTAGGACTTGCTTTTTACCTAACACTTGCGACGCGTCCTTCCACATTTCATGAAATAAAAAAAAATACATCTTTCACCACTTTTAAAGATGTCCACCCTCTCTGTGCTACAATCAAATGAATGGTGCCTTCAGCTAAACAAATTGACGACTGAACAGCTCGGAGACTTACAGGTATATTTTCAAACAGGGAGAGGAGGTAGCACCAGGAAGAAAAAATGTGGGTTTGACACAAGGGAAAGTTGCTAGGAGCTGGATATGATTCTGTGACATTGCACTCCATAATGCTTTATAAAAATGTTTTTAAGTGTGAGTATGATGTAACTGGAATGTGCTTTATGCAAAAGGTCTCTTGTAAGGTATCATTACAAACTTATAATCTACTGAATGTGTTCATCCTATTTGTATGTATGTTTCATTCTTGTATCTAAAACTAGAAATATGAAGTATTACTCTGAAGTACTATTGTAATTATGCAAAGTGTGGGCCATTAATGGTGGCTTGGAATCTTGATTGCTCCCATTAACTAGAACAATTGTCTGTAGATTACTCTGTTTACCTGCAAGTCTCCACTGCCTATGTAGAGGCCATTCCTGAAAGAATGGAGGGGGTCTCACAGGACATGTGAACATGTCACATGACACTGAAATCTTTAACCTGGTGCTTTTCCATTTAGAAGGAGGGGTGGGAACCCAGAGAGAGACAAAGGATTCCCGTCTTGTCAAAGATCTAAAAGGGGGTGGAAGAGAACAAAGGGGGGTTCCAGTCATGTGGAATCCTAAGATGCCTGTTGGCACTAACAAGTTCTGTACCAGGGGAAAGGATTGGTCCCAGACTATGAAGGAGTCTAGTCTGTGAAAGAAGCTTATTGGAACATCTCTGAGGGTGAGATTTCATCTGTAATCAATTTCTTAATGTATTAGGCTTAGACCTGCGTCTTTTGTTTTATTTTGCTTGGTAACTTACTTATTCTGTCTGTTATTACTGGAAACCACTGAAATCCTACATTTTATACTTAATAAAATGACTTTTGTTTATTAATTAACCCAGAGTGATTAATACCTGGGGGAACAAACAGCTGTGCATATCTCTGTGTTATGGGGGGGACAATATATGAGTTTATCTTGTATAAGCTTTATACAGAGTAAAATGGATTTATTTGGGGTTTGGATCCCAGTGGGAGTTGGGTTTCTGGGTGCTGGAGACAGGAGTACTTGCTAAGCTATTTTCAGTTAAGTCTGTAGCTTTGGGTGTGGACCAGACCTGGGACTGTGTTTGCAGCTGGCTAGCGTGTCTGGCTCAACAAGGCAGGGTTCTGGAGTCCCAAACTGGCAGAGAAAACAGGCTCAGAGGTAATCTTAGCACATCAAGGAACAGTCCTAACGGGGTCTCTGTGACTGAACCCATCACAGATGCTCCCTATATGTTTCCACACCACCATGCACTTTGGGCTCCCCTATTCCCTTGCCTAGAAGAGCGGTCCAACATTTACTCTCATGTTGCTGCACTGGGGTCACCACGCTCCAGGTTGGTTGATGGGGGGGAGGTGGGGACTCTGGGTTGCAGGGTAACGAGCTGAAAGTGGGGAGGAGTCTGAGGGACGCAGAAAGAGGCCACGGGCCTGCTGGAGGGATGAGCTGGCTATGTTTGAGGGGAGCTTGGGAGAGGGGATAGGCAATCATGTTGGTGGGAGACTGATGGGTGGGGCTGGGCGAGAGCTGAAGGGACCTCCAAGGGTAGCCGGCTGGGTGTGACTGAGGGGAGCTCTGTTGGGGCCTGAGTGTGACATGGGGAACGCCGGAGAGGGAAGGCTGGGTGTGACTAAGGGGAGGGGGTATCTTGTCGGCAGGAGACCGATGGGTGGGGCTGGGCAAGAGCTGAAGGGCGCTCCAGGGGCAGCCGGCTGGGTGTGCCTGAGGGGAGCTCTGGTGGGGCTTGGGTGCAAATGAGGAGAGCTCTGGGGAGAGCGTGGGGGGTGGGTGGGTGGGCAGGGTATGACTAGGGGAACCCGGAAGAGCGGGAGGGGGTGGGCTGGCTGCAACTGATGGGAGCTTGGGAGGGCAGGCTGGGTGTGACTGAGGGGAGCTCAAGGGAGCTGGGTGTGACTGAGGGGAGCTCTGGGGAGAGCGGGAGGGGGTGGGCTGGCTGTCACTGATGGGAGCTTGGGAGGGCAGGCTGGGTGTGACTGAGGGGAGCTGGGGGGCCTGGGTGTGACTGAGGGGAGCTCTGGGGAGACCGGGGGGGGGGGCGGGCTGGGTATGACTAAGGGGAGCTCTGGGAAGAGCAGGGGGGGGTGGGCTGGCTGTGACTGATGGGAGCTTGGGAGGGCAGGCTGGGTGTGACTGAGGGGAGCTCAAGGGAGCTGGGTGTGACTCTGGGGAGTGCGGGTGGGGCTGGGTGTGACTGAAGGGAGCTCTAGGGAGAGCGGGAGCTGGGGTAGGCTGGGTCTGACAGGGGAGCTGGGGGGGCTGGCTGCGACTGAGGGGACCTCTGAGGAGAGCGGGAGGGCGGGTGGGCTGGGTGTGACGGAGGGGAGCTCAGGGGGGAGGGAGGGCTGGGTGTGACTGAGGGGCCGTGTCTGTGGGGGCGGCGGGCGGTAGCAGGCTCTGGGAGGCGGGGTAATACCTACCTACCTACCCACCCACTAACCGGGCAGTTTGGGGGTGGGGTGGGAGGACGGATTACAAGTCCCAATTTTTCGCACCGCGGTTTTTGACCATAGGATCCCAGCCTGCACCCCCTCCCCGCTCTCTCCCTGTAAGGGCTCTTCAGCAAGGTCGACAGCCGTCTCCACCAATCAGAACCAGGTGTCCTGCCAGCTGCGGGCCAATGGGAATGCCCTGGTCGGAGCGGCCCACCACTGACGTTTGGAGAGGAGACTCCCGGGGGGGGGAAGTGGAGGAATAAAGAGGCTGATTGGTTCCTCGGGATCGTCGATCACCAGTCTGAGGACGGGCGCCGGAAGAGGTTGGCCAATCAGAGTGGAGGACGGAAGATGATGCCGTCCTGGTAGACTGAAGCTTGGAGCCGGCGTTCGCTAGCCCGGTTAGTGTGGCAGGGCGCGTGGCGCCGCCGTTACCCGTCCTAGCTGGCGTCGATTCTGATTGGTCGTTGTCCTCGCGGCCTATCATAACCTTTCCCTGCTCTCGTGGAGGGGGGTCGTTTCCCATTGGTGGGCAGTGGGCGGAGACCAGAGGCGTGCGCGAGGCGGGGCCGTTACCGGCTGCTGCGCGCGCTGAGGGAGGGGGAAGGGAGTGGGTCGGTGATGAAGGGAGGGACTGAGAGGGGGAAGATGGCTGCCCGGCAGTGGAGGTGAGAGACTCTCGTGGAGCCCCTGTGGGAGGGGCTGCCAGGGGGGAGAGGCGCCACTTCCCATGATGCCCTGGGGCGATGGAGTGGGGCTTGCCCCCCTCAGGGTGCCCGGGGGCGATGGAGTGGGGATGCGCCCCAATAATTCTGTGTGGGCCGTTGCACTGGGGGTTGCCCACCCCCCAGGATAGAGTGGGGCTGTCTGCTCCGCGACCCGTAATGCACCGGCGCAGTGGATTGTACATTCCCCACAATGCACTGGGGTGCGGAGTGGGGCTGCTTGCCCACTCCCCCCACCCCCACAATGCATCAGGGCAGTGGGCCAGGGGCTGCCTGCCCCTCATAGCGTGCTGGGCTGATCAATCAGGGCTGCCCAGGCACGATGAGCCAGCGTGTAGGGTTCACTATGCCCCTTCTCCCCCATTGATGTGCTGGGGTGGTGGAGCAGGGCTACCTGCATTTCCCCCCCATGATGGGATGGTGCTTCTCCTTGACAGAATACACTGGTGGTGGTGGTGTGCTGCTTGTGTGACCAGAGGGTCAGGAACTTCAGACACTTTCAGATATGTGGAAATGGTCAAGAGACTTATTCCAGGGAAAGGACAAACCCCAGAACTGGTTCTGGGATATCCGGGGTTAAATTGATTTGTACAATGCATCCCCAACATTCTCCCTTCTAGAGTCCCTTCTCTTGGCATTTCCTTTTCCTTCACACATGCCTCTGTCCCAATTTAAAATGTAGGTACGTATCTGATTTGTTGCCTACAGTCCTCTGTGCATCAGCATATACTTGAGTTCTTGCACTCCAACATGTTTCTTCTAAGAGTTCCTTCCTGCCATTGGACATTCCATATGTCAATTCTCTGAGACTTGTTTCTGCTTCAGTGTGCAACCAAAGTCGTCTCCTCTTCCTGACAAGTATAAAGCTGACATTTCCTCATATGAATCGCTCCTTTTGGACATTGTACATCACCTTTCCATTGCTGCCTTCTATGTAACCCTAATGTTATAAATATTCCCTTGCTCCCGAATATGGCAAAATTCTTAGGAAATATCCTGATTGATAGGGTGTACTTGTGTGTATGCATAATGTAGGGGTGTTTAATATATGGGAGATGTGCATGGTAATGTTAAATTATGTTATTTTAAAAGGAACATTTTAGTTTGGGTGTTGTAAATAGGTAGTTGGAGTTGTGGAATCTGTATACCAGTATATGATTTAAAGAAGAGCGGTATATAATTTAAGAAGCGGGAGCCTGACTTTTCCTTGTATTTTACAGATGTCAACCATGCTGAGGTCTGTGTGTGTCCTATATTGAAGTCTGGCTCCACGACTACATTTTGCTTCACTGTGAACTTAATCTTTTCCTGTATTTTACAACACTGTACGTTGTAGAGGTGCATATATCTACTGCTCTTAATATTAAAGCAATAGTTGATTATAAACCCTTCAAACTGACCTCTTGGCATCTTATTACTGTTTTAGATTTGCTTCTACTGCTCATTTTACAATGGTTTATTGCTCAGCTTTGAACTGTCAAAATGCTACGAGTGGGGTATATAAGAACAGCACAGTTACTTTCTATGGCTTTCCTTTACATAATAAACCTCTCTTGAAGGAATGGATTCACAACATGGGTCGGGAAATGGGAACTCCATCAAAACATCAGCGACTATGTTCTAAACATTTTGAGGACAGTTCTTTTGAAATCGATCCTCTAAAAATTAGGAAAAACCGGCGCCTACTGAAAGAAGCAGTTCCCAAAAAATTCATTTTGGGCGAAGACGGAAACTGGCTTGTTGGAACACCTCAAAGTTTCTGTGGTGGAATAAGTAATAAAACTCGAAAACGAATCCGGAATCCTGAACATTTGAAGGTAATTTAAATATTTTATATTCTATTTGTTTCTCTTAAATTAAGAGAGCATAATAAGAGAATACTTGGATGGGAATTCTCCAAGGGAACACCTAGGTGCTGCCAGCAATAAAAATATAAATTATTCAGTAGGTTGCACTTTTGAGTTGCTACTTAACATTGTGCACTATGGAGTTAGGAGGCACATGGATGCTGACACTTGTGAATACAGAAAATATCCTGGTACTTTTCTCTTGATCCTATTTCAGCTTGTGCAATTACATTCTGCCCAAGTAAAAATTTCCGTCTGGCATTTCAGTTGGATACTGTACTCTTCTTTACTTCCTGCTGTAAAATGGATCCTGATCCTGCAAACCTGTACTTGTATGAGTGAGTAATCCTTACTCGTATGAATAATCTCTTTTGATTTGGGATGAATTGTTTGTAGTATAGAGTTTATACTGTGTATGTTTGTTGGGTGTAGTATTGTTGTAGCCAGGATGTTAGAGAGATAAGAATGGGAAATTATATATTTTATTGGACTAATTTATGATGGTGAAAGAGGCAAGCTTTTGAGCTACACAGACCTTTTCTTCAGATCTGGGCAGACTTTACTGGGGACTGTTAAACAGTGTCTTAGGCCTGGTCTACACTGGGGGGGATTGATCTAAGTCGATGTACTTAGATCTACTTACTGCGGTGTCTTCACTGTGGTAAGTCGACTGCTGACACTCCCCTGTTGACTCCAGTACTCCACTGGAGCGAGAGGCACAGAGCGCTCAGCGGTTTATTTATTGCATCTAGTGAAGATGCAATAAATCAACCCCTGCTGGATCGAACGCTCTGGAGGGAAGTGTAGACATGCCCTAAGTTTTGATTCAATTCAGTATCTTGTACATCAGTTTTGGATGGTGATCCTGTTTCGGACCAGATATTACAAACCATCACCTGAGTAGTGCTTACTCATGGAATAGCTTCCTAATGTAAAAGTGAATACACATATGACTACAGATTTGTAGAACTGGGTCCATAGGTTGTACAATTGTGATAACATTTGTGAAACACTTAGATGCCTTTCATTCAAATGGGTAATACATAAAGGCAGAGTGTTCGCTCCTAATATTACCTAATAGATACAGGACATGTGGGAACAATAATACTGATCGGGCAAGTATTGATACAACTTTACATGTAGTTTGTGTCCTTTAATATTAAAATTAATTGGGCGGGGAGCTACAAGCTAGATGTGAAATTGGCAGTCTTTGGATGTATTTGCACTAGCTTTTCACTGATGTTTTATTTTCTAAATTTTATGTTTATAACTGTAGGAGCAAAAATACTGGTAAATATCTCCTCAGAGGTTGTTTAATCTGTGTGGAGGTTGTGGGCATTACACAAGATTCAAGGCCAAAAGAAGAACTTCCTATCTGGGAAATGGAAGAGGAAGTGAATTTAAGAAACCGCAGCTATAATACTGCACTCAACTCTGGTCACCTCAAATCAGAACGATCTAGATGAGTTGGAAGGAATTGAAAAAGGAGTAACAAAATAGATTAAAGGGTTGGAGGGTTTGATTTATAAGGAAAGATTTATTAAAAAAATATTTTTAAAATATGTATTGGTGAAGGAGTGATACAAAAGTCTGCCAGTATTTGGAAGGTATAAATGCTAAAGAGGGAGAGGAATTATTCAGTGTGGTGCAAGAGAGTATGGCTAGAAATAAAGAATTGTAAATGAGCAATGGAAGATTTAAGTTGATTATCAGGAAAAAGAAATCCTGGCAGTGAGATCTATTAAAATGTGGAGTTACCTCATAGCTTGAATCATTTAAAATACATTGGACAAAGAAAGCACTGAAGAATGTGCTGAAGAGAACAATTGCACTGAGTTTTAGAGATTGGCCAAGATGACTTTATAGTCTTTACTTCTACCTTTTGATTCTGTTGCTTGGGAAGTCATGATTTCAGTGAAGAGCTAAGGAATACCACCTTGAAACGATTATACTGACTTTGAGAGAGACATAGACATAGCAGTATAAATATCTAATTCCTCTTTGTAAAGGAGATCTACAGTAGCATGAGTGCCATCAGAAACATCCGGCAAATGACTGCTCATTTAAGGCCCTTGTCAGGATGTAATCAAAGATACTAAGTATGCAATATTTTTTATTTCAGGTCCCAGGGACATTTGATAATGTTGCAGCTCCTGAAGGGAAGAATTTAGAAGAGTGGCAAAAGGAGCTTTACAAAAAAGTGATAAAAGACAATTATGAATCTTTAATCTCACTGGGTAAAGGTCAGTTTTCACTCATTCTCTGGAAGTTGTGAAATATGTACAGTTCTTGGGCTGGCTCTGGTCTGTTTTCTCAAATCCTTTGGGTACGTCTACACTACCCGCCAAATCGGCAGGTAGTGATCGATCTATCGCATCTAGTGAAGATGCAATAAAATCAATCCCCGATTGCTCTGCCGTCGACTCCAGAACTCCACTGCGACGAGAGGCGGAAGTGGAGTTGACGGGGGAGCGGCAGTGGTTGACTTGCTGCCGTCCTCATGGCTAGGTAAATTGGCCTAAGATACGCCGACTTCAGCTATGCTACTTGCATATCTTAGGTCGACACCCCCCCTCCCCCCCCGCCACACACACACAGTGTAGACCTAGCCTTTGATTGCTGGTGGACCAGTTCTTAGATGCTCCAAAACCTTTGATAGAAGATCAACTCCATACGTCCTTTTCTGTAAAAGAAGATTGATAGACACAGTCATGTTTCTAATACCTCTATATCCACCGCTTTCCTGCTGTGAATAATGCTTATACACTATTTAGTGGTGTATGCTGAAGCCACATGCACAGATGCTATTTTCCATGTGTGATGTGGATGAAACACTCCTTCAGTAAAGGATATTTCAAGAATAAAGTATTTAAGTAATTTGTGATTATATCCTTTCTAATCCATATGCCAACTCTAAAACAAGAAAAAATGGCAATGGGAAAGATTAGGTGTGTGTTCTCTTTCTCTTGAAGGGGATCTGGACTTTCAGCTGACTTTTAAACTGCCAAGTGGTTTAGTACATGTGGTGTGATTGGGATTCTCCCTGAATTTCCTGAAGGGAGCAAAACTGATTTCCTGGCAAACATTCTGCCTGTCTGCAGGATCTTTATTAAAGTAATCTGCAAATCCTTTCTGATCTTTTCTAGGATTACTTATATTTTAGCATGTATTTTTTTTTTAGTTCTAAGATTTTTTTTTTAACTGCCCCCCCCGCCCTCCTTTAAAGTTTTGCCTTTTGGGCACACACTTTCATTCTCGGCAGTTTTTGCTTAATTGTAGGTGAAAGAATTACATCACAAACCCCATGGACCTTTTAATCATGAAGTTGAAGTGTGAGCTGCTCCTAGTCTGATTCCCTTCCTTCCTCTCCTCCCCACCCCACCCCACCCCCCAGTACCTGGTCTGTATACAGTTTTTGTACTGACTTAATTGCTATGGGGGGAGGGTATCAAAGTAGTTAAGTTGGTACAACCCCATGTGTGGTGCTGTTTCAGAAAATTAGGAACACATGCGGGGAAAAAAACAATAGCCTCCTATGAAAATTTTGGTTTAAGTGACTTACTCAGCATCACACAGGAACTCTGCTGCAGAGGCAGGGATAGAATCCAGTTCTCCAGGGCACTATTCAGTGGCATTAACCATGAGGCCACCCTTTCTCTTCCTGCAATTCCCTGCCTCATTCACTGCACACCTTCCAACTTCTGCAACAAATGAAGCAGGGGTCCTACGGACAACAACCTCTTTCACAACACAACCCTGATCTATTGTCAAAGTACAATCCGTCTTTTACAAGGAATGGGGCAGGAGTTGTGTGAAAACATAGTATTAGCATCACATAATTAAAGACTATCATAATGCATAAGCACAAAGGGGCTGAATTAAGGTTATAGGTGTCCTTCATTCATGCTTGACTTTGTAACCTTCATGGTCTTTTAATGTTTTTTGGATGTAATTTCTTAAGTATTCTTTTTTTTTCCTTTATTTTATCCTGAAGAACCATATTGTCCCTCCCACATGGGTCATCAGCAGAATTAGTATCTTTAGATCCATACAGACCTCTACCACTTGAGGTAATAGAGTAAGTGGAAGGAGTAGAAGGTTTTTATCATTTGTGAGGATGTGGCACTAGAGGGGGATGGTACACACTTAGGCAGTGGGTTTGACAGGTATTTGCTAGACGGCAAAGGAATGTTAAATGGACTGAATGACATGTTCTTTGCAGAGTGTTTTCTAGTATAGAGCCTTCCACCCCTGTGCTCCCAGCCTCCTGTCTGCTCTTATCCCCTGGCAGACTCTTGTCCCTTCTCCTACCCTCCAGTGTCTTCTGTCCCATTCCCCTGCCCCAGTTCTGCATCTCTTTTTCTCCTCACCTCTCTGCCTTTGAATCAGCCAACTTCATCCTTCTCCATGCTACCTAGGTGTCAGCAGCAGGAGCATTGAAAGCATAGGAGAGAGAGTCTCCCCGCTCTTGGTTTTAGTGTCTGATGTTAGTGTCCCCTAGCAGGTAGGAAGAGCAATTGCAGGGAAAGTCCTGTTCAGCCCATGCATCCCTGGGATAGAGCATGCTCAGTTGCTCTGTAGGGATGGTGCAGTGCCATTTGTCAGTACTTAAGAGTTGTGTGGGGATGGGGAGGAAAATGCTGTTTGCAGCTGCAAGGTGTGCAAATAGCAGTGATGTCAGCAAGGGGCGGAGTTTAAATTCCAGTCCCTTGGGTTTTCCTGGGGAGGTCAAAGCCACAGACATTCATGAAAACAGGGATTTTGACAAAAAAATAAATAAGTAGACCAAAAGTCTCATAAGCTGAAAAGGTGAACAGACTCAAAAATGGTCACCTTTAACACTGTTACCTTTGCTCAGTTTACCTACCACCACAGAAATGTAAGCATCTTAGTTTCAGATAACGTGACATTCTTTGAAGATTAAAAAATAATCAGTGAATATTAAGAAGATATTACGGGAATTTTTTTAATTCTTTGTCCAAACTATTCAGCCTCCAAATATGATATTCAGTCACGAGAAGAGCTACGTGTCAAGGCTCAGTGGGGCTTGGAGAAAAGAGAAATGTCTATGAATCCTAGCATAGGTGAGTAATGGATTAAGACATCTCAGAAGAGTAAATGACTTAAAGCTGGCAAGAGAAACCAGCATGATGAACTCATATAGTTTTCTCCTTTCTCATGTATTGCTATTTTATAACAAGATCTTCTCATAAGTTCATTATAGATATGGGAACCAGTGAACTTTCTGGTCTAAGGCAGTATCTCTCCTTTCATCCCTCCAATTTCTGAGTGTTTAGATGAAATGTTGTGTTGTTACTAGTATTTTTTTTAATATTAAAAATCACATACTGATATAAATTTACAAAACCCTTTTTAAACATGGTATGACACATGCCCTACCTTGCAGAACATGTAGTCTTAGATGAAACATCTCTTCTGGTACTTATATGGCCACCATTACTATCATAGTGGTTGAGTGACATGGAAAAATAATTTAGGAAGGGTGGTGGTGGTGGTGAAGAATTTATTAGTAAGAAGCAAGAGGTAGGGAGAATTCCATGAGGTGTTTTAACAAAAGGTCTGAAGGAGGCAAGAGAGGGTGCTTGGCGAAGAAGAGGGATGATGTTCCAAATGTAGGGGCACTCTAAGGAGCAAAGCTAAGAATCGGAGAAGGGAGCAGTAAGGTGAGAGAACAGGGAGGAGCATGGGAAATATAGAGGGAGTAGGGGGAAAATGAGAGCAGAGATGTTGGAGACAGGATGATATATGCCTAGAAGGAAAGGACATATTTATATTTAATGCAATAAAAAAGAGGGAGCAAGTGAAGGGGGCAGGGAGTTAGGTGATTGAGTTTGAGTGACAGGGAGAAAGATGACACTAGCAGCAGCTCTTCGTATGGAGTAGAGTGGAAGGGGTTAGAATCCAGGTAGCCTCAGAGAAGGTTACAAGAAGTGAGATGACAAGGGTTTTGTCAGTAGCAATAGAGAGGCACAGGTGGATTTTGAGGGTATTAAAGTTGTAGAATCATCATTACTGGTGATATTCATGGCTTCTACTAGGGATGGTTTACGAAGTCAAATCTGTCTTGTTAAAATGCAGGGAGATAGATTAGATGACATAATGTGGAGTTCTTTCAATCTAAATTATTTAAACTTCTGGAATTGGCAGCTTATGAGAGGTATTTTATATGCAAAAGTTTGAGTGACATACATTATTTACTGGTCCAATAAGTTATCACTTTTCTGTTTTTTGTTTCCCTCAAGGAGCAATATGACCTACAAGCATTTTGTGCATTATGGATCAGGAATGTTTTATTCTTAGGAGATTTCCTTTTCCCAAGCAGATGAAATGAATGATTGGATTCTTTTTATTCCAGTGGATGATGGGATTGTGATCAAAACTGAAGTGCAGGATAATGAGGAAGCTCCAGAAAATATGGAACTGCATGGATCATTTTCAGGAAGATCAGAAGACCTGGTTTTCCAAACTCCTGACAAGGGAATAATTTGTGAGAGTCATTGGAGCGCAGAAACAGAGCCGAGTAATCTTCCTGGAAGCAGAATGGGTAACTCTACTCTTGGGAAAGAAGATTCCAATAAATTCAAAGGTATTCTTTTCTACCAGGAGACACCCACAGGAGAGAGACTATACCTATGTACAGAATGTAAGAAAACCTTTAAGTTGAAGATAGGTCTTTTAAAACACAAGCAAATTCATGCAAAAAAGAATCCGGTATCATCGTACATATGTACAGACTGTGGAAAAAGCTTTGGTCGCCATGCAGATCTTATTAGACACCAGAGAACTCACACAGGAGAGAGACCCTATAAATGTACAGAATGCGAGAAAAGCTTTACTGAGAAACCGAGACTTACTAATCACTTACGAACTCACAACATCTGCCTGTAACCACTGTGGCAAAAGCTTTATGGGAACTGATTTTCCACTCAGTCATCAACAAATCCATCTGAGAATATGGACCCTACACATGTACCAACTGTAGGAAAAGCTTTTGTGTAAGAAGACATTTTATAACACTGAATTGAACTCAAGCATGAGACGGACCTGTCATTGTAGCTCATCTGTTTAAGCCTTGAGAAGCAACTGAATTTATTAGCTATGAAAATGATTCATGCAAGGGGGGAGAACGGACGTATAAAAGTGTACTGACGATACCAAAAATGTCATTTAAAAAAAAATCCTAAAACACCAACTAACCTATACTAGAGAGAGACTGTATTATTGCAGAAAACGTGGGAGAAGTTTGACATGAGGAACCTTTGACCACATCACCAGAGAATTTATGGAACAGAGCAGGATAATTTTAGATAGAAATTAGAGCTTCAAAGAGCCTTAGATCAGTTTAACAGATTTGGCTTCTTGATGTTAAAAATAGGAAATAAATGGTAAAGTCCATTAAGCGCAGTCAAATGACAGTGGTGCCAGTAGTGAAAGCACCAACGCATGTTAGTAGGCCAAAGACAAAATGTAGTTCAAACTTCCACAATTTAGAGTAATTTACAGCACATGAGATGCAGGCTTCATTTTTGAGCTCCTGGAAGAGAAAACAGAAATGGATAATGTTTTCCTTTCTGTCACTTCTGTGCAACATGAATGACGGGAGGCAAAATTTATGTAGGATTATTCTTCTCTCTAAACCAAAAGCAGCACTGGCTCCAATTTCAGAGGAAGCGTCAGCAGATGGAGATGGGGGGGAAAAAACAGTGGAGTCATCTGCTTAAAAACATAATCATACACAGGTCAGAAAATCTTCCAAACCTGTGCATTTTGTGAAACGCCTTGCTTAAAGGTGGCCTGCAAAGAATTAAAAAACACCTGTTTTTGTGCCCTTTTTGTTTTTAAACCTTATGATGTGGACTTTCTTGCCTGGGGCGGGGCGGGGGGGGGTGTTAAAATAAATCCTCCAAATTCTATAGGGTGTTGATTTCACCATTGCCCAATTGTGCTGACATATGAGCAGTTAGGGAGAACTAAAGAGGGGGGAAGAGAGTAAAATTTTGTGTTGAATGATCAGCTGTTAAGTGAAGAGTGCTACCCAGCCCTGGCTTTGCAGGCGTGTCCCTCCTGACCAGGGCCGAGGGGCAGAAAGGGGAAAAGCAGCAAGTGACTGGGGAGGAGGGAAGAGAAGCGAATGGGGGTGGGGCCTTGGGGGAAAAGTTGGGGCAGGGGTGGGGTCTTGGGGGCAGGTGCGGGCTCAGGGGACTAGGGCAGGGTGGTTCCAGCTGGAGTGTCTGATTTTTAAATACAAAGTTGGCAACCCTACTGGTAACTGAACTAATGGGGAGGTTTGCCAAGATTATTATTATTCTAATTGCTCTAACTTAGTCTTATTTTTCCTCTATTAAATGTTTGTATTATTACCTAGCAGCTAAGCAGTTAAAATAATTAATTTTGCAAGATACACATTGAACAGAGCAAAAGGTGGTCCATGGACTGCTTGGTGGTGGGTATGCAGAGAGCTGTCTGCTCTCATGTTGCTGACTTCTCCTTACAACTGCTAAATCACATGACAGACAACTCAACCTACATTAAATACTTTCCAATTATTCCTTTCCCATGTAAGCAGTTGCTGTAGAATTATATGTGCTCCTAAATAGGGGTTCTCTGCAATCACGACTGAGTGGGCATTTGATCCCCTAAATGATCTCTGCATTAAAATGTGATTCAACCCATGAAATGGTTCAAGAACCCCCTGAAATAGAGGGCTGAATCTGGCACTCTAGTTACACTCCTGCAATTGGTGGCTTAGGTGCAACTGAGGGCAGAATCTGGTCAAACAATTCTATGTAGAATGTTTTCTCCTCTTGCATAACAAGTACAGCAGCAAAAGTAGTTCCCACCCTTGTGGTAGCAATAGCTCGGTTACAGAGGTCTTACTGAGTAAATATTGATGATAGGTAGAAGATAAATGCAGAACATCCAACAACACAAGTAAACAATAGCTACCGAGTATCCAAAAGTTTTATCAACTTGTGGAGCATGAGCCTAATGTTCCACAAGTGCTATGCAGAATAATAGTAGGACCTAGCATTTATATATAGACTTGGCAGAATTTGATTTTTTTAAATATAATTTTAGCAGATAGGAGTGTATTTTAAGCATTTGATTTTTTTATTGATTTACACTTTCACTGTTGTGCAAAATTATGGGTTTTAAGCTTTTTTTGTTTGAATTTTCACAGTTATAGGAAATTGTGGGGGATCAGCCAATTATTTAAAGATGGTAGACATTGAGATGCAAAAAGTTAGCTTTATAAACTATTAAAAGACAAACTTTCAACATCATATGTCAAAATAGCCTTAAATCAACAAAGTCTACCTGTTTTAATTATTCATTCTCTAGTCCATTTGTCACAAGCCTTATCCAGAAGTCTAAATCACTGGATTTGACTTTAATAAGTTCTCAGTCAGCATTTTTCTTACTTTGCCTATCTGTAAACAGCAGTTATTATTATTGATGGAAATATTTTTTGTTGATTTGTGCTTATGTGTGGTGAAATTGACATTTACTGATAAAAATCTAATCCTTCCAAGCCTAGTCATATAGCACTTTACCATTTGTACAGCATTTGAACATATAATCAAATAAAACGTTAAGCAGAAAACATTGAACACTGAAGAGGCTTGGCAATAAAATTAGATTCTCCCACAGAATATAGTGAAAGCTGTTAAGCAATAGGGGTGAGCTTCTATAGAATCCAATGGGAATTAATAGCTAGAGGAGTCATGAGTTTGGGAGGGGTATAGAAATGGAGCATTCTGTATTATTTTTTTTTGACCAACAGCTCAAAATCTTGGGAGACCAAGAACCAGACCCCTTTTTTGTTGAAATGGATTGTTTTTCCTTAGTTGGAAATGAGACCAGTAAAAGAACCTGGAATCATGAGTCTTTGTATCTGTCACTTTGTGAAAATTGCACTTGTACGTAGGCAGAAGCACAGTGATGGGGTGTGTAAATGACGCAATCTGGGACTGAGCACATTTGCAAAAAGAGAACTACTCCCCTTCTTAAGAGTCTTCTGCTAAGTGTTTCTCTGAATTAACATTATTATATCCTGCTAAAAACAGTCATTTGGAGCTAACGAAGATAAGTTTCATGTGTTTCCAAAGATATAGGGCCTGTTCCTGATTCCCTTGAAGTCAATGGGAATCTTGCCATTGGCTTAAATGGGAGCAAGATTGGACCCATAGTGGATAAGCAAATAGTTTGTATGTGAATTTAACCTCCTCCCCCGCCCCAAAGCAATTAATGTTATTCTGTGTAAAATGAACAGGTATTTTTCATGCGAAGTTAGTCATCTTTACTACTACTGTTATTTCTGAAGGTATCTTTTCTGAGTTCAGTTAACATCTTATTTAAATGTTTGTTCCCTGAATCGCTGCTAAAAGCAACCCTATTCTCTCAACACAGATCCTGAAAACATACTTTAGATTTATGCCTACCACTAATAAAATACGAAACATTGTTGCTAGTGGAATGTCTACTTGAACAGGACTATTCCAATGCCTTTTTTACCCAATGAGAGGACTGTTGCAGAGCCATTTACTGTGTTTCCAAACAGAATGAATATACATACAACCCATAAACATGATGATGTCTTCATGTAGATACTTGTATTTTCGATGCTTCTTTTTATGGTATCCTGTTGTGTTCTGTTGCAACAAGCTGCCACATGTACCACATTTGAAGCTAGTTTGCTATTAAGATTCAATAAAGTTTTTTTTAAAGTGATTTCTGTCAAATGACAAATTGCATCCGACGAAGTGGGCATTCACCCACGAAAGCTCATGCTGCAAAGCGTCTGTTAGTCTATAAGGTGCCACAGGATTCTTTGCTGCTTTTACAGAACCAGACTAACACGGCTACCTCTCTGATAAATTACAGCATGAGCAACACATCCAAGAGCACAACCCAATAAGCAATTGTCCTAGTCCAAGGGGATGTTTTAGAATAAATGATAGTAGATCTGAACTCTGTCAAAGAAGTGCAGGAAAGATGCCAAATATAGTAACTTTTATCCAGCATTTGTTAGATGATTGCCCCAAAGTGTGTAAATGGGGAGAGGAGAGAAGTGACATTACAGGCACACAGTAAACGTTATTTACTATTTGTAGGGCCTAGGAGCTCTAGTCATGGACTAGGACCCCCTTGTGCTATGGCCATATTATGTCTTTATGTGTATAGGGGCCACAAAGTTCTGTGATTTCCTCAATGGCCATGGTTACCCTGAAAAGGTAAAATAAGCCTTGGGCCATAGCATATTATTTTGCCAGGAACTGTAGTGAAGCAGACAGTAGAATAAAACATGTCGCCTTCAGAGTCTACTTCTGCTGAGTAGCCAGATTAAGGTCTGGAAATGCTGTGTAAGGATTTTCTGCCCTTCTTATTTTAATGGGTTTGAATTGTCTTGCTGACATAAACTTTCTCTGTCACACCGATCTGTCCAGTTTGTGATTACAGAATAGTCTGACAGTTCATTAATATTGTCCATAGATTTTTATTTTTAAAAAATCCATAATGTGATTAATATGTTGTGGGTGCTAAATAATAATAATAAATAACAATACTGCCTCCACAGGTTGTAACTTGTAGCAGCATTTTCAGGAAGAGGATCCCTATGTACAATAACAAATAAGCTCATGGTCCCTCCCTGCCTCACTCTTAAGGAGGAATGAAAAGCAGATAACTATTTGTTTCAGAGTAGCAGCTGTGTTAGTCTGTATCCGCAAAAATAACAGGAGTACTTGTGGCACCTTAGAGACTAACAAATTTACTGGTGAGTATTTACTTCAGGTTGGGGGGCTGTCTGTAAGCAAGGACAGGTCTGTCTCCCAAGATCTGTGATGCGCTAGAGAGGTTTTAGTTGGAGGCTGAAGGTAACAGCTAGTGGCGTTCTGTTATTTTCTTTTTTGGGCCTGTCTTTTAGTAAACGGACTGGACTACAAGCCATCAGGAACAGTATCCCCAATAATGTCACAGCTAACCTGGTGGCTGAACTTTGTGACTTTGTCCTCACCCACAAATATTTCACATTTGGGAACAATATATGCCTTCGAGTCAGTGGCACTGCTATGGGTTACCCGCATGGCCCCACACTATGCCAACATCTTTATGGCTGACTTAGAACAACGCCCGCTTTGCTCTCATCCCCTAATGCCCCTACTCTACTTGCCCTACACTGATGACATCTTCATCATCTGGACCCATGGAAAAGAAGCCCTTGAGGAACTCCACCATGAGTTCAACAATTTCCATCCCACCATCAACCTCAGCCTAGACCAATCCACACAAGCGGTCTATTTCCTTGACACTACTGTGCTAATAAGTGATGGTCACATAAACACCACCCTATACTGGAAACCTACTGACTGCTATACTTACCTACATGCCTCCAGCTTCCATCCAGGACACACCACACTATCCATTGTCTACAGCCAAGCTCTAAGATACAACCGCATTTGCTCCAATCCCTCAGACAGAGACAAACACCTACAAGATTTCTATCAAGCATTCTTAAAACTACAATAGCCACATGCTAAAGTGAAAAAACAGATTGACAGAGCCAGACGAGTACCCAAAAGCCACCTACTACAAGACAGGCCTAACAAAGAAAATAACGCCACTAGCTGTTACCTTCAGCCCCCAACTAAAACGTCTCTAGTACATCCTCAAAGATCTACAACCTATCCTGAAAGATGATCCCTCACTCTCACAGACCTGGCCTCGCTTACAGACAGCCCCCCAACCTGAAGCAAATACTCACCAATAAGCCACACCACAGAACAAAAACACTAACCTAGGAACCTGTCCTTGCAACAAAGCCCAATGCCAACTCTGTCCACATATCTATTCAAGTGACAGCATCATAGGACCTAATCACATCAGCCATGCCATCAGGGGCTCATTCACCTGCACATCTACCAATGTGATATGCCATCATGTGTCAGCAATGCCCCTCTGCCATGTACATTGGCCAAGGCGGACAGTCTCTACACGAAAGAATAAACGGACACAAATCTGACATCAGGAATCATAACATTCAAAAACCAGTAGGAGAACACTTTAACCTGTCTGGCCATTCAGTAACAGATTTAAAGGTGGCAATTTTGCAACAGAAAAGCTTCAAAAACAGACTCCAACTAGAAACTGCTGAACTTGAATTAATATGCAAATTAGATACAATCAATTTAGGCTTAAATAGAGACTGGAAATGGCTAAGCCATTACACACATTGAATCTGTTTCCCCATGTTAAGTATCCTCACACCTCGTCAAACTGTCTTAAATGGGCTATCTTGATTATCACCACAAAAGTGTTTTTTTCTCCTGCTGACAACAGTTCATCTTAATTAATTAGCCTCTTAGAGTTGGTTGGGCAACTCCCACCTTTTCATGTTCTCTGTATGTATATATATCTCCTCACTGTATGTTCCAGTCTATGTGTCTGATGAAGTGGGCTGTAGCCCACGAAAGCTTAGGCTCAGATAAATTTGTTAGTCTCTAAGGTAACTATTTGTTGTTCCTCTGTTGTGCGAGTAAAACAATGAGAAGTAGATACCTATGTCCTGGGGTTGGGCTGGTGCCATCTTCACATTTACACATTGTAAGGGAGAATGCATGCTGCATCCACGTATCTGAGATTCCTGCCCCTGGATTCGGTTCATCTGTATTTGGCTGCTGGAGAAGCCCCACCCGCCCGCCCGGGGGGGCCATGGCCGAGCGGGCCGCTGCCCAGGTAAGGGTCCAGCGGGTGGGGGAGCCTCGGGCTCCGGGAGCTTCTCCCCGCCTGGCCTAGGCCCCAGGAGTCGGGCCGTGGGGAGCGCAGGGCTGCCCGACCGGGCGGGGGGCGGGTCCGGCTGGGGCGGCAGGGCCGCCCAGAGGATTCAGGGGGCCTGGGGCAAAGCAATGTCGGGGGCCCCTTCCATAAAAAAAGTTGAAATACTGTAGAATACAATATTCTTGTGGGGGCCCCTGCAGGACCCGGGCCCTGGGGCAAATTGCCCCACTTGCCCCCCACTCTGGGCGGCCCTGTGGGGCGGGGCCGTTTGCAGCTGAGCAAGGACCGGGACTTTGCTGCTCCCGAGCTGCAGGGATCAGCTTGCCCAGCCAGCAGCTACCGTGCCCGGCTTGGGCTGTGCATGGAGAAATCTGCAGCTTGTAACCACTTCCCGCCCCCGGCCCCAGGTTTTGACAGTCTGCCAAATCAGCGGGTGATGCCAACTCCATGTTTATATTCTGCCCTTGCAAACAGGCTCCTGAATGGGACGTGGCATCACAGCATCTAACTCATTTACAGTTTCCTACTGTGCCTGAAAGAATTTCTGTGAGAGGCTCACATCCAGCTGCGGAGAGATCCTTGACTGTAGTGGCTGCAGTTCAAGCCATGGAGGGGAAGGTTGATTCATTTACATCCCGACTGGTGAATCTGGAGGGGAGAACAGGGTCGGCTGAGAAGAAATTAGTCAACTGTGAGAAAGTAGTTGTGGAGTTTGGTAATCAGCTGGCTGTGCTGGGAACTCTGATCCAGGAGAATAATCTGCTGCAGAGGAGGCTGGAGAATGTGGAGAACCTGCTGAAGAACAGGAACTTCTGGATCCTGAGACTCCCTACAGGCACGAAGGGAGAAGTTATAAGAACATAAGAACGGCCGCACCGGCTCAGACCAAAGGTCCATCTAGCCCAGTATCTGTCTACTGACAGTGGCCAATGCCAGGTGCCCCAGAGGGAGTGAACCTAACAGACAATGATCAAGTGATCTCTCTCCTGCCATCCATCTCCATCCTCTGACCAATAGAGGCCAGGGACACCATTCTTACCCATCCTGGCTAATAGCCACTAATGGACTTAACCTCCATGAATTTATCCAGTTCCCTTTTAAATGCTGTTATAGTCCTAGCCTTCACAACCTCCTCAGGCAAGGAGTTCCACAAGTTGACTGTGCGCTGTGTGAAGAACAACTTCCTTTTATTTGTTTTAAACCTGCTGCCTATTAATTTCATTTGGTGACCCCTAAGGTAACAATATCCCAGCGGGTGCTGAGGGGCAGAAGCAAATCTTGGTGTCATATATTCATAGAAATAGGAAAGTTCTTAAGAGTGATGGTCCCTATTGTATTCCGCTGAGGGCTATGCATGTGCATCATGCGCTCGGAACTGGAGAATTTGAAAGTAGTGTCCACTGGTCCACGCATGTGCCCTGGCTCACCTCGCACCTCTGTCTGAGTGGATAAAGGGCAGAGCAGACTGACCATCTCTCCAGTTCCTTGTCACTGCTGCATGGTCTGGGTCAGAAGCTCCAGTGTCTGTACTTTCACCTTATAAACAAGAATTAGATTTAGCTTTTAAATAGTTTTTACTGTTTTTAGTTTAGTGTTTTACAGATCTTAATGTTTAGATTTAGTCTCTTTGGGGGAAATCCTGCTCAACTCCCCCTCTCCCTGCCCATTTGGGTGCCAGACTATGCCTTGGACGCTGAGCTTCAAACGCTGCACTTCCCTGCCTGAGATCCTTCTTGGACAGTGATGACCACTCGTGCTGCCTGGACTGCCTTGGGGAAGCCCAGATCACGGTGAGGTCTCGGACTAATGGTCTCGGACACTATTCGCTGGTCAAGAGACATTTACACGGAGCACATCACCGGCCACCGCCAATACCAGGAGTGAGCGGGCGTGACTCTGTGCACTCGAAGGGGGGACGAGACCCGTGGACCCCCCCGTCGGACTCTATCCCCTAAGCCCTGAACCCACCAAACCGTACTCCACCCTGTGAGGGTCGTCCTAACCCCATTACTCAGCCCGCTTATTCATGCCCATGACTATGTGTAACCCATTTGTATGAGTGATGTACCCTCACTGTTTACTGGCTATACCTTGAACTCACCCACCGTATACCCCACATTGGGGACATGACAGACTGTGTATATGTATATGCTGCCTAACACCAAAACGCTAACATCCCCCCACAACCTGTATGTTACCCCCAATGACACAATAACTGACGCTTCAAACACTTTGTATCGTTTATTTTAAATATTCTCTAATAAAATTTAAATCTGCTGATTGTTCCCCAGCCACGCCCAAGATGGGCAGGAACTTTGTCTCTGCAAATACCTCATGGAGAAAGCCATAAGGCCCCAGTCAGACCCAGGCTGGGGAACCCGCACCATCATCCTTAGAATGTTCATGCACCACAGCCATGCAAGACATCCTTCCTAATAGTAGAAAGGACTCTACTAGAAGATGTTACCTAGCTAAACGGAAGCGCTTTTCTTCTTGGGCAAGTCAAAGGAGCATTCTCCCAGAAACTACAGATATTCCTCTCATCTGGGACTATATCCTCTCTCTGAAGACATCAGACCTGTCCATCTGGTCCTTGTGAGTCCACTTGTTGGCAATCAGCACGTACCATCCGCCTTCTCAGGCCTACTCAGTCTCCGTACATCCACTGACCACTAGATTCTGGAAAGGCCTAATCAGAACCTTCCCACCTATTCAGAAGCCTGCTCCCCAATTGGACCTGAACATTGTTCTCTCAGTATTCACAAGCCCCCTTCCCCTCTTTGAAGCTTTAGCTTCCTGCTCCATGTCTCTCCTTTCCATGAAGGTCACTTCCTAATAGCCATCTCCTCAGCTAGAAGAGTTGGCGAGCTTGGAGCGATGATGGCAGTTCCTTCTTACACTATATTCCATAAAGATACGGTTTCTTTGTGTCTACACCCCAAATATACATACAATACGACTGGGACTAATTTAGCTACAACTAATCATGAAAGAGATCTTCGAGTCATTGTGGATAGTTCTCTGAAGATGTCCACGCAGTGTACAGCAGCAGTCAAAAAAGCAAAAAGGATGTTAGGAATCATTAAAAAAGGGATAGAAAATAAAATGGAGAATATCTTATTGCCCTTATATAAATCCATGGTACACCCACATCTTGAATACTGCGTACAGATGTGGTCTCCTCATCTCAAAAAAGATATACTGGCACTAGAAAAGGTTCAGAGAAGGGCAACTAAAATGATGAGGGGTTTGAAATGGGTCCCATATGAGGAGAGATTAAAGAGGCTAGGACTTTTCAGCCTGGAAAAGAGGAGACTAAGGGGGGATATGATAGAGGTATATAAAATCATGAGTGATGTGGAGAAAGTGAATAAGGAAAAGTTATTTACTTGTTCCCATAATATAAGAACTAGGAGCCACCAAATGAAATTAATAGGCAGCAGGTTTAAAACAAATCAAAGAAAGTTCTTCTTCACACAGCGCACAGTCAACTTGTGGAACTCCTTATCTGAGGAGGTTGTGAAGGCTAGGACTATAACAGGGTTTAAAAGAGAACTGGATAAATTCATGGAGGTTAAGTCCATTAATGGCTATTAGCCAGGCTGGGTAAGGAATGGTGTCCCTAGTGT
This sequence comes from Mauremys reevesii, assembly GCF_016161935.1. Taxonomy (NCBI): domain Eukaryota; kingdom Metazoa; phylum Chordata; order Testudines; family Geoemydidae; genus Mauremys; species Mauremys reevesii. The sequence continues at coordinate 2,864,496 of NC_052624.1, read as the reverse complement.
GACAGATTTCTGTTACAAATCTGACTGGGGCATCAGGTGATTGGGATGAGGCCACAGGAGTGAGTGTGGGGTGCTCCCCATGTCACTCAGAGGAAGGAAAAAAGCATTAGTGCCTGTGCCCTAACCCACTTTCTTACTCTCACACACACACCTGGGCTTGGCCAGCCCTGGGTTGTAACGTAAGAAGAAGAAGAGGAAGGGTGGATGAGAGTTCTGTCCTGTGCACAGGTTGTCCAGGGTCCGCTGTTGGTCTCCGATTTGCTTCAGCTCTTAGGAGGGTTTTAAGTCCTGGGGTCTTTTGTGTGCATTTTATTCAGGGACCTTTGTCCCCCATGCTCTTGTACCAGTCCAAACCAGCTTTCTGTGGCCTCCTTAGCTTTCCACAAAACACACCGGCTTCAGGGACATGAAACTTGTTTTCCCCTTTGCTGGCCTTTGCTGTCTCACTAGCTTTTTTGCAATCCCCTGCACTCTTGTTCAGTTTACTGCTCTGTTCTCGGCTGGTCGGGGTTGGAATCCAGGCCCCCATCTTTCTTAGCAGGCAGCTGAGAGTCAGTTGTGTGCTGTGGCCTTGGGCTGGAATCCGCGTCTTATTTTCGGACCTAGCTGGAGGGTCGAGTTAACCTGTTCTCTTCTCTTCTCCCTCCCTCCCCCTTTGGCCTCTTGCAACCTGCAAAGGAACCTTTCCACACTCACACGTTTGACCCTTCCCAAAATGCTTCGCAATGCCTGCACCAGCGTTAGCAACATACAATGCTGATCTGCCTCCCCAGGGGACCCCCTGAGGGAGGGGGCCATTGGGGTTGTGACACTAGCCTCTGTTTGTCAGAGGGTGGAGATGGATGGCAGGAGAGAGATCACTTGATCATTGCCTGTTAGGTTCACTCACTCTGGGGCCCCTGGCATTGGTCACTGTTGGGAGACAGGATACTGGGCTGGATGGACCTTTGGTCTGACCCAGTACGGTTGTTCTTATGTTCTTATTATGTTCTTATGAGAGATGGTCGGTCGGCCTTGCCCTTTATCCCCTCGGATGGAGGCACAAGCTGAGTCAGGGCGGACCAATGGATACTACCCTTAAATTCTCTGGCTCTAGATGCATGGTGCACATGGGTAACCCACAGTGGAAAGCAGATAGGACCGCACATCTTGAAGACTCTCTAGTTACAGGTCAGTAACTCCCATTTCCTTTATTAGTTCATATTGTCAATCCCTTTGCCAATGTAAAGAGTCTTCTTGAGTACATATGTGAGGTAGATCCTTTAATGAACGACTACCTCAAAGTAGGACTGGAGGGGTAACTAGATTTCCTTCTGGATGTGCAATAGTGCCCTGGATTTGAAATTCATAAGAAAGTATTATGTGCCACTGATAAGTGAAATTTTTAAAAAAACTCTCTATCCTGTGAAAGGTAGGTGCTGCCAAAACTTGATGAGTACTCCACACACTTGCTCAATGAGGAGGCTAAACTGAGTATGGTGGTTTTGGCATTTCTGATTGGGACATTTGTTAAAAAGATACAGGGCAGAAACAAGAGATTTTTTTTATTGGCTACTAACGAGACACCAGAAAATAAAAATTATTTTCAGGCATTACCAACCTCTACCGCTACCTTTGATATAAAGTCACGGGATGCAGGTGTCAGGAAACAACTGCAGCAGACGGTGCTGAATGTGTCACATTTGTGATTTCAGGTCCCAGTGACGTTTGATGAGATCTCGGTCTATTTCAATGAGCAGGAATGGGGGAATTTAGATGAATGGCAGAAGGAGCTTTACAAGAATGTGATGAAGAGCAACTATGAGACTTTGCTCTCACTGGGTAATGATGTATTTTCATTCATTTATCAGAAGTTCCATGACCAGTGCTTTTTACATTTCCCGTGGTTTTGGGCAGATCAGCATTCACTTAGAACTTTTGTGACTGATCCACTTTACACAGCCCCCATGTAAAGAGACTAAAAATACCCAATGATGGGTTTAATTCTTTAGTGTCCAGTATCAAAGCACTAGCTATATTTTTCTTGTGTGTATTTAACTGATACACGCAGAGATTGGACAGAAAATCTCTCTCTACCTGCTCAGAACCAGACGAGATTAAATAAACAACCCCCCTATATGTGGATATTTCTGACTCAGCTGCAGGGTCCAAAACTGATCTTCTACCAGATGGTTTATGCTTTTTAAAACTATTTTATCTACACTCAAATTGCCAATCCTCTCTGGTGATGGGAGGGGAATGGTTTAACATAATTCTCAGTCCTTTGAAATTATAGCAAGTACTCAGTGGCTATTAATGAAGCATAATGATCCCTGGTGTCTGTTTCCATGATCAGACTATGCAATTTCCAAACCTGACATTCTGTCCAGGATTGAACAAGGGGAAGAGCCGTGTGTCAGGGATCAAGGGGAGCCAGAGGAAAGGGAAGTGTCTACAGACACCAAGACAGGTGAGTGGTGACCGATTATGTAGGGCTGTGAAGGAATGACATTGTTTATGTATGGCACAGGGATATCCATATCCTAGAACAGAGGTGGGCAAACTATGGCCTGTGGGCCACATCCGGCCCGCGGGACCCTCCTGCCCGGCCCCTGAGCTCCTGGCCCGAGAGGCTAGCCCCTGGCCCCTCCCCCGGTGTTCTTCCTCCCCCGCAGCCTCAGCTCGCTCTGTCGCCGGCGCAATGCTCTGGGTAGCAGGACTGCGAGCTCCTGGGGCAGCGCAGCTGCAGAGCCCGCTCTGGGTAGCGGGACTGCGAGCTCCTGGAGGTTTTCAATAGGAGGCTGGGTAGTCATCTGTCTTGGGTGGTTTAAACACAACAAATCCTGCATCTTGGCAGGAGGTTAGACTGGATGAGCCTCGTGGTCCGTTCTGACCCTATGGTTCTATGATTACAGGAGCCAAGGGTGTAAGAAGATCCAGTGGCTGGAAGTTGAAGCTAGACAAATTCAGACTAGAAATAAGGCAGTAATTTTTAACAGTGAGGGTGATTAGCCATTGGAACAATTGATCAAGTGTTGTAGTTGAATTTTCCATCGCTGGCAATTTTTAAATCAAGATTGGATGTTTTTCTAAAAGAGCTGCTGTATGCGAAACAGAAGTTAATTCAGGGAAATCCTGTAGTGGAATATAGGTGGTCAGACTAGATGATTGCAATTGACTTTACAATCTGTGAATAAAATCCAGAAACTGTGAAGGACTTTCCCGCTGCGCAAGTTGCACTCACAACTAAAGGAACCAGCCATCCGGAAACTCCTGCCCAATTCAGGACACTACACAACAGGTCTCTTTGGTGGCAATGCCAGAGGGTAGCCACAGACTATCTGACAACATGCAAGCAGCAGTAGCCATTCAGGATTCAAAGTTTGACGAGCTTGCTAAGTAAACCAAACATGCGTAAGGCCAAACCAGAACTCTCTCAGTTTGTGCTTTGCAAAAAAAAAAAAAAAATACTGAAAGAATTCAACAGCAAAACTAAATACTTCTTGCATGATACACGGGATAGTGAAATATCACAATCTACTAAGCAATAAAATTGAGATCCTGAGAACATCGAATGAACACTGAGGATCCTATATTATTTTTTGAATACTGGCTACTAGAAATATTCATGTGAGATTCCAAAGTGGATCCACTTGCCTCTAAAAGGGCTTGTCATGTTCCTAAAACAAGAGCAGAGCTGGTTGAAAGAACCTGACCTGGAACTGTGATCTACTGTGCATCTCACCTGAGCAACAGTGGAAAATATTCATTCACTTGCACTATATACTTACTTTTAAATAATCTGTAAATGACCACAATACTATTTTTTTCTTGTCATACACTCCTTCTGACAATCTGTGGGTAAGCTAAGAATTCACTATGGTGATAACCTCTATCTTGCTACACAGAGGGCAGAGACTTCATTGGACCTAACAGAAAATAAGGAAGTATATGGGACCTCATCAATCCATTCGGAGCTAACGGCGATTATCTCTTAAACTGTTTTAACATAGTGAATGAGTGGTTGGTATATTTAATGACATGCATCCAACAAAGTGGGTATTCACCCATGAAAGCTTATGCTCCAATATGTCTGTTAGTCTAAAAGGTGCCACAGGACTCTTTGTTGCTTTTTAATAACCTTTGTCTTTGAAACATTTGATTTTAACTTTGTGTAAAGTGATTTCTGCTATCCCTAAGTATTACTTCTAAAGGACAGTAAAGATCTCACCTAGACCTTTAGGGCTTTGGAATATACTTTGTCTTGTTTCTTCCTGATGCAAAACATGGAAAGTATAAATTGGAATTGTGCCTGTTTTGTAATAAACATGAAACATTGTGGACAGAAGCATGTCATGGGAGCAACATACTGCTTCAGGCTAATAAGTGTAACCAGTTTATTTCAATTCAGATTTGCCAGTCCCTTGCTGGATGGCTGCAGTGTGAACTCTGATCTGAATCAGAACGGGCATATATGCTGTGCTGCCTTTCAATTGTATTTTCAGTGCATCTGTACATGCACCATTCTGCTGCAATAATATGCTAAATATACCTTAGCTGGGCTATTTTGCACTACTGAGATTAGCCATTTTTCTCTAAAGAAACATTTTAAGTGTGGGTGATGTTAAACACATGACCATCTACCCCATAGTCCAAATGGCAGAGGACATGAGCAGGGAGTGTTTTAACAATCAAATAGGTCCAAGCAGATCTGAAATCTATTGGAGTGCAGCAAGGGTTTTCTAAAAAAAAGTAATTAAAACTCACCCATGCCCTGCTGCTTACAAAATACATGACACTGGCTAAGTGGCTGATATGCTGCAACTGCTGCTAGTTCCACTAATGATAAACTTCTCACTGTTACCTTGTGCTTTCTCCACTGACCCATCCACTCATTTGTTGTATTCACCTGTTGATGTGACACCTGAAGGCCCCTCAGAAGCCTCGGTGGGTGTGGAATGCAGCTGTCCACTTACACTGGTGCCTCCAGCAAATTACCCACAAGGGAGCCTATTGCTGGGGCTGGAGTGAAGGGAAACCAAGGCTGGAGAGTGGATGGGTGTGGTAGGGGAAAAAGGGGAGCAGGCAGGTGAGAGCGAAGAGAAGGGGAAAAGGAGGAGTAGGGCCATAGGTGGTGGAACTGGCTGGAAGTGGTTTCCATCATACAGAGGCTTTACAGTTCGGTTCCATGGCTCTCCCACCCCCACTATATAAATTGTTCCAGCCCCCGAGTAGGGCCCAGATCCCCAAAGGCTCCAAGCGGCCATGGATTTCGGGCTCGGAGGATGTGGGCTGGGGGGCCAAGGCTCATGGGTGGGAGGAGAAAAGAGCTCCGGGGACTCACTAGCTGTCCGGGGTTCAGGCTGACAGTCAGTCACGGGGGGAGGGGGCCCCTTTCTTCTGCCACCCACAGGTGCTAAAACTCTCCCTACCTGCACGGAGGGTGACCGGAGCCCAGTTAAAGGAACCGCCCATTAGTTCGCGGCTTTGCCCCTCGGGTGGCCCCCCCCCGGCCCGGCCCCGCTTTGAAGCCGTATTGACACGTGTGTGACACCCGCTAACAAAAGTCCCCGGGCAACAAAGCGGCAGCCACGGCCGGTACCGGCCTTCCGCCGCCAGGGGCCGCTGCCGCCCCGCTCCGCTCCCGGCCCCGCAGCCAGGCCGCGGCTCCCTCCCGGCTGCGCTCGCTCTGCTCCGCCCGGCAGCGGGGCCGGCCCGTGGCGAGGCGGCGCCGGGACCCTGCCCAGCCCGGAGCGGGAGCGGAGCTCGGCCGGGCCGGGCCCGCTGGAGAAGCCCCGCCCGCCTCCCCGGGGGGGCCATGGCCGAGCGGGCCGCTGCCCAGGTGAGGGCCCGGAGCAGGGGCGCTGCGGTACGTAGCCCCGGTGCCCGGCCCGCGGGCTCCTTGCGGAGCCGGGGCACGTTGGCCCAGCGCCCCCCGGCTCCCGCAGGGGCTGGCTCGAGACCCCTCGGGCGGGGCGTCTACACGGCTGCTCCGAAGGGCCGGCAGGTGCGGAGCGGTGCCGCGGGCGGAGCTGCCTTTCCGTGCGGGGTCCGCTCCTGACTTCCCGGCCGGGGGGAGCGGGGCGTAGTGCTGTGCGCCCCCGGCCGCAGCCAGCCCCGGGTCCTAGCGCCAGAGAGAGCGGGGTGTGCAGCCGGGCAGGGGGAGGCTAGCGGGGACCCGCCTTGATGTCTGGTGAGCCCCTCGCTCGCCTGCCTCCGGGGGGCTTTGGAGCTCGTGCTTGGATGCAGCCAGGGCCTGGCGGCTGCAGGGGGTGTTGACAGGGCACCAGCATCGCTTTAGGCAGGAGGCTCATTGCAGTGTCAGCGTGTCACCTAATGTCCAGCAGCCTGATTCTATTTCCGACTTTGCTACTGACGTGGGTGAGTTGTTTCCAGGGCTTAATTTGTAATGAAAGTGGTGCCGGGGCTCAAGCAAATTTTTGACTTTCATAACTGACATGGCAAGGACAGAGATGCTGGGTCTATGAAGTGCTAAGCCTAGAGGTGCCAGGGCTCAGCTCTGGCAAGCCCTGGCACAAATTAAGCAGTGGGCATTTCATCCCTGACAGCCTGGCACACTGAAGCTGTAAACTGGGCATGGGAATAGAGTCTTATTTCTCACACAAGGATTCTGATCATGCATTAATGGTTCTTACAGTGCTTTGATGTGCAGGGATGAAAGGCTCTTGATCGGTAAGGGAGGAGCACAGTAGTTTGAACAGGTTGGGCCCAATGTTGAAAACTTCTAGATGTGCATGTTTCCCATGCAGTTCTGACTGTGCACACAAACTGTGTAATTGCCAATGTGCTGTACGGTGTCGTTGTAGCCGTGTTGGTCCCAGGATATTAGAGAGACAAGGTGGGTGCAGTAATATCTTCTGCTGGGCCACCTTCTGTTGGTGAGGGAGACAAGCTTTTGGGGCAGCCAGAGCTCTTCTTTAGGTCTGGGAAATGAACGGAAATGACCAGAACCAGGCATATGCATGTGCTGTTACCTGGACTTGTGTGGAATTGTGTGTAATTGTGCACTCATTTTGTATGTGCAGTTCCACACCTAACTTTTTCAAAACCAGGCTCGTAAAGCATTGCATAATTTTGTATTTAAAATAAGTAACTGAATATTTACATGCACCTGGTGTAGCTACACAATATCATTAGAGTTATGTGCATGAGAGGGTTTTCTCTCTGCTTTTTAGGTGTCATTCAAATAAAAAGCCAAGGAGTTTGACGAAGGGAGTGTTCTCGCTTGTTTGGATTCTGAACATTACACTGAACAGCGGCAGTGTAAGAACTGTACTAGGAGACAAGGGATGCAACCAACTCCCAGAGCTACTTAGAAACCTTTGACGTCTCTTTTCTAACAGATCAGCTGGAGGAATCGTAGAACTTGCCTGCTAGTGACATTGTAACATAGTAACATTTTACATTACAAACCATGCCAGCTCGCTGCGTAGTGGCCAGGTGTTCCAACACCACCCAAGATGGTGTATCCTTGTTCAAATTTCCAAAAGACCCTCACGTTAGGAGCCTTTGGGACAGATTTGTTCGGATGAAGAGAGCAGACTGGAGAGGGGGACACGACCGCTCGCTGATCTGCTCCGCGCACTTCACGGACGAGTGCTTTGACATTTCAAGCGTGACGCAAAAAAAATTAGAATTTGGAAAGCGGTTACTTCTAACCAAAACAGCAGTTCCGACTCTGAACGTCTGCCCGAGCGTGAACAGGAACCCACAGTCCCCATCACAACCAAAAGGAAGAGGAGCCTTCCGGAAAAAAATCATCCAAGAGGTACCTAAATGTTGGTTGATAAATAACAGTATGTATTTATATTGAGAGGAAGGCCAGTTCATGGCTGAAGCAAAGGATTGAGTGCCAGGAGTCATGGTTTCTGTTCCCACTTCTGCACTGACTTGCTTTGTCATTTTTTTGGACAGGCCACTTAACCTCAGTTTCTCTGTCTCTACCTGGGGAATAATACTTACGCCTCCCTGGGGTGGTTATGAGTCTTAATGTGTCTGTATTTGTAAATTGCTTTGAGATCCTCCAAAGGAGAGTGCTGCAGAAATGCAAAGTATTGGGATTAGAACTGGGTGAATATTTGTTGCCGAACTCTATGTGGAATTAGCTGGTTTTAGATGTTGGGAAACTTTGGCAAAAATGTAGCAGTTTTTTTGGGGGGAAAGTTGGTTGAGACAAAAGAGGTGAATGAAACTTCAACCTGGAGGATCTCTGTAGGCCTAGAGAAGTGAGCACAGGCCTAAGACCCCTGAACTCTATTTCCATGTCTGCTACTGACTGGCCTTAATAATGCTTTACGCTTCTCTAGTGCTTCATAAGCAGGGTTCACTGCAGTCTTCTCTCTAATTGGGGAGGTGATAAATGGAGGTTCATGCTCTCACACACCTAGCTCTCCTGATGCTCAGGCCAGTATTTAAACTGCTGGACCACAATACTCTTGAGGCAAGTTTCTTATCCCCAGCAGGTCTCAGTTGTCCCATCAGTACAAACAGCGATAATCCTGCTCTATTTAGGAAGCCAAGTAAGTTTGATGACTGAGGAGATCTTAATTTACGGAGAGGAAAACTAGGACACCGTGAAATGATTTGCCTAGGAAGCATAGTGATCTAGGGCATTAGATATTATTTGGGGACAGTTCTGGAAAAACATCAAGTTTATGACAAGGACATGAGGAGAAGAAGGGGACGTGGATTCAAATGTTGGTCCAGACACCTTTACTCTATGCCCTTGTGCAAATTGCTTAATATTTCTAAATGGTTTTTGCATGTGAATGCTGGAGATAGGGATCCTTGCCCACCGACCTGGGGTGTTGTGAGATTTGTTTGTACAGATTGTAGCACCGATTTTTGTACAGTTGGTTTGTTCCCGTCCCATCTGGTCCCTGCTGGGATATAACGCCATCTCCTGACGACGGAATAAATGTTGGTGCGCAGATGGGCCATAAGAGAGAGCGAGAGACCCAGGGTATGTCCGCACTGCGAGTTGGTTGTGTGATTCCCATTTTAAGGAGGCATATTTGCACTAGCTCGGATCGAGTTTACATGCTAAAATAGAGCACAGTTGCGGTGGTGCGAGCAGTGGGAGGGCGAGCCACCCCGAGTGTGTGCTCGCTGGACTTGGGCAGTGTGTCCTCAGAATGCTAGCGCTTCCTGCCACTCACAGCTGACACTACGCTTCTCTAGAGCTAGTGCCAATGTGTCTCTTCAAGCAGGGAATTCCAGCTCCAATGCGGACATCCCCTGGGAGTCTCGGGCCCTGTGGCAAGGAGACCTCATGCCAGGCTCATCAATTCTCTTCTCGTAAGACTGTTGTAGTGATCGACTCTTGTTTGTAAATGAACGTGACTAGAAAAGCTCTTGCCTTATATTGCAGTTTTCCTCAAACAAATTAGGACCAAACCCAAGCTGCATGGGACATTTCAGTTCAATGCCATTCCCATTGACCCTTATAAATGAGGATTATAATGAAAATGTCAGCAGCTTTTTAACCATCACTTCCGGAATGTGAGCCGATGATGATAAAGATGCAACCCTTGAATAGTCTGGGCGGCCTGGTGCATGTGAGCGGCTGCTTGTCCTGGTTTTTTTTTGTAGCTAACTTTGCCGATAGGGAACGTGACCCCAACTCTGTTTTCATTTTCCGTCCTTGAAACAGGCTGATGAATGGGAGGTGGAACCGCAGCCCCTGGCCGTCTTACAGCCACCGGTCCTCCCTGAGCAAACATCTGAACAAGAACCACCATCTCCAAGAGCAGAAGTTTCCCTTCGGACGGTATTAGCCGCCGTCCAAGCTGTTGAGAGGAAATTAGATTCTCACGCCACGAGGTTGCTGGGTCTGGAAGGGAGAATGTGGATGGCTGAAAAAAAACTAATAGGCTGTGAGAAGACAGCGGTGGAGTTTGGGAACCAGCTGGAGAGTAAGTGGGCCGTGCTGGGAACTCTGATCCAGGAGTACGGGCTGCTGCAGAGGAGGCTGGAGAACATGGAGAACCTGCTGAAGAACAGGAACTTCTGGATCCTGAGACTCCCCCCAGGCACTACTGGGGAGGTCCCCAAGGTAACTAGTTTTATCTGTATGGTGGTAATGCCTAAGAGCCCCAGTCACAGACCAGGACCCTACTGTGGCAGTGCTGTACAAACACAACAGAGAGATCCCAAGGAATCTACAGGAGAAGTATCGGACGAGCTGGAATGGGGGTAAAGACAAGGAGACGTTTCTTGTTGATGTGATGGGCAGTGGAGGGTGACATGAGCTAGGAAAATAAGCCTTGTAGCAGCACATCTCCGCTAGCACTAAGGAGGTAGAAGTCAGCATAGAGTAGAAAGGATGGTCTTGTAGTTAATGCACAGGTCTGGGAATTGAGATCTGGCTCTAGTTATTAGTTAGTCCTGCCTTGAGTGCAAGGGACTGGACTAGATGATCCGAGTCCCTTCCAGTCCTACCCTGCTGTAATTCTATGATTCATTTCCCAGCTCTGCCGTAAACCCTGTGTGGTCTTGGATATGCCTCTTAACTTCTCTGAGCCTCATCTTTAAAATGGGGATGATATTTACCTCCCGCACAGGGGTACCTGAGGCTTAAGCCACCAGTATTAGTAAAGCATTTTTAATGCTTCAAATGGAAGGGGCCATACCATGTTAAAAGGTTTAAGTAAGTCCCTTCTATTACCAGATACACAAGGGATTTTTTTCACAGGCCCGTTCTTTTCCCCATCCAATCTCTGTCTTTGCTGTTCTAAAAGTGCTCAGATTTGACGGGGCTGCAGAGGGTCTTTCGAGCCAACCGCCACGCTGGTCAGAACTAGTTAGACAACTTTCACCCCATGCCCGTCTCATGCTGGTGGGAGCAGTTGCGGGAAAGGGGAGGGAATGGAAGAACTAATCTAACATCTGGAAAAACCTCTCCAGATTAATTAAAGCACAGAAGCCCAAAGTTATAGCCAGAGAAGGAACCCCCACCCCCACCCCATCTGTCTATTTTAGGTACTTATATGGCCCTGGATGAGAGTGCCTCCCCATCTTTTAACGTGTTTATCCCTGCAACTGCCCTGGGAGGTCAGGCAGTGCTATAATCCCCAGGTGTAAATCTGAGGCACAGAGAGACTGTGATTTGCCCAAGGTTCCTCGGGATATTCATGGAAGAATAGGAATTGAACCCCGGCTAGTGCTGTAAGCACTGGACTAACCTTCCTGTCTGCTCTTACCTGCCCTTTTCGGTTTTCAACTTTCCCCGCCGCCTCTTTGCCATTTGAGAGCCTTCCCCCGCAGCACGCTGCACTTCTCATAAGTAGAGCCCCCTGGGCCTGTGCGTTTCAAAATGTTACCCTCTCATCCCAGAGACCAGCTGAGCGATTCTAATAAGCCTACCAGCCTGAAAGAGGTTGGATTTTCCACACTCAAACTTTTCTTTTGTGTGTGAAACCCCACTTGCAATGAAACCTGCTTTGCCTCTCTCTGGTACGCTTTCCTGTCTGTTTTTCTTCAGAAACTTTGCTGCACCTGGGAGAGAATTGTATAGATGGACCCATGAACAGAGGGGGTGCAAATGGGAACCACCTAGATCGGTTAACGTCAGTGTTACTCAAATTGAATGTTATGAAATTCCAACACAGTGAAAACAATCCATTCATATGTGGTTAGTTAATGCACCTTACTGACTGGCATTTACTGTGCTTCTCAGATGATTCTGGTTCCTTGGAGCTGTTCGGTCAAATTCAGTCAATGTTAGTTAGACCCTTCTCATTGGAAAATCAAAGATGCTTAAGCTGCAGATTGCAAAGTGAATCATTTTTATTTGATTAAACTCCCATTATCCTGCATGAGAGTGGATGGGTGGTTATGGGCTCAGACATTCTCTGCAGACAGGCTTCCAATCACGGAAACCATTGGCACAACTAGCGCTAGCTGGTCCCCCTGGTTGGCAGATGGAAAAGCCAATGTCTGAATGGGCTGCAGACATGGAACGACCCTGTTCTTTAAATGTGATCCTTCCAGATGACAGTAAAGATGGGGGTGCCATTGCTTGCTCTGTGAATTAATAGAGGAGCTCAATGTTAGATTTGCTTTTATGAATAATTACCGGTAATTTAGAGATGGGCATGAACCAAAGCTTTGGTTTTAAGCATCCTGTTGCTATAATGGACAGAACAAAACCCCAGATTCAGAAGAGTCCCAAACTGCAATGTTTGCAATCCAACATTTCTCTAAATCTTCATGTTCAAAGATAATCTGTTATAAACGTTCTGCTTCTCACGTGTTTCTGCAAGGACAATAGAGATGGATCTTGACGGGGGCCTCTGGGACCTACTGTCATGTTAAATAACAACAGTGTCAAGCTGCAAACTCTGACCCCTGTATGGAGCCAGATCCCTCAGCTAGTGTAACTAGGTGTAGCTGCTTTGAAGTCAGTGGAGTATTGCTGATTTATACTAGTGAATATCTGCCCCATAGTATCTTGATTCTTGCTAAGCTCAAATTAAATTAACTTTAAAACATTCTTAGAGTTAAAATAAAAAGGTGGGTGTGACAGAATCAGAAGGTGGTGGGTGTCTCCCCCTTGTGATTTCAGGTGCCGGTGACATTTGATGACATCTCGGTCTATTTCAACGAGCAGGAATGGAAAAGCTTGAATGAATGGCAGAAGGAGCTTTACAAGAATACGATGAAGGGGAATTATGAGACCCTGATCTCACTGGGTAAGGATCGGTTTTCACTCCTTTATTAGAAGTGGTGAGAACTTTCCTGGACTGGATTTCCTCCCGCTCACAGTTCCTTTGATTTTTTGCTGGGCCAATGCCATTAGTCTTCCATATGTTTAGGAATGCTCAAGTTCCTCTCATCCTTCTGTGGAAGAAGTGCCAAAATATACACTCTTGAGCCTAAGGCCACCACTGCTTCTGATCCCGTACTAGAAGCTGAGTGGGATCTACATGTTCAAGTTCAATCTAGATACAGAAAGTTGCTAGTTTCCATGTCAGCTGTTGATGCAAAATCTCTCCAAAGAGAAACAACTAAAGAGTCAAGTCCAGGGCAATATAAACCGCAAGCAGGTGCACTTCCTCCTGCAGATCCATGGGAAGCATAAGATCATTAGCACTGACGGTCCCGTCTGCACTGGAGAAGGAACAGTGCTTTCACTGGCATCGTGGGTTCCCCCAGCATGGCTGATTTTGTGTAGACAGGGACAGAATAGCTAACTAAAATTCACCGTTCTTGAGGAATTGTTGCCCTTGGTGGCCAAAAATGATGCTGATGACAGTGTTACATTGGGGTTGAAAAGGCTGATGTGAGAGTGTCGGTCCTTTCCGCATCGAGGGCATATGCAGCTCAGTATTGAGGAAGGGATTACGCTCTGTGCCTGCTGCTGTGTATGACTCAGTGCCTCAGGATCACGATCTGAGTAACCCCATCCCTGATTGCTCGCCAGCGCGATCTGTTTGTTGCTGCCAACTCCCAGTTGCAATGTTGCACTGCTTCAGGTTATGCTGCAGTGTGTCCTTGAAACGTTTCTTCTGGCTGCCTCGTGTACAGTTACCCGCTGCCAGTTTTCCAGTCCACAGCTGCTTTGGCATTCTGGTGTCCTCCATCCTCAACAGCGTAGCTATGATGCAATGACCATGCGTCAATCCCTGTGGAGTTGCTTTGTTCTTGAGTAATATGCTGTATTGACATACAATAACTCTTCCATTTAGGGACCCTTTCCCCCATGGTCAAATGACTGTATGGTGTAAAGAACGCTTGGAACCAACTTAGAGTCCAACTCACAGCCCCTGCTAGGAACAGAGGAGGAGGGTGTTGAATGATCTCTTCACGTCCCCCACAGTAAACACAATCCCACAGCCCAACTCAGGCTCTGGCGTCAAGCCTCGAAATGACCAGCCATTCATCATTCCCAAAGGAGAACATAGAATTAACCTCCTCCAGTGAACGAGCTTCCAAGATCTTCCCTGGAATCTGGCCTCTCTGGAGCAATATCAGCAGTTTGGATGATGAATCCAGGCTATTCATCCCAGCCTCATTATCCATAACGTGGGGAGTGAAAAGAACCAGCATTTGGGCAGTAGAGACAATGGGGCCCTGATCTTGTTTGGAGCCTCTAGGTGCTACTATATTGCAGGTAGTAACAGTGATGACTGGGGAAGTTAATGGGCCTACTCGCCGCAATAAGTCCTGTGCTTGGAAGTAAGCACCTGCAGGATTGGCCCCTCACTAGACAATGTTTAAGTAAACCAGGTTCTACTTTTCATTGAAACTGATTTTGTTATAAATAGCTAATGAATATCTCAGTTGAAAGGATTATTTTAATCCCTGTGTAACTGATCTGAATAAAACATCCTACCGTATCCCACCTAATATCATCTCCCATGAACAGACTATGCTGTTTCTAAACCTGACATCCTGTCCCGGATAGAGCGAGGGGAGGAGCCGTATATCGGGGATCCTCTGGACTCTGAAGAAAGGAAAATCTCCATTGAACCGCATGTCAGTGAGTAATGGATTAAAATACAGTAATTTAGAGAGAGCGCGGGAACGGCAAAGCAAGAACCAAAGTTCTTGTGAACCTCGGTGGCTCTAGCTTTTCAGACATTGTGATGTGCTGCCAGCAGCTAAACAGATACTCGATAAACATAATGGAATTCTCTCTCTTTCCTCCCCCTCTCCCCCGAGCAGACTCTCCCGTTGCTGCACCTGGCCGGTTGTGCCAGACCGAACAAGGCGCAGAGCCGTGTGTCGGGGAACAGGGCGATGCTAAGGAAAGAGGTGTCCCTGCAGACCCCAGCACAGGTCAGTAATGGATTGAAACCATTCCAAAGGGTAAAGTTCACCTCTTCAGCCAGGGCACCTGCACAAAGGCTAGACATCCCGTAAGTCCCACTGGGCTTGCGCTGTCCCGCTACACAGGGGTGAGAGAAGGAGAAAGCTGGCAATTCTGCCCACGCCAGACCCCAATTGAATGCAACAGTAACAAGATAAACCACGTTTTCCGACTTGCAAGAGCAGCCAACCAACCAAAACTAATGTAACTCGACAGTGGCTCCCATTTGGGCCTCAACAACTAAAAGAAACGAAAGCTGTTGGAACAGCCAGAGTCAGACCAAATCAGTTCCTTGGTCGCCTGCTGAACAGCCGTTCTCAAACTACGCTTGGAGTTGTGAGTTAGTGACGAGGAAAAAGTGAGAGACGTTCGTATCAGTGGGGTAAAATAAATGCCTCGGAAATAGACACATCGATTGACAGCAAAATGAAGGTAATGGTGAAGGAGTGATCAGATCTACCTCAATTTACAGAATCCAGTATCTAATGCCAGCTTTCTACCACTGCCTAACAGCACTTACCACTCTACATTTAACATGTTTGATAGAAGGAAAGTTATTGATCTTCTGTCAAAATGCAGGATAACAGGTAGAAATATTTACCTCCAAATACCCATCTCCTTATGCTTGCACAGTGTGATCAGAGATGGGAAAAAAGTGGTGGGATTCTTCCTAAGACCCACTTCCAATCTCCACTTTGCCATTTTGGGACTCCACAATGGATGACTCAGGTCATTACGTGATACTTCCCCTTTTTTTCCCTTGTGAGCTTCAATCAGCTTTGAAAGTTTAAAATGTTGGGAGTTCAGTTGCCATCAGTAGGCTCCAGAGGCCACACCTTATCAATTTGAATAGGAGCAGTGTGTATCTTTCTGAGCTATAGTTCAAAGCTGTTTGCACACTCAAGCAGATATAATTGTGTTGATTAAATTCAGTCAGCATGCAACCATAAGCGCCAGGTTTTTTTTTTTTAAATGAAAGCTTAGATTCTGGAGCACAAGGTAACAGCAACCAGGAAATGTGGGCAGGCTGTCGTAGCCGCTACAGACCGACCCAGTTCAACCTCTCCTTATATATACCTGTACAGTACCTTCTAATTTAGCTAAGGCATTAGTAATACTCCCACTCTGTACTGATAGCATCAAGCTATATGTATGATACTATCTCCTTATCTATACCTGTGCCATTTATCGTGTGCTTGTATATACCTACATATTGTCTTTTGTATCACCAAGATCACCTATACGTTCCCTTTTGCCAGTGTGTAGTTCAAACCAAAGTTAGGGCTTGATGCAGAAATTGTTGGGTGATTTTCTTTGGTCTGCATCATGCAGGAGGTCAGGCAAGATGTAATGGTCCCTTCTGGCATTAAAAATTTATGAATCTGAATACTTCAGTGTGGTCTGATGTGCTGTCTAGAGTCTGCAGCACTAGCTAAATGATTTTGAACAGTGACCTAAAGCTCTGTAATGTTGCACATGTGGTTATACCAATGCCCACCTTAGGACTTGCCTCTGTGAGCATTCTCTGGATATCCACAGAGCTTAAAGAAAGAGAAACTAGCCCTCCACAAAACCTTTGCTGGCTTCTGCAGATTGTATAATTCCCTGTCCATCTGGGTATTTCTAGTGTGTCCATTGCTGTAGTAGCTAGGCCCTTTTATCATTTTCTACCATCTCTCTTTATATTTCTACAGCATCCATCGCTGCACTAAAGCACTTGTTACATAGTCAAGAGAGATGAGAACACTTTCCAAAGTCCCCCCTTCTCTTTGAAACTGTCTTGGGGACTAATCTCTGCCCATGTCAGCACTTAATAGGAAGGGATGGACAATCACAATGTTATTTCTAGTTTAGCCCGTGTGTGTCTCTTCAGACTAATATCGCACCAGGTGCTTGGTAAGAATGAGTCAGTGAGGTGTATGAATAAAACAGCCTCTATTATTACCTCTTTCCATGAACCAATTATACAGTCTCTGGCTGTGACGCTTTATCATGGATTAAACGAGAGGAACAGTCCGGTGCTGAGAATCAGGACCACGTTGGGGAAGGAGAGCTCTGTACACACCCCAGTGCTGGTGAGTGATGCACCAAGCTGCCCAAACAGTGAGGGAAATCCAGTGAAACCTTTGGCCCGGACTCTGGCTGGTCCCTGTACAGATGAGCAAGAGATGATAGCGCAAGGCGCCTTCTCCTATCCTGGCAGTTGCAGTCCTTGGTGCTGAGGTTGCTCCCTGCTAGTCCCCCAGTGAGCTGTACCCCCAAAAGGAGACACTAGGTCCTTACCCCTCCCCCCACCACTTCCACACTACCAGCGGGGCTGGCCAGCGACAGAGGTGAGTGCACGCTGCTCCCGCCGAAGGGCTGGTGCAGACTCTGGGCTCCCAGGGAGCTCTCCTGAAGCAAAGCCTGGGGCAGTGCTGTTCTGCACAGCTCCGTTCTAGGCCCCCCACGCCTATCGGTACCACCTGCCCCTGTACGGACGCAGGCAGCCAGCACCTTTGGATTTCCACCCATCTCAAGTTCTCCTGCCTCTGAGGCCTTCTGCATTTGTTTCCTCTGGATCCTCAGAGAAATGTTTGTAGCCCATCAGAATGCGTGTCTCCTCCAGCCCAGAAACAGCACTGGGTTACGGTCAGTTTACGTTTCCTTGTGTAGTGTTTGTGGAGATCAGCAAAGCAATGCGTTACTCTGTCTGCCACGAACAGGCCGCCCAGCTTCTGCACGCGACGCTTCGTGCCGGAGGGACGTCGAGGAAGAGCCAAGTGTGCGGGATATGCAGGTGCTGGAGGAAAGGCGAATCCATACAGAGCTCTGCACAGGTGAGATGGATTGTAATAACTTCAATAGGCTGTGAAATAACAGCTGGAAATCCTCTTTTCCTCAAACCCAGGAGATGATTTGCAATCTCGACGCTATCCAAAGGCAACTATTACAAGAGAAATGCTGTTTCCTAAGCTTGACAGTCACATGATGTAGCTGAGTTAACATGATCAGAATCTTCACTTATGCGTTACCCATAGTTCTTAGCTCAAACCTCTGAGCCTAGCATTGCATTAACACAAGATTCAGTTCGCATTTAATTTTTCTTCTCTTTTCTTTTATAAAGACAGAAAAGAGGAAACAAATAGGGGAGGAGGGAGAAGCTACCTGTGTTGCTATTGAGACGTGTCTGTTGGGTTTTTGCAATGCCGTATGTCGTTTGTTCGCAGCACTCAGTAAAAATATCAAATGCCCAGCAGCAGCATTGGACTGGGTAGCGCAGTGTAACCTCTGCAGCTGCATTGAATCACGGACTAACTATTTCATAGACATTTTTACAGCACGTTCAAAAAAACACTTTTTATGCATTATGACTTTAAAACTATGTTTAAACCACCCCCCCGAATGTCCTAAGCAGTTATTCCTCCCTGACTAGCCACACGTGAAATTTTGAAATGGGCTAGATCCTCAGCTGTTGTAAATTGGTGGAGCTCCATCAAGGTCAATGGAGGAATCATAGGCACCAACTTCTCGACCCCCCTACCCCCGCTCCACCCCGGCCCTGCCCCAACTCCACCCCCATTCCAACCCCTTCCCCCAAAGTATCCGCCCCCTCCCTGCCTTTATTCCTACTCCTTCCCTAAATCCCCACCCCGGCCCCACCTCTTCCCCGCCTCCTTCCCGCTCCTCCCCCCTCCCTCCTGGAGCTTGCCACAGCTGTTTGGCAGTGGCAAGCGCTGGGAGGTAGGCAGAGGAGTGGGGATGTGGCACACTCGGGACGAGATGGAGGAGGAGGAGATGAATGAGGTGGGGCAGGGCGGGGAGCTTGGCTCACCCACTGATTTTTTTCCCCATGGGTGCTCCAGCCCCGGAGCACCCATGGAGTCAGTGCCTAGGGCAGGAATGACGATTTACCACAGCTGAGAATTTGACCCACAAGTTTAAGATACTACTTAGCGCCAATATCGGCAGCAAAATTACAAAACGGAGAAGGTTAATTATCTTTCTCCATAAATGTCCAGACAGATCTCACTCCAACTTTTGGAAGGGGGGGCGGGAAAGAAATCTCCTTTGGTTTCAGACCATGTATGAAAAGTTTCAGGGCAACGGGTAACTTGAAGACTGAGATTCTGAAAATAGGATTATAATGGAACAGAATTTCAACCTTAACTAGATAGATTTTGTTCTCCAGCTGTCTAGACCTTCTGGGCTCGGCGCTGACCCTTCATACTCCCTGGTACTTAAATACACCCTTTTCCCAGCGCTCCACCCAAAGGTGTGAAGCTTCTGGTTTACAGACAAGTTTTCAGGCCAGAAATCTCCTCTCAGTTTAGATGCTTTTCAGAAGTGCTGAGCAGGAAGGGGGGTTGCTCTGCTGATTTGAAACCGGGCCCTACATCGTGTGTGCGCACTCATTATTTATCTTGGGTAAAGTTTTCAAAAGCGCCTTAATCCCAGTTTCAAAAGTCTCTAGTAACTTTTCAAAACGGGACTAAGTTTCATAAGTCCCCTAGGCTCTTTTGAACACTGTACCCTTGTCTACTTTATCGGCCAAGTTCAGTAAGCCGACACGTTTATTTTTCTGCATTGAGTCACTGAATGGCTGAATCAGCTGAGGCTTCCTTTCTCTGGCTCGCAGGCCAAGGGAGTGATGTCTCTGATTCTCTCTCTCTTGCTGCAGATGAGGTGATTGTGATTAAAACGGAGGTGCAGGAGCATGAGGAAGATCCTGAAGACTTGGAGCCGCGTGACATGCTCCTGGGAAGTTCAGGGGAAAGTGTTTCCCAGAGTCTGGTTGCTACCACAGCCTGGGAGGGTCAGTGCGGCTCTGTAACGCCGCCAGGGAGCCCGGCAGGCATTGTCTTGGGGGAGCCGACTCCACGTGGAAGAGATTTCGGTGGCATCAAGCCTCTCGTCCATCAGGCAAGCCACGCGGGAGGGAGGCCGTATGTCACGTGTACTAAGGGTGGGAAGAGCTTCCGGCTGAAAGTGAGCTTTGGGAAACAGCACAGGAGCCGTGCCAGAGAGAGACCTTATCAGTGCATCGAGTGTGCCAGGAGCTTCCGGTGCCATTCGGAGTTCATCCGACACTGTGCGAGCCACCCTGGGGAGAGGCCATACAAATACGCCGGCTGTGAGCAGACCTGCAGCCGGAAGTGGTTCCTTCTGAATCACCGACAAGTCTGCGTGGAGGAGAGGCCGTTCCAGTGCGTTGTGTGTGGGAAGAGCTTCCGGCTGAAGGAGAGTTTCCTCAGACACCAGCGGGGCCACGGGAAGGAGAATCCCCAGGACTGCACGGAGCGCGGCAAGGGCTGCAGCTGCCACGCCGAGCTCTGTGCGAGCCAGCGGCTCCAGGCCGGGGGGAAGGCCGGCCAGTGCGCTGAGGGTGGGGAGACATCTGCTGAGAAGCAGCATCTGCCCAACGGCCAGCGAGCCTGCTCTGGGGAGAGGCCGTTCCAATGCACCATCTGCGAGAAGAGGTACAAGGTCAGGGCTAGCTTCCACAAGCACCTGCAGAGCCACGAGACCGGGATGCCCTGCAAGCGTGAGAAGTGCGGGGCTGACTTCCCAGGTACGCTGCCGCCACAGGGTCAGCAGAGGGCAGACCAGACCGAGCAGGCGTCCCCAGGGCAAAGACCGGAGACCGGGAAAGCACCAGGGAGTGGGATGGGTGACTAGGTGGTAACTAGCGTGTTACGTCCAGACCAGTTCATCCCTGCGCTTGGTAGGCTGGAAAAGCGCCCGCAACCTCCTTCCGGCCTCGGGGCTGGAGTGTGGGTGGGTGGGGTGGGGCTCTCCCTGGCCAATTGTAAATGACTCTGTTGGGCGGCCGTCTAAAGGGCTGCTCCCCCGGCATCTCATCCTCCTGCAGGCTCCCTGGACAAACCCGTGAAGAGCGTCTGATCTCTGCTCTGCACCAGCTGACAACTGCACGCGAGATTCCCGTGCTTTGCTCGCTCGACGCTGCAGGGGGAGGCAGGATCTGCCGAAGGGCGGGTGACGTAAAAGCCTGCTCTCTAGCTTGCCAGAGCCTGAAGAAATCTGCCTGCGTGAAAGGGTTAACTGCTGCAGTTCAGCAAATACCTGGTTCCTTCATGGTAAAAACCTCGGAGTGCTGAGTCCAGATCCTTCTTCCTAGGTCTGCCTGACTCCTCCCCTTCTCAGGATCATGCTCCCCCCACACCCCTGGAGCGGTCTCCTTGTTCTCATCTGCACAGAGCCATTTCTCCTCTCCGAGCAATCCCCGTCCCTTCCTCCTCCTGCCAGTCAATAATCCCCACTCCCGGTCTGTTTTCCTGTGCCGTGTCTTCTCCTACTTCGCTGGTAAACTCTGGGGCAGTGTCCGAGTCTAGGTCTGTGCAGTGCTATTTATATGTGCCACCTTGCTGGATAAATGACTTCTAAAGGCATCAGACCGAATGTTCACAAGCTTGCCCCCCAGTTCCCTGCGAGCTGGGCTGGTGGGGCAGCATGCCTGGGTCCCGATGAGCAGAGTCAGGGCTGGGGTTTAGGTTAGTCAATGGGGCTGAAATCTCATCAGTTGTTGCTGCAAGATTTGTGTCCTAACACCTGCTCTCCTAGTGGGAAGGTGTCGCCGTCCTGTAGCGCCGAAGCCCTTCTCTCGCTGGCTCTCCTCCAAAATAGGTTTCCTTTGGTCCGAGGTTCAGAGGATAATCTCAGCATTAGGGCTGCACCTGGCCTGTCCTCCTCGAGTTTTGTTTGTTTAGGGTTTTTTTTTTCTTGCATCTCTCTGTGTGGGTTTTTATAGGGACTTATATTCTCACATGTATAATGGCAGCCAAACCCCATCATCGCTCACTGGTGGGAATGGCTGCTGATCCTTCCCCACCATGAATGATTTGTGGGGAATAGTGGGCTGTTATGAACACTGAGAAGCTGAACTTGGGTAGCGTCAACGATTCTCCCGATGATGCTACGATTTAGGAGCAGTTTCATAAATACTCTGAGCAGGGAAATTCCAGGTTTGTGAAGTTACGGAAACGGCACAGTTTTTCTTATGTAAGTGTATATTGCTTCTGATACCCCTTCCACTCGCACCGGTGTTTTAATAACACCGGGTTACTTACATTCCCCTCTACTATTGCTGGGTACCATTTTGCTTTTGCTTTTTGTACCATATGAGGCTTAATTTGGTTTTATTACTGGGTGGGCTGTATATAGTCTGCATCCGAATTGTCTTGAAATGGATATGTTTGCCATGCAAAGCTCTTGTCTGCCTTTCTTCTGTACCTCTTTGTCTTCTAACCTGGATGACAAATCTGTCATGTAACATTGTCTGTCTGACATTTATTCTAATAAAAACAATTGTAACAAAAGTGAAATGGACACAAAACATATTGATTCAAAAAATAATTGTCCATTGTGGTGAGGGTTGGGTGTGGCGACTACAAAAAACAGACCTGGTGCCTCTTTGGAGGACTATGGTTAAAAACACACCATCCCTAAAGGTGAATTGCAAAGGGGATAGAAGAATTAGGTGTGTGTCCTCTTAGGGTTTTTTATGGTGATGTTTACAAAAGACCTGAAAGATTTTTGTTAGTTTCCAAAGAACATTTTTTTTTCCTGCTTGACATCAAGTTTATTCTTCCCTGTTTTTGTAAAGGTCTTTTTGGAAGAGCTAGAGATACATCTACAGATTGGGAGTTCTGTCAGCACTTAACTAGATGAGTGAAAGTGCTAAATATTTAATAGTGCTCTTTTTTTCCTGTTTTTGGCATTTGAGTTAAATGGCATGGATGGTAAATTGGGTGCTCCTGTTTTCCCTGTCTCATAAAGAAGAGCAAGAGGATATCAAGTGAAATTGAAAGGCAACTAATTTAAACGTAATAAAAATAAATGCTATTTTACACAACACATAATGAGCCAGTGGAACTCTCTGCCACAAGATATTGTCAATGCCAGTTTTTTAGCAGGGTTCCAGAAGCACGATTCAATGCTTATACACAGGGGCGGCTCTATGTTTTTGGCCGCCCCAAGCATGGCAGTCAGGGAGCCTTCGGCAGCATTTCTGTGGGAGGTCCACCGGTCATGCGGATTCGGTGGCTTTTCTGCGGGTGATCTGCTGGTCCTGCGCCTTCGGTGTACCTGTCGCCGAATTACTGCCGAAGCCGCGGGACCAGCAGACCTTCTGCAGAAATGCTGCACAAAGGCCGGCACGCTGCCCCCACCGGCCTTGCCACCCCAGGCATGCACTTGCTGCGCTGGTGCCTGGAGCCGCCCCTGCTTATACAGATAATGAGAACAGCCACAGTTACGCTTATTAGGATAACAAGATATAAAGGATCTAAACTCTCTTGTTTCAGGGAATTTATCCCCCACCCCCAATCAACAATTAAGGTACCATTGGATAAACTTGTCACGAACTGCCTGGGATTAGGAAGAAGCTTCCACTAGGGAATTTGTTGCTCCCCTGAAGGAGTTGGTCTGGGTCGCTGTCAGAGATGGACCATTGGATGTGGATGGAGAACTGGTCTCATCTGGAATGGCAAATCTTTTGTCTCAGGCTTCAGTCATCAAGACAGTATATGAGAAGCAGCACATTTCAATCCAAAACCATAGCTCACCTACAAATCAGAGAGCAAAAATGAGCATCTGAAGCTATTTATAAGCATAATGTCCAGGTGCATAACTTTAAGTATGAGTAGTCCTATTGAAATCATTGTTGGGAGTTGGTAAAAGTTAATGCTTGTAATGCTGTGGTAATCCAAAACCAGCCCCAGAAAGCATGTGTTTCAGAATCTGGTGTTTTTTATTCAAGTTATGGCTGCAGGTCTCATGATTGTCAAGATACGCTCAGTTCAAGTTTCCAAGGTTAAGGGCTGGTCTTCACGTGCACTGCTGTAGTGCTTTAGCGCCAAGGTGAGAGCTTCTCACATTGGTGTTGTTAATTCACTTCCCTTGGAGGCAGAAGCTCTGGAGGTGGGAGAAGCTCTTCTGCCAACATAGCGCTGTTGACGGGAGGGGTGAGGTCAGTGTAATGGCATCGCTAGGGGGTGGATTCTTCACACCCTGAGGGACACAGTTATACTGATCTAGGTCTGTAGTGTAGACCTGGCCTAAGTCATGCAGTGTGGCTTGCTTCTGTTGGCAGGCTGCCTAAAACAACTCCCCCTACACGTCTGTCTAGGGTGCTACCTCTGGATCCTAACGCTGGTAATTTAAATGAAAAAATCAGTGTCTGCTACTCATTTTAGCAGAAATATCAAACTAATGTGCTTATCCTAGAGTCCCAAACTGCCTTTAATGTCTCAATAATGCTAATCCTCCAGTTCCTAGCTGCCCCAATCTTTTCCCCTAAGACAACTTCAGTGATGCAGTGAGTCATGGTTGATATAAAAATCTAGGGCCTATTGAATGCTGAAAACATAAATTGTGCTCAGTATCAAAATGAATAACATGCAGGCTCCTGTACTGGTCATACTGTTCATTTCATATTGCAGCTCATTTAATAAAATCTAGACCCAGCTCCTCCGGGGGTGTGCACCACCATAGTTCAGTTGAAGTCAACAGAGTGAGGCTGCTCTAGGCCATCTGAGGACCTGACCTGTAATTTCTTAATTTAAACTAAACTCCTGCAGCATCCAGGCACCATGCTGCAGAATGTGGTTTATTTGTGAGGGAGGGTGTAGGGCTGGGTTTGGAAGTCACCCCACTGAAGTCTTTCCACTATTCACAAGAGCAAATCTAGGGTGGACTGAGCCCTTGATCTCCGTAAAGTTGCCAACTTTGGTTGGATGAATTCCTGGAGATTTCATCACATGACATAATCTTTAATTAAAGATTAATCTTTAATTCTTGGAGGTTGGTAACGCTACTTTGGTGGGACCCTTCAAAGGCAATTGGCAGGGGCTTGCTCGGTGTGTGATCTGTCTTAACGGCCCAGCCTGGACCCTGCCCCTAGGGCCGGGTATTTACTTACCCGCTGTTGCTATGGAAGGGGATTTCTTTCTGGCCCCTGCTTTAGTCGGACAGGAGCGCTTGGGCTCAGGACAGGTGAGGGGTGCAATGGGAGGGCTGGTACAGGAGCTCAGTGGAGGGGACCCTATGGGCCCTGGGGTGTTAAAATCTCTGACTCAATAGCCGTATGTCACAGGGTCATCGCTGCCTGGTGCTGGGGGGGCTCGCACACCGGGGGCAGGGGGGATGGACAGGCCCTTTGGAGGTGGGGAACCTTCCAGGCCAAGAGCCGCGTTCTCCGACGGGCCCGGCAGGGGCGCTGTCCGCTCGCAGCGGCCCTGCGGATTCAGCGCCCGGTGCTCCTCTTGGTGGGACGCTGCGGGCGAGACCGCGGCTCCTCCTCCCGGCTGCGCTCGCTCTGCTCCGCCCGGCAGCGGGGCCGGCCCGTGGCGAGGCGGCGCCGGGACCCTGCCCAGCCCGGAGCGGGCGCGGAGCGCGGCCGGGCCGGGCCCGCGGGAGAGGCCCCGCCCGCCTCCCCGGGGGGGCCCTGGCCGAGCGGGCCGCTGCCCAGGTGAGGGCCCGGCGGGCGGGGAGCCTCGGGCCCCGGGAGCTCCCGCCCCGCCCGGCCTGGGCCCCGGGAGCCGGGCCGCGGGGCGGGGGCTGCCGGGCCGGGCCGGGCTGGGGTTCGGGCGGCTGGGCCGGTGCCCGGCGCTGCTCCCCAGCTACACGCGGGGTTTGACATCCGCCCCGGCGCTGTGTCCTACCCGCAGGCTCCCGGCGCTGGGGGGAAGGAGCCCGGTTCCCGGGGGCGCCCTTGGGCGCACGTCTGGCCCAGCCCGGTCCGGCGGGGGAGGGGCTGGGTCTGTGCCGGAGCCTCCCTTGCCCCGGAGAAACCCTCCATCGTGTCCGGGCTTCGTTCCGTTGTGTTCAGCCTCCGGGGAGCCGCCGGCAGCGGGCACCCTGGGGTGCTGTGGGTCCCGGCCGGGGGGGCAGAGCGGGGCTTGGGGACAGTGTCAGGACACCAGCTCCCGGCTTGCTCGTTCCCGTATCAGTGGCCGGGTCCGTGGTGTTGACTGGAGCCACCACGTCCCCTTTCGACCGGAGGTTCTGGCTGAAAACAGGACACCTGGCAACGCCACCCGCTACCTTCAGCTTCGTGGAGCTGCCGCCAGCGGCTGCAGCCCCGGCAACCTCAGGGGATTGTAACCCAGTTTGAGAACCGCTACTCTAGTGATTTGGCTCAGTATAGGGGTAATTAGGTAAAACTGAATGGCCTGTGCTGTGCAGGAGGTCAGGCTAGATAATCAAATAAAGCCTATGAATATGCCACACTTCCTATGAGTCAGACATTGTGGGGTTTCCATTTCAAATCTGCTGCTTGGGCTGTTTTTCCCTGATGCTGACTTTGTTTCTCTTCATGCAAACAGGCTCCTGCTGTTCCTGAACACGCTCCTGTGAGCGAAGCCCATCATCACACTACAGAGATCTCCTTGTGGACTGTAGTGGCTGCCATCCAAGCCGTGGAGAGGAAGGTGAATTCCCATGCCACGCGATTACTGAATCTGGAGGGGAGAACAGGGACAACCGAGCAGAAGTTAACAGACTGTGAGAGGACAGCGATGGAATTTGGTAACCAGCTGGAGAGTAAATGGACTATTTTGGGAACTCTGATCCAGGAGAATAACTTCCTGCAGAGGAGGCTGGAGAACATGGAGAACCTGCTGAGAAACAGGAACTTTTGGATCTTAAGACTGCCCCCAGGCACTAAGGGAGAAGTCCCCAAGGTAACAATATCCCAGCTGGTGTTGAGGGGTAGAAACTTAGGCACTGAACGAGTTTTCCTATCTTCTGATATGCAGGCCCTTTAATTCACCACTGTATAAGAGTGTGGATGCAGAGACTGATGTTATTGGCTTCAAGGTGTCCAATAACTCACTGGCCAGACCCAGTTGGTCCAGTTGTTTGTGGATAATGTACAGGACTGAGAATCAGGATATCTGGGCTCTGTTTCCAGCTCAGTCCCTAGTTTGCTGTTCTTCTCCAGCAAGTGCTGATGTGGAAAAGTAATATTAGGAGCATAGTTATGCATCACTTCTGCTGCAATTTGGAAACAGTGGCTGGAAACCTCGGCCAGAGCCAGCCCACCAGATGCTCTCAACAGACCACCTGCAAATGCACCATTTAGTCAGTGGGAGGTGAGGGCACTATGGGCTTTTCAGGAGACACATATCTTCTTGCTGAATTTGGCCCTGACTCTTCAAAGTTTCTGCTAAAATTAGTGCTCTGGTCTTGGTGAATCTAAGAGCACAGCACAAGATGCATTCCCTGCCATAAGGTTCTCCTCCAAAACCTATGAAAGTCCTTGGCATTCCCTTGAGTGAGCTTTGGGTCAGGTCCTTATAGTCTAAGAAAGAAGTTTATTATAACCCTTATGATTCCAGGTGCCGGTGACATTTGATGACGTCTCCGTCTATTTTAACGAGCAGGAGTGGGAGAACTTAGAGGAATGGCAGAAAGAGCTTTACAAGAATGTGATGAAGGGGAACTATGAGACTCTGATCTCTCTGGGTAAGGATAAGTTTTCATAAGAATGGCGATACTGGGTCAGACCAAAGGTCCCTCTAGCCCAGTATCCTGTCTTCCAACAGTGGCCAGTGCCAGGTGCCCCAGAGGGAATGAACAGAACAGGGAATCATCAAGTGATCCATCCCCTGTCGCCCATTCCCAGCTTCTGGCAAACAGAGGCTAGGGACAACATCCCTGCCCATCCTGGCTAATAGCCATTGATCCTGGCTAATAGCCATTTTACTCTCTGATTAGAAACAGTTCCTATTCTGGTTCCCGTTGCAGGTTATTCTCCAGTTTCTTTGATTTCCAGTGGGTCGCTACTTCCCAGAGCATTTGCAATAGACAGCTCATACCACACACCCTCCTATTTAAAACTAAATTGGAAACTGTAGCTATAGATCTGGTCCAGTGCTTCCTAGCTGCAGATAACTGTTGTAGTTACATGCCACAGAGTACGTGAGTAGCCTGTTCATAGTTGCGATGCCTCTTTTATTCTAATACCTAGTTTTCCCAAACCCTTTGAAACATGTGGAATGTCTCCCATTGACTTCAGAGGACTTCAGAACAGGTTCAGCAAGTTTAAGTGACTTGTCAGGTCACAAAGGGAGTCTGTGGCAGAGCCAGGAATTGAACCCAGGTGTGCTGAGTAGCAAGCCAGTGCCTGAAATACAAAACCATCCTTGGTTTCCTTAACGAGCCAGAATACCCCATCCTGTGGTAAAATCAGACTTCTGCTGATTTAAAATCTCAGTCCTACCATTGTATCAGCTAGTTCTTTGAGTGTGAGGGCTTGGCTACACTTCAAAGTTGCAGCGCTGGGAGTTACAGCGCTGGTTGTGCAGCTGTGTAGGGACAGCGCTGATGTGTGGCCACACTCACAGCTACCAGCGCTGGTTGTGCAGCTGTGTAGGGACAGCGCTGGTGTGTGGCCACACTCACAGCTACCAGCGCTGGTGTGTGGCCACATTTGCTGCGCTGTTGGGAGTGATGCATTATGGGCAGCTGTCCTGGTCTGCACCCTCACTTGAAACTGGGCGGTTTCAAAGTGAGGACCAGCATGTCTTCCCCCCACCCCAAAATCCTAGGGTAGGTCTCCCCTTCGGCTGCCACCACCCGGTCAATTCCGTGGGCCGGGACACCCCTGTTTCCCCCCTTGGGAACACAGATCAATTCACAGAGGAGGAACCTTCCCCCTCCCCCCTCTTCCCTCTCTCCAGCCTGCTCCGGAGACAGAGGTGCCTGAATTCAAACGCCTTGAATCTCTACACACAGGGAAGCAGCCCACTTCCCCCTCCCCTTCCCCTGAATTTCCCCAAGGGAAGGAATTAACCAAGTCCAAAGAAAAGAAAAGAATTTATTAAGAGAACAAAAAGAAAATACAGAATCTCTATGAGTCCAAGCTGGACACTCATAGGGTATAACCTTGCTAAGTTCTGGAGAGAAACCTCTCTCTTTCTCAGTACAACCAGTACAAGCAGAATTAAGAATAATCAATAACAAACACACAGAATTGCAAACATAGGATTATTAGATAAGGACACAAAGTATCTTTCTAATACTCACTATCTTGACTAGAAGAAATTAGTTCAGAAAGGTGGAAACTTGTGGGGACTTGATTAACTCGTCTGGTCTCTTGAACTCCAAACGGCCAAAGACAAAGACCCCCCAAACAGAGAGAAAAAGTTCCCTCCTAGGAGTTTCAAAATCTCTTCCCTGATTGGTCCTCAGGTCAGGTGCCCACCAGGTACTATGCTTTAACCCTTTACTAACTATTCATGACAGCAGCTATCCCAGCGTTCAAGTGGCAGCAACGTGCTTTTCAAAAGAGGGGGGTGGGGTGGTGTAGTGTGACAGGGAGCGGGGGAGAGAGAGAGAGGGGATTTTTGGAGCCAACACTGTGTGTTTAGCTTCCTGCCTTGAAAAATCAGAAAATGTTCGCGACCCCTTAGTCTTAACTCCTAATTGCAAACAGCCTGCATCCAAACGGACTCCCCGCTGTTTCTCTGTCAAGCAAACACTCACTCCCTGCCTGCCTCATTATCGCATTTGATTGTTCACAGCCAGGTACAGATTGATCAAAGCAAACAGGATCTGTGTTATAAGCAGCTCCGGGATCAATGGAGCTCCGAGTTCACAACAAAACAAAGAGAGGCTGCATAACAAAACAATGAGAGTAATGTATAAAAGCATTCTGGGATATCTGCTAATACCCTGGAGGCCAATAACAGCGCTGGTGTGTGTCCACACTTGACGAGCAGCGCTGGATCA
The DNA here is from genome assembly GCF_016161935.1 of Mauremys reevesii. NCBI lineage: Eukaryota > Metazoa > Chordata > Testudines > Geoemydidae > Mauremys > Mauremys reevesii. The sequence goes on along the minus strand of NC_052624.1, from coordinate 2,834,951 downwards.
CCAGCGCTGCAATCGTTACACCCCAGCCAGACCAGGTGTACAGCCAGCGCTGCACCCAGGGAGTTGCAGTGCTGGATGTGCCTTGCAGGTGTGGACGGTTACTAATTGCAGCGCTGGAAAGCCTCCACCAGCGCTGCAACTTTCAAGTGTAGCCAATCCCTATGTCTATAGGGTGCTTCACCGTAGGATGCACGCACGCCATGCACTCTTGAGTGGAAACTACAAAGCAGTGTCTGCAGCCCAGGCCTGCCAGAGTGGCACCTCCACATGACAGGATATAGGGGGGTGCGGACCAGCTGCCACTCAGTTCCTTCTCAACTGCCTGCGGCTTGAGATGGAGTGCTTGCATGTCCGCTGGTTCTCAGCTTCCTGCCTTTCTCAACAGAGTGGTTTATTCTTAGTTTTTCCTGTGTTTGTGTAGTTGGTTATTTTATTTCTGTATTCAGTTTTAACACAGTTGTGATTAGAAGGAAGATTATCCCCTCCCCTTTTTCTTTCTGTTGTCTGTTTTGGTCCATTAACGCTCTGCATTTTGCCAAAGATCCCTGTGTTTAAGTCCTGCCAAACCTGCCACAGGTCTTTTCCCTGTAGTGACAGGCATTTGAGCTGCTTTGGAGACAGCCACCTTCTGTCCAAGTGTAAGATCAGTTCTGGGTTTAAAGGCAGGTCTCGGAAAGACAGAGAGGCTAGACTGAAGCTCCTTCTAATGGAATGCTCACTAGCCTCGGTGAGGCCCACCTCCTCCTCTGTCCTCTTATGGATCGGTAACTGGTTAAAAGATAGTAAACAAAGGACAGGAATAAATGGTCAGTTTTCAGAATGGAGAGAGGTAAATAGTGGTGTCCCCCTGGGGTCTGTAGTGGGACCAGTCCTATTCAACATATTCATAAATGATCTGGAAAAAGGGGTAAACAGTGAGGTGGTAACATTTGCAGATGATACAAAACTATTCAAGATAGTTAAGTCTCAGGCAGACTGTGAAGAGCTACAAAAGGCTCTCACAAAACTGGATGACTGGACAACAAAATGGCAGATGAAATTCAATGTTGATCAATGCAAAGTAATGCACATTGGAAAACATAATCCCAACTATACATATAAAATGATGGGATCTAAATTAACTGTTACCACTCAAGAAAGAGATCTTGGAGTGATTGTGCTTAGTTCTCTTTGGTGGAGGGTTAGCTCAGTGGTTTGAGCATTGGCCGGCTAAACCCAGGGTTGTGAGTTCAATCCTTGAGGGGGCCACTTAAGGATCTGGGGCAAAAATCAGTACTTGGTCCTGCTAGTGAAGGCAGGGGGCTGGACTCAATGACCTTTCAAGGTCCCTTCCAGTTCTAGGAGATAGGTATATCTCCAATTATTTTATTTTTATTTGTTTTTATTTTGACAAAATCTACTCAGTGTGCAGTGGCAGTCAAAAAAGCTAACAATGTTGGGAATCATTAAGAAAGGGATAGATAATAAGACAGACAATATCATAATGCCTCTATATAAATCCATGGTAACGCCCACATCTTGAATATTTTGTGCAGATGTGGTCACCCCATCTCAAAAAAGATACATTGGAAAAAGGTTCAGAAAAGGGCAACAAAAATGATTAGGGGTATGGAACAGCTGCCATATGAGGAGAGATTAATAAAACTGACTTTTCATCTTGGAAAAGAGACGACTAAGGGAGGATATGACAGAGGTCTATAAAATCATGACTGGTGTGAAGAAAGTAAATAAGGTGTTATTTACTCCTCATAACACAAGAACTAGGGGTCACCAAATGAAATTAATAGGCAGCAGGTTTAAAATAAACAAAAGGAAATCTTTTTTTACACAATGCACAGTCAACCTGTGGAACTTCTTGCCAGAGTATGTTGTGAAGGCCAAGACTATTACAGGGTTCAAAAAAGAACTAGATACATTCATGGAGGATAGTTCCATTAATGGCTATTGGCCAGGATGGACGGGAGTGGTGTCCCCAACTTCTGTTTGTCAGAAGCTGGGAATGGACAAAGGGATGGGTCACTTGATAATTACCTGTTCTGTTGATTCCCACTGGGGCACCTGGCTTTGGCCAGTGTTGGAAGATGGTATACTGGTCTAGATGAACCTTTGGTCTGACCCAGTATAGCCATTCTTATGTTCTTACATTGGCCTCAACGTCCCAGGCCGCTCCAGTGGCTTTTGCAACTCCAGCAGCACCTTGAGAGATGGGGACTTCTACCTCTCCCTCAAGACTTAGTTCTTTATAGCCATCTCTTCAGCTAGAAGAATGGGAGAGTTCAGTGCTCTTATGACAGACCCAGAAGGAAGCCACCTGTCAGTGTTTTACTCAAAGCCTCTGGAGAGGAGACCAGTCTACTTACACTAGGTGTCAGAAGGGCTTTCACCTTCTACCTTGACAGGACTAAGACCTTCTGGGCTTCTCCAAGGTTATTTGTATAATCTGCTGAGAGAATGAAGGGATGCCCTATTTCCACTCAGACTGTCTAATGGGTTGCAATTCAACTTGTTTAGAACATGTTGCGATGCGGCCCCCTCACAGAGTGACAGCACACTCCCCCTGGACCTCAGTCAACAGCTATAGCTCCGCGGAAAGACATTCCCATACCAGAAATGCGTAGGACTGCAACTTGGTCTTCCATTTCCCCCCCTTTGCCAAGCATTCCGCCATTTTACCTACTTCTAGGGATGATACTACCTTTGGTGACGCAGTCCTCCGAACCATCTTGGACTTGCCTCCCCGTTGAGTTACTGCTTGGGCGTCCCCTCTGGTGGAGCACCCATAGGGACATATACACTCAAAGGAGGAGGAGAGGTTACTTACCTTATAGGACCTTGAGTACTTTGAGATGCTTTGTCTCTATGGATGCTCCACCTTCCACCGTCCTTCCCCTCAGCTGTAGAGGCTCTGCTAGGTGGTAGAGAAGGGACTGAGTGGTGATGAGTCCACTCCTCCTTATAGGCTCTTGTTTGGAGGCATGAGGGGGTGCTCTGCGCAGGTCTGCAGATACTGCTTTGCTGTCTCTCGTTGAGAGCACATGGCTGTGCGTGTGTAACCTTTGTGGGGGCTAGAGTTCACTTCATTCGCCTTCTCTAGAGCCTAAAAAACCCCCCAACTCCCATAGAAAAGCAGCTGGAGACCCAGAATTCAGTCTAAGGATTTTCAGCAAGGATTGCACAGGGTCAGTGTCCCCACATTCAAGTCCCAAAAAGAACAAAAGTAATTAACTTAATTAAGTACCAACATTATAATTCTTATGATAAAGAAACATAATGAATAATAACTTCATTTCTACAACATAACATGGCAATTTTATAATCCACATACATTGTCTTCACAGTTATGCATAAACAGAAATAAAGAAAACAAATTAAACAGCTCAGTCTCCACAGAAAGACAGTGAGAGGAAACTCAGAGTTCCCAAAAGTTTAGGTTGAATTCACCTGAGTCTGAGTCTTTAACCACCAAATCTGTACAGTCGTCTGAGTCAAAAGCAACATCTTCCCTCCACTGGCTTGTAGGAATCTTCAGCTGGAATCCAGGCAGACTCTTCCTCTGCTGAAATCACTGTTAGCCAGTCAGCTAACCGATTAACCAATCACTCAGTGAAGTGTATAGATTTAAAACAAACCCTGTTACAAGAAAATGCAAAATATAAATGACTCTTTCCCCCAGGATCAAATTTAAAGAAAAGCTGGTGAATCATACTAGTTGAGTTAATGTAATTAAAACATTTTGGATAAAATCAATACAACATTCACAGTATACAATTACAATAAAATAAATTACTTTTCCTTCCCAATTTCCCCTTTTTTAAATTAATACTGGCTGTGCTTCCCTGTTGTCAGGTTAACAACATCACTAACCTGCTGCAAAATGCTTCAGAGTTAGGGAAAACAACCTGCTTTCTGCTCCTGGGCTCAGCTTCTCCCACCCACACAGTGCACATGGCAGCTGTTTTGCAAAAGGCCCTGACCACTTGCCCTCCTGGTGTCTGACCCCAGCAACAGGGAACCTATTGGAGCAGACCCAGAACTACCACACCCTATTTCAGAAACTTCTGGATGTGAGTTCTAAATCTGCCTAGCAACAATGACCCCGGAACAACTTATTCCTATCCCCTCCCCTCATAGATCTCCTAAAGCAGTGGTTCTCCACCGATTCACCATTGTGGGCCACATCTGTAGTTCTCTATATGTTATGTGAGCCGCATCCACGCAATATATAGACTACCTGTATGGCCCTGGGAATGTCACATGGGCCACAGCTGTGTGCTGATTGGGCTGAGGGTTGAGATCCACTGTCTTAAAGAGATATCTCCCTCTTAGGCAAGTTGGTTACACGCGCATCTTATAGCGAGCATACACATAGGGATAAAACATCTCGAAGAACTCAAGTTACTGTGAGGTAAGTAACCTCTCCTTTTGTGTCACCTGGTAATAGAGCATTGAGCGTTCCTCCCTGAACTGGCTCTGGCATATCAACTCCCCTTCTATGCGGCAACCCCCGGCTCTTCTGCTGGGGAGCACACCCGACCTCCACAAGGAATGGTATCTTTTTACAGGATCCTTATTGGCCTCCTTTCAGATCTGTCATCAGCTCCAGCGAGAGAAGGGGAGCTGGTTTAAAATCATTTAGCATTATTTGCAATGAATATTAATAGGCCATGATGTTCCCTTAACATCTGCTACCATGAACAGACTACGCTGTTTCTAAGCCAGACGTTTTATCCCGCATTGAGCGAGGGGAGGAGCCGTGTGTCGGGGATCAGTGGGAATCCCTGGAAGGATTGGAGGGAAGAGTCCAGAAGAAGGAAGGGCTGGTGGAAAGAGAAATCCCTGTGGACCCCAGCGCAGGTGAGTTCTACCAAGTATCACAAACCCATACGTCCGCTGTCAGGGCTTGACAGTGCAGGGTTTGGGTGAGGGCTGTGAGAGAGTCGTCGCCAGGGCTGCTGAGCCCAGCACTTTGTTACTCATCATCCAACAAGCTGAAGGAAGATGAGAGAAGCGGGGCTGCAGGCCAGTGGGCCATGAAGCACCCTGTGGTTAGCATATGAGGCACCGAACTCACTGTTGGAAGTGCAGCTCCAGAGCACACTCAGGTGAACTGCTACTCCTGGCTGGCAATAGGAGTCTCTCAGAGCCCTCAAATTACCTGCCAGGCACATCGTTTTCATGAACTGGATTTGCACTTTAAAACCTACATGCCAGCCACGCCCTGTCTCACCCCTGCCAAGCCCCCTTTTCGCCCTAACCTGTGCCCAGGCAGAAGTGAACCCACTGAGACAAGAGCATGAAAAGTGGGCATGGCAAGGGCAGCTGTGTGACCCTGCAGGCAACAATATTACAGGAGTGTGAGGATTCCTTAGGCTCCCCTGGGAAAAGTAATCCATTTCCTAGCAGAGATCTGCTTTCCTGAGGATCACCAGTTCTGCCTCTGTTCAGCTCAGGTTTAAAATCACATGTAAGGGCCTGGTGACTATGAATAAAACACTCATTTCCCCTCATCTCTGTCTCCATCAATAGGCCATGCCATTTCGAACCCTGACATCCTGCCCCGGGCTGAAGGAGGGGAGGAGCCGTGTATTGGGGCCCAGGGGGGTTCGGCGGACAGAGAAATTCCCCTGGAGCTCAGTACAGGTGAGCAGTGGGTTTGAACTCGGACTCAGTGAGGGGAGTGAACAGCACCCGGCCCATCAACTTGTATAATCACATCTGGCTGGATGTGTTGTCTCATCTGTTTTTCCTTCTCCTCACAAAATGTTACTCACCCGTCCCAGACAGCTGTAGCCCCAAATCCTTTGCAGAAAGAGGTCAGTAGGTGTTGGTAAAACACACACTAATTTGTTGCTGTTTCTTATTAACAGAATCACCAGTTTCCACATTTGACACTTTACCCTGGATTAAAGAGGAGGAAGAGCTGGATGCTGGGGACCAGCAGGAACTGGGGGAAGGAAGAATTCTCACAGGCTCCAGCATGGGTGAGCAGTGACTTGATCTTGCAGGCTGCTCTTGTGCAAAATTCCCATTGGCTCTGGGGGGGAGTGGGTGTGACGGGTTGCCCTCCTGCTCTGGGATGCCTCCTGTTGTACTGGGGTACCACTGCGCCTGCCTGACCCACCAGCCTGGGTTCCCTTAACACTGTACTGCTGTGCAGCCTGTCAAGCCCTTCCCCAGGCTTCAGGCTGCACTTTACCAGCACACATACGGGTAAGGACACCCCCAGGTGCAGAAACACACAGACACGGAGATCTGCTTTGCATGGGAAGGCTCAGCTAAGGAACTGCCCAGTTACTCAAGTGCCCCCCCCCACCCACCCCGTGTGTAAACCCCAAAGAACTGTACAGCACTAAGGTACGCAAGTACCCCCCCGCGAATAGCGTAGCTGAAGTCGAACTACCTTAGTTCAAATTACTTACCCGTCCTCACGGCGCGGGATCGACATCCGCGGCTCCCCCGTCGACTCCGCCACCGCCGTTCGCGGTGGTGGAGTTCCAGAGTTGACGGGAGCGCGTTTGGAGTTCAATATATCGCGTCTAGATGAGACGCGATATATCGAACTCCGAGAATTCGATAGCTACCCACCGATCCGGCGGGTAGTGAAGACGTACCCTTAGAGTGATACCTCACAAGACAGACTTTGTACAAAAGATATCCTAACTACCTGACAGTGGTGAATATTGACGTGTCAGGGTGTCCCAGTGGGCTCTAAGGGATTGAAACACCTCAGAGGAGGTGAGTGGAGTAGCTACCTGTGGCTCCTCGGAGCTCCTCCGCCTCTGTGTGCTCTTACCTGTTCTAAGTGCTCGTTTGTTGTTGTTGGTATTGCAGTCCTGAATCAGGGCCCCATTGTGCTAGCTGCTGTGTGAACACAGAACGAAAAGATAATCTCTGCCCCAAAGGGTTGACAGTCTAATAGTAATAGGCATCCTTCAGTTTGGGGAGCCCATAGGTGTGCGTCCCTGAGAGGTAAAGAATTTACTCAGTTGGTTTTATGGCTGAAGAGACCCACTTGAGAGAGAGAATCTCTGCTGCATCTGTCACATTTAAAGATGGTGTCTTGACCCTTTGGGCTCTGCCTTCTGCGAGCTCTTTTCTCCTCGCCTAAGCTGGACGTCTTCCTCTCGGAGACCTTTGTTAAGCTCTTGTTTCCAAAGGCTGTGGTCTTGAGTGTGATCTTCCCATTGGTCCACAGCCACATCCATTTCTTTGAGGTCTCGCTTGCACGCATCCTTGAAATGCAATTTTGGGAGTCCTTTGAGTCTATTCCCAGATGCCAGTTTGCTGTAGAGGATGACCTTTGGGATGCGCCCATCATTCATTCGGCACACATGCCCAAGCTAGCGGAGGCGTCTCTCTTGGAGGAGTGTTTGCATGCTGGGTATGCTGGCCTGTTCAAGCACCTCAATGTTGGTGACTCTGTCCCTCCAGGAGAGTCCGAAGATTCAACGAAGGCAACGCATATGAAAGCTGTTGAGCTTCTTTTTCTGATGAGAGTATCCCATACGAAAGTGTGCTGATAACACATGCATGCTACACACAGATCTTTGTGTGTTCTGTCAGTTTGTTGTTTTACCAGACCCTCTTGTTCGGTCTAGACATTGTTGTGGTGGTTTTTCCAATGCAGATGTTGAGTTCCGTTTCAAGTGAAAGGTTGTCTGCGATAGTGGACCCCAGGTATGTGAACTCATTCAACACTTAGAGTTCATAGTTGTTGATCTTGATGGGAGGGTGCTTCCTCAACTCCTTGGCATGTCTTTTTTTTAGGCTTATTGTAAGCTTAAAGTCTTGGCAGGCTTTGGAATAACTGTCCATTAGGCTTTGAAGGTGAGCTTCTGTGTGGGTTGTCACTGCTGCATCATCAGCGAAGAGAAGGTGTTGGATAAGGGCCTCCCGAGTCTTGGTTTTAGATCTGAGTCTTTCAAGATTGAACAGCTTTCCATCAGACCTTGTGCGCAAGTAGATTCCCCTAGTTGAGGAACCAATGCTTGTTTCAGTAGCAGGGAGAAGAAGATCCCAAACAGAGCTGGGTCAAGTACACAGCCTTGCTTAACTCCGCTACGAATCTTGAAAGCCTCAGAACACTGAACCGTCATATTGGACTGTGCTGTACATGTTTTCATGGAGGGATCGAATCATGCTTAAGAGCTTGGGGGGACATCCAGTCTTTTCTAGAAGCGGAAATAGTCCACTTCTACTGACAAAGTCAAAAGCCTTTGTGAGATCGATGAAGGCTATGTAGAAGGGCTTCTTTTGTTCCCTGCATTTCTCTTGTAGTTGTTTCAGTAGAGGAGATTATGTCGAAAGTAGACCTTTCAGCTCTGAAGCCGCACTGTGATTCAGGATAGATTCTGCCTGCAAGGGTCTGAAGTCTATTCTAGATAACTCAGGCAAAGGCTTTTCCCATAATACTAAGAACGGAAATGTCATGATAGTTATAGTCACTCCTGTCACCCTTGTTTTTATAGAGTGATGATGTTGATGTCTCTCATTTCTTATGGTACTTTGCCTTCTTTCCAGCACAGGCAGAGCAACTTATGAAGATGTTGCAGTAGAATAGATTTTCTGCATTTTATGACCTCAGACAATATGCATTTTGTTTCCAGGGGCCTTTCCATTGGGGAGGCCATCTATGGCAAGGCTAAGCTCCTCGACAGTTGGGTCATTGTCGAGTTGGTTCATAACAAGCAAGCTTTTGATGGCGGTGATGGCTATGTCCGTAACAATATTTTAATGAGATTAAAGCTGAGTAGTATTCTACACAGCGATCCATCTGCTTAGTGCGGTCGTTGATTGTTTCCCCCGTTGTTGATTTCAATGGGGCTGTCTTCTTTGAAGTTGGACCCAAGGCTTTCTTGATCCCACCATACATGTTTCTGATGTTGTCTGCATCAGCTGCTGCTTGGATGCTTTCACATAAGTGCAGCCAATAGTCATTGGCGCAGTGTCGAGAGTTTGTTGTACCTTGGTTTTTGCCACTCTCAACACTTGTAAGGTTTTTTCATTTGGGTATCTCTTGTAGTTGGTTTGGGCTGTGCGTTTAGCTTCTATGACTGGTGTCAAGACACTGGAATATGCATCAAACCAGTCGTTGGTCTTGTTTTCCTTCTTACTAAAGACACAGGGCTGCATCGTAGATTGTGTTCTTCAGTTGCTCCCACTTCAGCTGGACGCTTGTGGCACAATCACTGGAGGCAAGGGTTTGTTGTAGTATGTTCTTGTACTACTGTGACTTTTCTTGGGCCGCTATGGCACTGAGGTTAATACAAAGACATCCTTTTACTTTAGATTTGTGTATTTTCTTTGGTTTAAGTTTGATCTTGCTGCATACCAGAGAGTTGTCTGTGTTGCAATCAGCATTTTGATAACTGTGGGTAATGAGGACAATGTTAAGGTTGGCATGCCTTGTGATGATAAGATCCATTTGGTGCCACTGGCCAGATCTGGGATGTTTCCAAGACACTTTGTGTCGCGACTTTGTCTGGAAGAATAAGTTTGTTACACTGAGATAATAGGAATAAAATTCTAGCAGTCTCTGGCCGTTAACATTCATCTTACCAGTTCCGTGTTGACCAAGACAGTTGGTCCATGCTTTATGATCAGCTCCCACCCTTGCATTAAGTCCCCTAGCAGGAAAACATATTTGTGTTTTGCAATCCTGCTGATGGTGGTGTTCAACCGGTTGTAGAACTGGTCCTTGATGTCAGAAGACGGGGGAGTGTTGGGGCATACACACTCACAAGGTTGACTGGGCCCTCAGATGTGAACAAGTGTGGTGCCAAAATTCTCTCTGATCCATTTGTAGGTGGCTCAGTCATTCCCCAAAGTAAGTTCTTGATGGTAAATCCCACTCCGTTCTCTCGTGTTTCGTCTGTGCATTTCTCCTGCCAGATAAATGTGTAGTCTTTTTCTCTGAGAGATCCGCTTCATGCTAGCTGAGTTTCTTGGAGGGATGCGATATCCACGTTGAGTTGTTTCAGCTCGTCGTTGATCACGGCAGTTTTACGTGCATCGTTGATCTGTTGAAGGTCCTGAGGCAATCCAGTTGTTATGGTGCGAACATTCCAGCACCCTATCTTTAAGGATGTTTTCTTTCTTTTACTTGATTTGCCTGGTGCATTGGTCACAGGCCCCTTGTCAAGTTATAAAATTCTAAGCTCCAAGCACCCATTTGAAGCAGGCAGACTGTGGCAGGACAACACCCTATTGTCTGGGGGATGTCCAGTTTTATGGCGGGCGGTTGTTGTCCAGTAAGATACAATGATCTCTCCCACCATCAGAGACAGCCGCTGGTGCTCAACTCTACACCAATAGAGTGAGAGCTTAGAACCGGTGACTGCTGCCTCCCGAGTCGTGTCAACGCTTGAGGCGAAGCTGGAGTACCTGGGAAAATGATATGGAGGCCCTGAGTTGCCCATGCATCAGGACCCCCCTCTCGGCGTCACTCATAAAATCCAGAGGAGAGGAAGAACCAATACGTCTGGTACCTGATCTGCTGCAGGAGTTGCTGGAAAGATACTAAAATATTAGTACCTGACCGCCTTTGGGGCTCCACTCCAGATTTTCTATCTGAGTTTACTCGCAGAGACTTACATTCTCCTGAATTCACCCACAAGGCAGTGGGGATTGTATGTCAGGGTTTGCTCCCTTAGCCTTATGCCCTCCCAGACTACCCACAAAGCAGTGGGTTTGAGGAGCCACAGCTGGTACCATCTACTCTCATTACGGTAGCAGGCATAGCCTGACCTGACGCTTACAGTCTAATAACCTCATTGTAAATGTATAGCCATTACGTGATGGTGGATGCCAGTCACAGCTCCCCTCCATGTGACTAATGATGGCAGTTGATCCTGTCTTTGAGTGTTTCATGGGATGCAGAAGAACGGGGCCCCTCCTTTACCCTGCCCCCATTCCTTCTGCGGGGGAATGTTTACCCCTCCACACCCAGCTTGGAGGGGTGGTTTCAGGCTCATAACATCAGTTGTGCTGTGATGCAGGAGGTATGTGAGCTAGAAATGTCATGACATCCAACCCAAATTGCGCTGTCTAGCACACAAGATTTCAAGCCAGGACGAGCCCTACTTCAGGTCTGTTGAGTTCATACACTGAGGCAATAAATTATTCATTGGGCCATTAAAAAGTGTCAGTTTTTTTTCTGCACAGTATCTCTTAGCCAGGGAAGCTTTCTTTCCAGATCAAAGCACTAATGCCCGTCTCTCTCTCTCTCTCTCTCTCTCTGTCATCTAGCAAATGATGGGACAGCAAGCAAAGAGGAGGAGAAGCCCCAGGAGGGATGTCTGGAAAAGTTAGAACCACAAGAGGAGGTTTTGCAGAGCCTACAGCAGGGAGCGGCTGCACAGCTGTCTAACCCTGCTGTCATCAGAATGGAGCAATCAACCCAGTGTGGCCGAGACTTCGGCCTGCTTAAGGGCTTTGTGGTGCAGCCGGGAGAAAAGCCCTTTGCCTGCGGTGAATGTGGGAAAAGCTTCCGGCTGAAGGGGAATTTGGTCAAGCACCTGCGGAGCCACGCCAAGGTGCGGCCCTACAAGTGCACCGAGTGCGAGAAGAGCTTCAACTGCCAGTCGGACCTGCTGCGACACCAGATGATTCACCGCGGGGAGAAGCCCTACAAGTGCAGCGAGTGCGAGAAGAGCTACAGCCGCAAGGTGTATCTGCTCAACCACCAGCGTGTGCACACGGGGGAGCGGCCCTTCCAGTGCACGGTGTGCGAGAAAAGCTTCCGGCAGAAGGCCGTGCTCATCTCGCACCAGCGCCTGCACACTGGCGAGCGCCCCTACAAGTGCACCCAGTGCGACAACAGCTTCAGCGAGAAGTCCAAGCTCAACAACCACTACCGCATCCACACGGGAGAGTGGCCTTACAAGTGCACCAAGTGTGACAAGAGCTACAGCCGCAAGGTGTACCTGCTCAACCACCAGCGCCTGCACACCGGCGAGCGGCCCTTCCAGTGCACTGAGTGCAGCAAGAGCTTCGTGCTCAAGACGAGCTTCTTGAAGCACCAAAGAAATCACGTGGAAGAGAGACTCCACCAGGGCAGCCCTGTTGCTAAAAGCCATGGCGGGTCTGTCGACCATCAGGGTAATGACCCAGGAGAAGGGCTCAAACGCCACATTGAGTGTGGAAAAAGCTTCACGGGGAAGCCTGAGCTAGAGACACACCAGCAAGTCCATATCCGGGAGTGGCCACATCAGTGTGGCACATGTGAGAAAAGCTTCCAATACAAGGAATCTCTGAAAGAACATCAGAGTCTCCACAGCACAGAGCAAGGGCATCCGGAGGTTTTTCGGAGCCCCGGACAGGGAGCAGAGGCCGGACTCCTGGTTGTAAAGATGGAAGATACGTGGTAGCCAGTGGAGTTAACGTAGCAGGTGCGTTAGTCAGACAAAAGGCAAGAGGAGGAGTTGAAACGTCCATGGTTTAGAGAGAGCTTCACCTCATCAGATCTGACTGTGTGTCTGAGCCCCTGGAGGAGAGGTGGAAACCCAGCCAGTGGACTTCCTTCTGTCACCATCTGAAAGGGGAACCAGGGACACTAGCTGAGGAGGATTCTTCTCTCTCAACTGAAAATGCAGCAATGGCAGCGTGGGGACACGCAGGGGAACCAGCTTCTGCTTGGGGAATATCCCAAGCAGGCGGACGGGACCGGGAGAGGAAGAACTTAGAAGGAACATGAATGACTGGGAGTAGGAGGGGGATGGGCACTCTGTATAGAAGGCCTGTCGCTGGGCCTCACTGGACAAGACTGAATTGCAATTGCTTGAGCTATAAGCTGACATCTCAAGTTCAGCCCCGTGGCCCAGGTCCAATATAGTTTCGGAGGTCTGGTCTGCTCTTGTTCCTAAGGCGACCCTCGCTTTAGCTTTCACTCACCTTGAGGTCATGTGAATTGTCTAGTGACTCCAGCAGAAGAGGGACTCAGGAGTAAAATAAAAAAAGGGGAGATAATGAGAAATGCCCTGAAAAAATTGGGAACACATGGGAAGTTAGTACTGCTGGTAAATTCAAAGAGATGTTCTACCCCAATCCTGACCCAGGAACTATCTGGGCAGGTCACCACAGTGGAGCTTTTCACTTGGGCAGGTGGGGTGCGTGTGTGTGTGTGTGGGGGGGGGAATAGTTGAGCTGCTTCTTACCACGTAACATGTACAAATCTGATGATGACTCTTAAGACCTAAAGGTAACACTGTCACCTCATCCTTCAGAGTGAGAAGGCGTTGTTCCTACCTCCCCCACAACCCCACCTGGCCATTTCATTTCATTTCGATGTACATACTGTAATTAGCATTGTCCACTGTTACCCAAAGCTTAACAGGGCCTCTTGAATGAGTCCAGCAATAGGGACATGTACTGCTACATGGCAGCGAGCTTGCAGGTATCTGCTGCAGTGTTCAGGATATTGTAAATATCATTAAGAAGCAAATCACACTTTTAACATGGACCCTACTGCAATGTGTAGAGACAGGCGGTGGGGTGACGGGTGCTGTTGCTTTCTCCTTCCAGCTGCTCATGTGCTTCTTCAGGCCCCCTTGCATTGGTTCTCTCCTTACTGATTTTTAATATGTTTACACTAATCAGGAAGCAGAACCTTCACTCCCACCCAAAAGACGCTGCTAACTCTTGCAGTCTTGTCTCAAGTCTTGGGATACTGGGTGTTTTTCAAGACCCATCTAGAGGCAACTGATTACAGGAGGCTCTAAGCTTTTGTTTAACACCCCCCCCACACACACACACACTTCTGTTCCTTGTTGTGGAGAAAAACTTGAAAATGTGACCAAGTGTAACCTAAAATCTCAAGTATCAGAGGGGTAGCCATGTTAGTCTGTATCCACAAAAACAACCAGGAGTCCAGTGGCACGTTAAAGCCTAACAGATTTATTTGGGCATAAGCTTTCATGGGTAAAAAACCCACTTAATCAGATGCATGGAGTGAAAAATACAGCCTGTAATTTTCACTCCATGCATCTGAAGAAGTGGGTTTTCTACCTATGAAAACTTATGCCTAAATAAACCTGTTAGTCTTTAAGGTGCTAAATCTCAGAAGGCAGAAAAGAAGAACTGAACATTTATTAGTTTTTAAATCATGATTTTGATGGCCCTGACTCACGATTTTTGAACCTGTGGCATTGGAAGTGCTGCAAGTATCTCTTTTGTGTGGCTACATCACATGGGTGGAGTCCCCCCTGTATAGAGACTGCTCAAGGCCAGTGTCCCATAGCGGTTACCCCATTTCAGCTGCTTCTGGCTTGACTTTTATCTCAGGTAGGGCAGTGTTACACCTTTGACTTCAATGGAGTTACTGTTAATTTACACCACTATGAGTGAGAGTAGACTCAGCGCTTGTGTTTTCCTAACAGATTTTCCTCAAAGCATGTCTGCCATTCCTCACAATACCCCTTTCCTAACAAAGCCTTCCTTTTGATACACTCTGTGCCTCTCTCGTTGCTGCGTTTAATCCATCCTCTGTATCATCATTTCGATTTTGGATACTGTGTTTTAAAAACTGATTTTGTGATTGATGAGAACTAAAGGCAAAATTTAAGAATATGAGGGTGCCTTATTTACTTGAGCAATACAATTAGGAAACAAAAAAATACCCATTGCCAATGTCATAAGAGCATAACATAAGAGTGGCCCTACTGGGTCAGACTAATGGTCCGTCTAGCCCAGTATCCCGTCTTCTGACAGTGGCTAATGCCAGATGCTCCAGGCAGTTGGAGGTTTAGGGCCATCTGGTGTATAGGGTTGCATCCCTTGGCCACCTTGGCGTGATGAACCTATCCTCCATGAATTTACCTAATTTTTTTAACATAGCTATAATTTTGGCCTTCACACTGTCCACTGGCAATGAGTCCCAAAGGTTTCCTGAGGGGTGTGTGAAGAAGTACTTTGTTTTAAACCTGGTGTCTATTATATCTCCTATCCCCCCAGCACAGTGTGGGTGCTAAAGATGGAACTGAGCCTATTACAACCCTGGGAGAGGGAATGGGGAATTTACCTGTCAGCTCTCAGAAGGAAAATGCAGGTAACTCACAGCATCCAAAAATGGGTTGGTGCTGAGGAGGGGAGACAAAAGGCCTAGAGTTATTTTAGATTCTTTTACCCCCCCCCCCCAAGTCACTGACAATATGATACCAAGCAAACTTTCTAACAACTTTGCATTACAAATATCTTCAGCCCTTTTCCTCCTCCCTCCCTGTAGGTTTTACCACAGGCCCAGTAGCCCAAGCACCGTGCCCTGTTTTGTTCTGGTCCCAGACCTGGTTTCCTGGGGGACAATTTGCTACTGGCTGGAATCCCCCCCCAGGACAAGGCACCCCCCGGAGAGAGCTCGGGGTCACCCGAGGTGGGGCCCATGGCACTGGCTAGCGGCGGGGGGTCCCCCCCATTGCCGTCCCCAGCTCTCTGGCTGGCGGGGGCCGCCCAGGTCTCAGGACACGGGGATGGGCGGGTCCCCCGGGGGCGGAGCCTGGTCTCGTCCGGTGACGGCGGGGAAAGGGAGGCGATTCCCGCCGCCAGGGGCCGCTGCCGCTCCCGGCCCCGCAGCCAGGCCGCGGCTCCCTCCCTCCCCCCTCCCGGCTGCGCTCGCTCTGCTCCGCCCGGCAGCGGGGCCGGCCCGTGGCGAGGCGGCGCCGGGACCCTGCCCAGCCCGGAGCGGGAGCGGAGCTCGGCCGGGCCGGGCCCGCTGGAGAAGCCCCGCCCGCCTCCCCGGGGGGGCCATGGCCGAGCGGGCCGCTGCCCAGGTGAGGGCCCGGCGGGCGGGGGAGCCTCGGGCCCCGGGAGCTTCTCCCCGCCCCGCCCGGCCTGGGCCCCGGGAGCCGGGCCGCGGGGGCTGCCGGGCCGGGCCGGGCTGGGGTTCGGGCGGCTGGGCCGGTGGCCGGCGCTGCTCCCCAGCTACACAAGGGGTTTGACATCCGCCCCGGCGCTGTGTCCTACCCGCAGGCTCCCGGCGCTGGGGGGAAGGAGCCCGGTTCCCGGGGGCGCCCTTGGGCGCACGTCTGGCCCAGCCTGGTCCGGCGGGGGAGGGGCTGGGTCTGTGCCGGAGCCTCCCTTGCCCCGGAGAAACCCTCCATCGTGTTCGGGCTTCGTTCCGTTGTGTTCAGCCTCCGGGGAGCCGCCGGCAGCGGGCACCCTGGGGTGCTGTGGGTCCCGGCCGGGGGGCAGAGCGGGGCTTGGGGACAGTGTCAGGACACCAGCTCCCGGCTGTAGGAGCGCGCTAGTTACCGGCCTGAGTATAGGACTAACGGGGTAAAAGTGAATGGCCTGTTGTGTGCTGGTCAGGCTAGATCAGGGGTTCTCAAACTGGGGGTCGCGAGCTGTCAGCCTCCACCCCAAACCTCGCTTTGCCGCCAGCGTTTATATTGGTGTCAAACGTCTACAAAAGTGTCTTTAGTTTATAAGGGGGGGGTTGCACTCAGAGGCTTGCTGTGTGAAAGGGGTCACCAGTGCAAAAGTTTGAGACCCACTGGGCTAGATGATCAAATGGTCCCTTGTAGCCCTATAGCCTATGAATATTCCATATGTCATATGAGTCAGACATTGTGGGGTTTCCATTTCAAATCTGCTTCAGTACAGGAAGGGAAATAGTTTTCCCCTGTGTGGATCCTGACTGTAGGAGAAGATCCAGCCCCAGGTACTGCTGAAGGGCTCTTAGGCTGTTTTTAGCCTGATGCTGACTTTGTTTCTCTTCTTGCAAACAGGCTCCTGCTGTCCCTGAACCCACTCCTGTGAGCGAAGCCCATCATCACACTACAGAGATCTCCTTGTGGACAGTAGTGGCTGCCATCCAAGCCGTGGAGAGGAAGGTGAATTCCCACGCCACGCGATTACTGAATCTGGAGGGGAGAACAGGGGCAACCGAGCAGAAGTTAACAGACTGTGAGAGGACAGCGATGGAATTTGGTAACCAGCTGGAGAGTAAATGGACTATTTTAGGAACTCTGATCCAGGAGAATAACTTCCTGCAGAGGAGGCTGGAGAACATGGAGAACTTGCTGAGAAACAGGAACTTCTGGATCCTGAGACTGCCTCCAGGCACTAAGGGAGAAGTCCCCAAGGTAACAATATCCCAGCTAGTGTTGGGGGGTACAAACTTAGGTACTGAACGAGTTTTCCTATCTTCTGATATGCAGGCCCTTTAAGTCACCACTGTATAAGAGTGTGGATGCAAGGAGTGATGTTATTGGCTTCATGGTGTCCAATAACTCACTTGTCAGACTCAGTCGGTCCAGTCATTTATGTATAATGTACAGGACATCTGGGCTCTGTTTCCAGCTCAGTCACTGATTTGCTGTTCACCTCCAGCAAGTGCTGATGTGGAAAAGAAGTACGCTCCTAATATTAATGCATCACTTCTGATGCAATTTGGAAACAGTGGTTGGAAACCTAGATGAGAGCCAGTCCCGTGTGCCCAGCCAACCAGACGCTCTCAAGGGACTACCTGCTGCAAATACTGCATTGAGTCAGTGGGAGGCGAGGGTGCTCTGCACCTTTCAGGAGACACACATCTTTTTGCTGATTTTGGCCCTGACTCTTCAAAGTTTCTGCTAAAATTGTTGGTCCAGACTTGGTGCATCAAAGAGCACAGCATAAGATACATTCCCTGCCATAAGGATCTTCTCCAAAGTCTGTGGAAGTCAGTGGCATTCACTCTGGGCTTCGAGTCAAGCCATTACTGTCTTAAGAAACAAGCTTATTGTAACCCTTGTGATTCCAGGTGCCGGTGACATTTGATGACGTCTCCGTCTATTTCAATGAGCAGGAGTGGGAGAACTTAGACGAATGGCAGAAAGAGCTTTACAAGAACGTGATGAAGGGGAACTATGAGACACTGATCTCCCTGGGTAAGGATCGGTTTTCACTCTCGGATTAGAAACAGTTCCTACTCTGGTTCCCATTGCAGGTTATTCTCCAGTTCTTTTGATTTCCAGTGGATCACTACTTCCCAGAGCATTAGCAATAGACAGCTCATACCACACACCCTCCTATTTAAAACTCTTTTCTTCTAATATCTAGTTTTCCCAAACGCTTTGAAGGATGTGGAATGTCTCCCACTGACTTCCAAGGACTTCGGATCACGTTCGGCAAGTTTAAGTGACTTGCCAGGTCACCCAGGGGGTCTGTGGCAGAGCCAGGAATTGAACCCAGAGGGGCTGAGTAGCAGGCCAGTGCCTGAAATACAAGACCCTCCTTCATTTCCATAAAGAGCCAGATCACCCCATCCTGTGGTAAAATCAGACTTCTGCTGATTAAAATCTCAGTCCTACCATTGTATCAGCTAGTTCTTTGAGTGTATGTCCATAGGGTGCTGTACCATAGGATGCACGCACGCCATGCGCTCTTGACCGGAGACTACCAAGCAGCATCTGCAGGCCCAGGCCTGCCAGAGTGGCACCTCCAAATGACGGGATATAGAGGGGCGCAGACCTGCTGCCACTCAGTTCCTTCTCAACTGCCTGCAGCTCAAGATGGAGTGGTTGCATGTCCGCTGGGTCTCAGCTTCCTGCCTTTCTCAACATAGTGATTTATTCTTAGTTTTTGCTTTATTTGTATGATTATTTTATTTCTGCTTTTAGTTTTAACACAGCTGCCTTGGGAGGAGGGATCCCCCACCCTTTTTCTTTCTATCATCCGTTTTGCTGCATTAACGCTCTGCGTTTTGCCAAAGATCCCCGGGTTTAGGTCCTGCCAAACCTGCCACAGGTCTTTTCCCTGTAGTGACAGGCATTTGAGCTGCTTTGGAGACAGCCACCTTCTGTCCAAGTGTAAGATCAGTTCTGGGTTTAAAGGCAGGTCTCGGAAAGACAGAGAGGCTAGACTGAAGCTCCTTCTAATGGAATGCTCACTTGCCCCAGTGGGGCCTGCCGCCTCCTCTGTACGCTGGCCTCCACATTCCAGGCCGCTCCAGCAGCACTTTGAGAGGCCAGGACTTCTGAGAAGAAGCAGCCTTTTGCCTTATCAGGGAAACAAGAAAGAGGGGGTGGGTCACCCCCTAGATCCCACTCTAAGGAGGCCTCGCGTCCCTCTAAGGGCACAGCTGAGGCTCCGTCTGATTCCAGGACCGACCCACCAGCCCCTCACAAGAAGCAGCATTCAGAGAAGTCTTCTAATAGCACAGGGAGTCATCTACCTCTGTACTGAGTGACCCCTCTTGGCATTGAGATGTGCACAGGCCGCCTCCTCACACGCCAGTGCTGTTGCCTTCCCTGCACCAGAGCTTGGCGGTCAAAGAAGTTTCTCTACAAGCCTCTCCGATACCGCGCTCGCCATCTCAGCACTACGCTCTTGTCCAGGGTTTGGTACAAACTCAGACTTGCGCATACCGTAACCCTTCAGTACCCTCCAGGTTTCTCTCTCCACAGGGCCTTTTCATACCAGAGGAACTGGCATCTCCTCTATCGCTGCTCCTTCCCTGGTACCACTCAGACACCTGCAACCACAATCCTCCTGGATTGAACGCCAGTCAGACGTCCAGCCTCTGCTACTGGCACCCGTATCTGGTTCTCCCGCTTTCAGCCCAGGGGATGATACTTCTTTGGACTCTGAGGTCTCAGTACAGGGTTCTTTTTCAGCATTGTTCCATACGGGGAGGGATAGCTCAGTGGTTTGAGCATTGGCCTGCTAAACCCAGGGTGGTGAGTTCAATCCTTGAGGGGGCCACTTAGGGATCTGGGGCAAAAATCAGTACTTGGTCCTGCTAGTGAAGGCAGGGGGCTGGACTCAATGACCTTTCAAGGTCCCTTCTAGTTCTAGGAGATAGGTATATCTCCTATTATTATTATTATTATAAGCCCTGCTGAGCCACTATTTTGAGGAGTGCTCAGTACCCCATCAGATGCTCCATATCCAGGCGTTGCAAGTATCTGTGGGAACCTTCCCCTATCAGCCCCTTAGTTGGGCTTCCTGGAATCCCTGGGGTCACCTTGGTGAACAATTGTATAGAAAGAGGCCCCGGTACTGCCAGTACCACATCGCTCTAGGTGAGTTTTGAGCATGGAAGTAACCCATTCGGATAAGGTCCAGTCAGTTCTCCTCGCTAGCAGTAAAACTAGTACTCGCAAACTTACCTTCAGAAGTGGAAAAGCTTCCATTCCTGCGGTTCTCTGCACACGTCTCAAGCATCAGAGGTTCCACTCTCCAAAATCCTGGGCTGCCTGTTGGATTTGAAGACACGGGGTCTAGCAGTGAACCCAGGGCAGGTCTACACTTAAAATGCTGCAACTGTGCAGTTGCACCACTTGATTAAAGGCACCACTATGCCAACGGGAGAGCTTCTCCAGTCGGTGTAGTTAATCCACTTCTGTGAGAGGCCGTACCTACGTTGACGGGAGAAGCCCTCGTCTTGACATATACTGACCTAACCCTCGGTGTAGACAGCACTAACTAATTGCTCAGGGTTGTGAAAAATCCACACCCCTGAGTGACTCAGTTATACTGATGCCAGGTCCACACTATAAACTTGCCTTGCTCAAAGTATGTTTGGCTGCTGTCACAGTCTTCCACTCGCCCATTGAGGGCTTCTTGGTTTTTGCCCACATCACTTATGCCAGATTCCTCAAGGGGCTACGCAACTTGTTTCTCCCTGTAGAGACTCCGGATCCCAAGTGGGACCTTAATTTGGTTCTCAGGGCCCTGAGAACCCCCAGCTTTGTACTTATGGTCACCTCTTCTCTCCTGCACTTCTCCCTCAGGACTTAGTTTTTTATAGCCATCTCTTAAAGAATGGGAGAGCTTGGTGCCGTTATGGCAGACCCACCATTTACTACCTTCTGTAGAGAGGACATTACACTGCATCCCCATCCTCGCTTCCTTCCTAAGGTCTCTTCAGAATACCAAATTAATGAAGAGAGCCGCCTTTCAGTGTTATACCCAAAGCCTCTAGAGGGGAGACCCGTCTACTTACACTAGGTGTCAGAAGGGATCTCACCTTCTACCTTGACAGGACTACGACCTTCTGGGCTTCTCCAAGATTATTTGTGTCGTCTGCAGAGAAGAGGAATGGACAACCTATTCCAACTCCCAGACTGTCTAAAGAGTTTCAGGTTGTATTTCAACCTGTTAGACCAGCACACTCCTCCAGAGCTCACTCCACAGCTATAGCTCTGCTGAAAGATGTTCCCATAACAGAAATGTGTAGGACTGCAACTTGGTCTTCTGTTCACAACTTTGCCAAACATTCTGCCATCTTACCTACTTCTAGAGATACTACCTTTGGTGACGCAGTCCTCCGAACCATCTTGGACTTGCCTCCCCGTCAAGTTACTGCTTGGGAGTCTCCCCTGGTGGAGCACCCATAGGGACATACATACTTGAAAATGGAGGAGAGGTTACTTACCTTATAGAACCTTGAGTACTGTGACATGCTTTGTCTCTATGGATGCTCCACCTTCCTTCCCCTCAGCTGTACAGGCTCTGTTAGGTGGTAGAGAAGGAACTGAGTGGTGACGAGTCCACTCCTCCTTATAGGCTCTTGTTTGGAGGCATAAGGGGCTGCTCTGTGCAGGTCTGCAGATACTGCTTTGCTGTCTCTGGTTGAGAGCACATGGGTGTGCACGTATCTTGCGGTGAGCACACCCATAGGGACACAACAGCTCAAAGAACTCAAGTTACTGTGAGGTAAGTAACCTCTCCTTTTGTGTCACCTGGTAATAGAGCATTGAGCATTCCTCTCGGAACTGGCTCTGGCCTCCAAGGGGCTCTGTGGACTTTGTCCAGGGTTAGGTTCACAAACAAATGGGTGAATATACCACTGTGAATATCAACTCCCCTTCTGTGTGGTGACCCTTGGCTCTTCTGCTGGGGAGCACACCCGACCTCCACAAGGAATGGTATCTTTTTACAGGATCCTTATTGGCCTCCTTTCAGATCTGTCGTCAGCTCCAGCGAGAGAAGGGGAGCTGGTTTAAAATCATTTAGCATTATTTGCAATGAATATTAATAGGCCATGATGTTCCCTTAACATCTGCTTCCATGAACAGACTACGCTGTTTCTAAGCCAGACGTTTTATCCCGCATTGAGCGAGGGGAGGAGCCGTGTGTCGGGGATCAGTGGGAATCCCTGGAAGGATTGGAGGGAAGAGTCCAGAAGAAGGAAGGGCTGGTGGAAAGAGAAATCCCTGTGGACCCCAGCGCAGGTGAGTTCTACCAAGTATCACAAACCCATACGTCCAGTGTAAGGGCTTGACAGTGCAGGGTTTGGGTGAGGGCTGTGAGAGAGTCGTCGGCAGGGCTGCTGAGCCCAGCGCTTTGTTACTCATCATCCAACAAGCTGAAGGAAGATGAGAGAAGCGGGGCTGCAGGCCAGTGGGACACGAAGCACCCTGTGGTTAGCATATGAGGCACCGAACTCCCTATTGGAAGTGCAGCTCCAGAGCGCGCACAGGTGAACTGCTACTCCTGGCTGGCAATAGGAGTCTCTCAGAGCCCTCAAATTACCTGCCAGGCGCATCGTTTTCATGAACTGGATTTGCACTTTAAAACTTACGAGCCAGCCACGCCCTGTCTCACCCCTGCCAAGCCCCCTTTTCGCCCTAACCTGTGCCCAGGCAGAAGTGAACCCACTGAGACAAGAGCATGAAAAGTGGGCATGGCAGGGGCAGCTGTGTGACCCTGCAGGCAACAATATTACAGGAGTGTGAGGATTCCTTAGGCTCCCCTGGGAAAAGTAATCCATTTCCTAGCAGAGATCTGCTTTCCTGAGGATCACCAGTTCTGCCTCTGTTCAGCTCAGGTTTAAAATCACATGTAAGGGCCTGGTGCTTATGAATAAAACACTCATTTCCCCTCATCTCTGTCTCCATCAATAGGCCATGCCATTTCGAACCCTGACATCCTGCCCCGGGCTGAAGGAGGGGAGGAGCCGTGTATCGGGGCCCAGGGGGGTTCGGCGGACAGAGAAATTCCCCTGGAGCTCAGTACAGGTGAGCAGTGGGTTTGAACTCGGACTCAGTGAGGGGAGTGAACAGCACCCGGCCCATCAACTTGTATAATCACATCTGGCTGGATGTGTTGTCTCATCTGTTTTTCCTTCTCCTCACAAAATGTTACTCACCCTTCCACCCGTCCCAGACAGCTGTAGCCCCAAATCCTTTGCAGAAAGAGGGCAGTCGGTGTTGGTAAAACACACACTAATTTGTTGCTGTTTCTCATTAACAGAATCACCAGTTTCCACATCTGCCCCTTTACCCTGGATCAAACAAGAGGAAGAGCTGGATGCTGGGGACCAGCAGGAACTGGGGGAAGGAAGAATTCTCACAGGCTCCAGCATGGGTGAGCAATGGCTGGCTGCCCTTGTGCAAAACTCCCATTGGCTCTGAGGGGGAGTGGAGCCCTAAGGGATTGAAACACCTCAACGGAGGTGAGTGGAGTAGCTACCTGCGGTTCCTCGGAACTCCTCCACTTCTGGGTTTACTTCCTATTCTAAGTGCTTGTTTATTGTTGTTTGTATTGCAGTCCTGAGTCAGGGCCCCGTTGTTCTAGGTGCTGTATGAACACACAACAAAAAGACAATCTCTGCTCCAAAGAGCTTACAGTCAAATAGCCCCTTTGGAAATGTACAGCCATCACTTGATGGCAGGTGTTGGTCAAGCTCCCCACCTGTCCAGAGTAATGGGGGGCAGTTATCCCGTCTTTCAACTTTCTGAGTGGTTGATGGGATGCAGAGGAACAGGGCCCCTCCTTTACCCTGCCCCCATTCCTTCTGTGGGGGGAATGTTTACCCCTCCACACCCAGCTTGGAGGGGTGGCTTCAGGCTCATAACATCAGTCGTGCTGTGATGCAGGAAGTGTGTAGGCTAGAAGTGACATCCAACCCAAATTGCGCTGTCTAGCACACAAGATTTCAAGCCAGGATGAGCCCTACTTCAGGTCTGTTGAGTTCATACACTGAAGCAATAAACTATTTATTGGGCCATTAAAAAGTGTCAGGTTTTTTTCTGCACAGAATCTCTTAGCCAGGGGAGTTTCCTTCCAGATCAAAGCCCGTCCTAATGCCCGTCTCTCTCTCTGTAATCTAGCAGATGATGGGACAGCGAGCCAAGAGAAGGAGAAGCCCCAGAAGGGATGTCTGGAGAAGTTGGAGCAGCAAGGGATGTCATCGGTGAAATCTGAAGAGGAGGTTTTGCAGAGCCTACAGCAGGGAGCGGCTGCACAGCTAGTTAGCCCTGCAGTGATCAGAGTGGAGAAATCCACCCAGTGCGACCGAGACTTCGGCCTGCTCAAGGGCTTTGTGGTGCAGCCAGGAGAGAAGCCCTTTGCCTGCGGTGAATGCGGGAAAAGCTTCCGGCTGAAGGGGAATTTTGTCAAACACCTGCGGAGCCACGCCAAGGTGCGGCCCTACAAGTGCACCGAGTGCGAGAAGAGCTTCAACTGCCAGTCGGAGCTGCTGCGACACCAGATGATTCACCGCGGGGAGAAGCCCTACAAGTGCAGCGAGTGCGAGAAGAGCTACAGCCGCAAGGTGTATCTGCTCAACCACCAGCGTGTGCACACGGGGGAGCGGCCCTTCCAGTGCACGGTGTGCGAGAAAAGCTTCCGGCAGAAGGCCGTGCTCATCTCACACCAGCGCCTGCACACTGGCGAGCGCCCGTACAAATGCAGCGAGTGCGGTAAGAGCTTCACTCAGCAGTCCAAGCTGACCAACCACTATCGTATCCACACAGGCGAGCGCCCCTACAAGTGCACCCAGTGCGACAACAGCTTCAGCGAGAAGTCCAAGCTCAACAACCACTACCGCATCCACACAGGAGAGCGGCCTTACAAGTGCACCGAGTGTGAGAAGAGCTACTGCCGCAAGGAGTATCTGCTCAATCACCAGCGCCTGCACACCGGCGAGCGGCCCTTCCAGTGCACTGAGTGCAGCAAGAGCTTCATGCTCAAGAGGAGCTTCATGAAGCACCAAAGAAATCACGTGGAAGAGAGACCCTACCAGGACGGCCTGGCTGCAAAAAGCCATGGTGGGTCTGTCAGCCGTCAGGATAACGACCTGGGAGAAGGGCTGACGTGCCGCACTGAATGCGGGGAAAGCTTCACGGGGAAGCCTGAGCTAGAGACGCACCAGCAGGTCCATGTCAGGGAGCGGCCACATCAATGTGGCACGTGTGGGAAAAGCTTCCGATACGAGGAATCTCTGAAAGAACATCAGAGTCTCCACAGCACAGAGCAAGGGCATCCGGAGGTTTTTCGGAGCCCCGGACAGGGAGCAGAGGCCGGACTCCTGGTTGTAAAGATGGAAGATACGTGGTAGCCAGTGGAGTTAACGTAGCAGGTGCGTTAGTCAGACAAAAGGCAAGAGGAGGAGTTGAAATGTCCATGGTTTAGAGAGAGCTTCACCTCCTCAGATCTGACTGTGTGTCTGAGCCCCTGGAGGAGAGGTGGAAACCCAGCCAGTGGACTTCCTTCTGTCACCACCTGAAAGGGGAACCAGGGACACTAGCTGAGGAGGATTCTTCTCTCTCAACTGAAAATGCAGCAATGGCAGCGTGGGGACACGCAGGGGAACCAGCTTCTGCTTGCGAAACATCCCCACACGATGGCAGGCAGACGGGACCGGGAGAGGAAGAACTAGAAGGGACATGAATGACTGGGAGTAGGAGGGGGATGGGCACTCTGTATAGAAGGCCTGTCGCTGGGCCTCACTGGACAAGACTGAATTGCAATTGCTTGAGCTATAAGCTGACATCTCAAGTTCAGCCCTGTGGCCCAGGTCCAATATAGTTTTGGAGGTCTGGTCTGCTCTTGTTCCTAAGGCGACCCTCGCTTTAGCTTTCACTCACCTTGAGGTCATGTGAATTCTCTAGTGACTCCAGCAGAAGAGGGACTCAGGAGTAAAATAAAAAAGGGGAGATAATGAGAAATGCCCTGAAAAAAGTGGGGAACACATGGGAGATCAGTAGGCACAGGTGCTGGAACAGTTTGGGGTATAATGAGAGCCATTGAACCAAACTGTAAACCCTGCGTGTGATGGAAACCTTTCAGGCCAGGGGTTGCGGCAGCACCCTTACTTCCTGCACCTATGTTAGTAGGTAAATCCAAAAAGATGTTCTCCCAGACTCCGGACCCAAGTCACCACCGTGGAGCTTTTCACTTGGGCAGGTGGGGAGCGTGGGGGCATGGGGGTGGTATTTGTGTTATTTTTTTATTATGTAACATGTACAGATCTGATCATGACTTTTAAAACCTAAAGGTAACACTGTCACCTCATCCTTCAGAGTGAGAAGGCGGTTGTTCCTACCTCCCCGCCATTTTCTCAGCCAGTTCAGGGTTTCCCTGGAGCGGTTATTTTGATGTACATACTATAATTTGCATTTTCTGCTGTTCTTTCGTATGGCTGTCGTAGAGCAGGAACTACAATTTCACCTGAAGTTGATCGAGCCAAGTGGCTACGTCAGGAGTAGCAGAGTTTATTGCAGTGATGCCTCCTTCATATTTATCAATTGGGCAGTAGGTAGTGACGTGGTCGATGGTCAGTCCTGGGGAACCACACTCACACATCGGGGAGTCCTTGATTTTCCGTTTGTGCATTAGATATCCGCATCTACCATGGTTGGTTCGAATTTGGTTCAGAGTTGACCAAGATGACCGTGGAAGGTTAAACCCAGGAACCTTCTGCATGGGATCTGGCACAAGGTGCTTAGTCTCGTTTAACCCAATCTGTTTTCCAAGCCTCCTCCTGATCATAACCTGATTGCATGAGGCTAAACGAATGTCCCCAGAAAGGTTTGTGGAACTTAAGACATGGCAGGGGGGTGTTGTCAGGGTCTTGGGGAATAGGAAGGCATCTGTTTTCCTGAATTCACTGAGCTTTGCGGTATGTTGCAGCCGTTCAGCGTATCGGCAGGAGAGCGATGTTAGACAGGACAGCTAGCCGTGGTGTTGGAGTTGATTTAAGGGTTCCTGTAATGCACCGTATCACTATTCAGCTGAGTATCCACAAGTCGTGTGTGGCTGCATCTGCTCCATTCTGGTGCACACTATTCAGCTACTGAATATACAAGTGTTATTGCAGATGTTCACAATACTGATGCTGATGCACTCCAGGTTGTACCTGTTAGTTTCTGGATTATGCTGGCTCTCGTTTTTATCTTTGCAGCTACCTTCTCAGGATGATCATGGAAGGAGAAGGTGCGATTGCGTTTCACTCTCAGATATGTTGGAGTGTAATCGTGTTGCACATTTTTACCACAGAAAGCTACTTTCAGTATGGTTTTGGCACTCTTATTATCAAGATGAAATGCGCTTACTATTGTTTTTCCAGGGTTCGGTTTGAGCCTCCATTTCCGGACATATTGTTCCATATATTAGAGGTCCTCAGTTAACGCTTTCTCAATGTCGTGGAGGTTTGATGCTTGGATTGCCATGGCAAGATCATCTGCATATCCAAATGTTCATGATTTAGTTGGAGGCACTAATGTAAATATTAAAAAGGGTTGGCACAAGTACAGAGCCTTGTGGTAGCCTGTTTATGCTACAGGGTGAGCTGGTCTAATTACCCAGGTACACCTGTCAGCGTCTGTTACTCAGCATGGTCCGCAGCAGGCAAAGTGTTTGGTAGCAAGGAATAATTTTAACAAGTTTCAGCATCAGGCCCTAAATCCAGACAGTATCATATGCAGATGAGAGGTCAGCAAATACTGCGCCAGTCTTTTATTTTGTTTGGATAGCCAGACTCAGTGTGAGTTGTGAGTGCCAGAACTTGGTCACAACTACGTTTTGTCCGGAAGTCTGCCTGTTCGACAGGGGTAATTGGCTCAGTGAAAGGGCGTATTCTTTTGAGGTTGATACGTTCAAGAAGTTTACAGGTTATACATAGCAGAGAATTGGCCTATAGTTTCCTGCTTCATCAGGGGGCTTTCCAGGGTTTGGAATGGCAATTACCATTGCCTCATGCCATATTTCAGGGATCCGGACTGTCCTTAAGATAGTGGAGTACAATGTTGCTAGCCATTGGAGTCCTTTGGGACCAAGATGGTGGAGGAATTCTGGCGGAATACCATCAGGGCCTGCAGTCTTCCCTTTTTTTCATTGCGGCAAGTCCTTTTACTTCCTCAGTGCTGACAGTGGAAGGTCCTCACGGGATTGATGTAACTGTTGAGTAGAGTTATTGGTACACTTCTCTTCTTGTGTGTTTATCAAGTGGTCCTTTTGTGTTCTCGACCAGTTTGGAAGCCAGATTTTTGGTGGCCTGTACTCTGTGGGATTAGCGGCCCCAAGACGTCATAGTAGTGTCCAGGCTCAGCGACTTGAATGTGTAAAATCAAGGTTTTGCGTGCAGTCAGGCCAGCGCTGGCATCTTGCTGGGTCAAGGGAGTGTACAGGGCCGGCTCCAGGCACCAGCACATCAAGCAGATGCTTGGGGCGGCCAACGGAAAGGGGTAGCATGTCCGACTCTTCAGCGGCAATTCAGCAGGTCCCTCAGTCCCTCTCGGAGGGAAGAACCTGCTGCTGAATTGCTGCCGAAGAATGAAGTGGCAGCTGTAGTGTGGAGGGCTTCCTTATCCACTTTTCCTTATCCACTTTCTCATGATCGTGGAGCCGGCCCTGGGAGTGTAGCAGGGCTTTTGCAGTATGAGAGCCCTGGTCTGATTGTACTGCCGGAACAACTTCTGCGTCTCTCCCGTCCGGCAGGGAGTGTGCTTTCTCTGGAAGCCTCAAGGAATGTTCTTCTTTCCTGCTACTTGCAAGAGGCCTGTGAACCATTGATAGCATTCTGGCATCTCTGGAATCCTTGCAACAGTTTTCTCAACAGTCTGTTTGTAGAAATCCTAATCAGCGTTAGCAAAATTCCATTGTGGTACCTGTTTCAGAAAGAACACAGGAATTTTGATGCCTACGTAGATCATTATAGGCCTGTATTGGCTGTTTGGAAATGCCGATAGTACTTCACATGTTGTGGTAAGAGTATTACCACATTGATCTTTAGACACGAATGTTAGGTCTGGCTTGTACTCGCATTGCCAGCAGCTTGAATGGAATGGTGATTGTTGTTTTAGTTCAGATTAGTTGTAAGTCTTGTGCAGATATCCAGTCCATGAGATCTTCGCTATTGGTTTCATTTGTTTTATAGCCCCACATAGTGTGGTGACAATTAAAATCACCTGCATAGATGCATGGAATAGTAGTGCTGGGTAGCGCTGGTTTTGGCCATCTTGTGCTAGGGGCTGTATAGACGTTGGTAATGTGGAGCTCCCCTATTTTGTTATTTGTGGTAAATGTGGTCTCCTCTTCAGTTGGTGGAGTAACATTAAAATCTGTGATGGTGTCCTTGATGTACATTGCCAAGCCATATTTAGGATGATGATGGCTAGTCGTTAGGGTGTATCCGTAGATACGGTAGCACCTAGCCTGTTGGTCATTGCCAACCTGGGTCTCTTGCAACATGAGGACATCTATGTTACAAGTCTTCAGCAAGTTTCCAAGATACTCGCATTTTGTCCATGACACTCCTTCATCATTGAGTTGCAGGATTCTTATTCAAGGGCCTATTTAGCACGTTGTGTGTTCCCTGAGGAGGAATGAATTGCTGCTGTAATGACTGGGAGATCGCTGAGCAATATTCGGTCATTGAGTTGACTGTGTTCGTTGTGAATTCTCGTTTAGCAGAGTGGGCCCCCGTGAAAGCAGCCATCTCCCACTCCATTGTCCACAGTTAACCAAGATTTAACAGAGCCTCTTGAGTGAGCCCAGCAATAGGAACACAGACCGTTACATCGCAGTGGGCTTGCAGTTACCTGCTCCAGTGTGCAGGCTATTGTAAATATCGATAAGCAAATCACACTTTTAACATGGGCCCTATTGCCATGTGTAGAGACAGGCAGTGGGGTGAAAGCTCCTGTTGCTTTCTGCTTTCAGCTAGATCCCTTTGCCTGATTTTTTTTTTTTTTTAATCCTGCTCCCATTCCGCCCTGCAGTGCCCACTGCTACTTCCACCTGCTCCTGTGTTGTTTCTTGCATTTTTATCCTGCTTCACCCTGAAAAACCTTAGCTCCTGCAAGAGAGAGAGATTCCCCCATGGTACTTAAAAAAAACACATGGTCAGTTAAGAGAGAGAGAGAGAGAGTGTGTGTGTGTGTGTGTGTGTAATTCAGACACAATTTTTACTTCTAAAACAAATCTTTAAACCATGTAAAAAACCTCAAACCAACCTTTAACTCTTGTTATAATAGACATCAAATCTTTCTATTCCTCGCTTAAATTTTAGTATTAAAGCCTTTATTAAAAAAAAAAAAAGAAAAGAAAGTCTTGTCTTACATTGCTGAAAATCTATTTATGACAAACTGATGCTGTTTATAATACATGGAATGTCAAAACAAATTGCACCACAGTTTTGCCTTATAAGGTAAAGGTTTTTTAATGATTATAAAAAGTAAGTTATTTAAAAAACTGGAATTTTTAAAACTGATTTTAGAACTTTGATACATACCATCCAAGTTATTTATAGTGTCAGGATTATTATTGCTTTTCCAAAAACATTTAAGGGAAAAACCGTTCACAGCCCTGACAGCAAGCTGATACACCAGTGACTGTATGCGTATATGTGATGTCACCGAATAACACAATCTGGGAGTGGGATTCTCTGGCCTGACTTAAGCTGGTATATTACACTGGATTTGGAGTGAGGGAGATAAACAATGAGCAATTTCTCAGAGAAGCTACTCTTGATAAATTGATGAGAGATTTAGTGTTTGCCTGCAAATTACAGCAGTCTGGGTTTTTCTGCCTACCCAGTCCTGCTTCAGGGTTCTACTTCCAGCTGCTCATGTGCTTCTGCACTCCCCATTGATGTGGTTTTCTCCTTACTGATTTTTAATATGTTTACACTAATCAGGAAGCAGAACCTTCACTCCCACCCAAAAGACACTGCTAACTCTTGCAGTCTTGTCTTGGGACGTTTATTATTTTTTAAATAATCTTTTGTGGGGGGGCTGACTTACGATTTTTTAACCTGTAGGGTTGGCAGTGCTGCAAGTATTTATTTTGTGTGGGTAGAGTCCACACCGTACAGAGACTGCTCAAGGCCTCTAACCCATTAGGGTTACTCCATTTCAGCTTCCTTGGGCCTGACTCTTATATCTCACGTAGGACAGTTACTTTTGATTTACACCACTATGAGTGAGAGCAGACTCAAGGCCTGTATTTTCCTAACAGATTTTCCTCAAAGCATGTCTGTTTTTCCTCACCAAACCACTCCCTGGCCTAAGCCTTCTCATGATGCTGTGTGCCTCCCTGGCTGCTGCTAAGTTTAAGTCCTCGTCTGTATCATAGTTTCTTATACACGTCCTGTGCTATTTTGGGTACTGGTTTTTAAAAACTCTAAAATGTTGTGAGGTAAAGTTTAAGCATATGAGGTACCTCATTTACTTGAGCACTATAATTAGGATATGGGTTTTTTTGGTTTACTCATAAGACCGTAACACAAGAACAGCCATACGGGGTCAGACCAATGGTCCAATCAGGGGAGAGGGAACAGGGAATATACCTGTCAGCTCTCAGAACAAAAATGTAGGTGACTGAGCATCCAAAAATGGGTTGGTGCTGAGGAGGGGAGACAAAAGGCCTAGAGTTATTTTAGATTCTTTTAAACACCCCCCCAAGTCACTGATAATATGATACCAAGCAAACTTTCTAACAACTTTGCATTACAAATATCTTCAGCCCCATTTCTCTTCACCCCCTGTGGGTTTTACTGCAGGCCCAGTAGCCCAAGCACCACTCCCTGTTCTGTTGTAGAGACAGGCAACTAAAATGATCAGGGGTTTGGAATGGGTCCCATATGAGGAGAGACTAAAGAGGCTAGGACTCTTCAGCTTGGAAAAGAGGAGACTAAGGGGGGATATGATAGAGGTCTATAAAATCATGAGTGGTGTGGAGAAAGTGGATAAGGAAAAGTTATTTACTTATTCCCATAATACAAGAACTAGGGGTCACCAAATGAAATTAATAGGCAGCAGGTTTAAAACAAATAAAAGGAAGTTCTTCTTCACGCAGTGCACAGTCAACCTGTGGAACTCCTTACACCTGAGGAGGTTAATGAAGGCCAGGACTATAACAGCGTTTAAAAGAGAACTGGATAAATTCATGGAGGTTAAGTCCATTAGTGGCTATTGGTAAGGATGGTGTCCCTAGCCCCTGTTTGTCAGAGGGTGGAGATGGATGGCAGGAGAGAGATCACTTGATCATTGCCTGTTAGGTTCACTCCCTCTAGGGCACCTGCCATTGGCCACTGTCGGGAGACAGGATACTGGGCTGGATGGACCTTTGGTCTGACCCAGTCTGGCCATTCTTATGTTCTGGTCCCAGACCTGGTTTCCTGGGGGACAATTTGCTACTGGCTGGAATCCCCCCCCGGACAAGGCACCCCCCGGAGAGAGCTCGGGGTCACCCCAGGTGGGGCCCATGGCACTGGCTAGCGGCGGGGGGTCAGTGCTTTGTCCCACTCGGGTGCCGTGGACTAGGGGCAAGTGCCCCCCCCCCATTGCCGTCCTCAGCTCTCTGGCTGGCGGGGGCCGCCGGGCTCTGAGGACACGGGGATGGGCGGGTCCCCCGGGGGCGGAGCCTGGTCTCGCCCGGTGACAGCGGGGAAAGGGAGGCGATTCCCGCCGCCAGGGGCCGCTGCCGCCCCGCTCCGCCCCGCCGCTCCCGGCCCCGCAGCCAGGCCGCGGCTCCCTCCCTCCCGGCTGCGCTCGCTCTGCTCCGCCCGGCAGCGGGGCCGGCCCGTGGCGAGGCGGCGCCGGGACCCTGCCCAGCCCGGAGCGGGAGCGGAGCTCGGCCGGGCCGGGCCCGCTGGAGAAGCCCCGCCCGCCTCCCCGGGGGGGCCATGGCCGAGCGGGCCGCTGCCCAGGTGAGGCCCGGCGGGCGGGAGCCTCGGGCCCCGGGAGCTTCTCCCCGCCCGGCCCGGCCTGGGCCCCGGGAGCCGGGCCGCGGGGGGCGCGGGGCTGCCCGGCCGGGCGGGGGGTCCCGGGGATCGGGCGGGGGGCTCCGGGCTCGCTCCGGGGTGAAAGCGAGACCCCGGCCCGGCGCCGCTGGGGTGTGAGCCCTGCGGGACCCGGCATCGCCCCCCTGGGGTGTTTCCCTCCTGCTGCCTCAGGCTCCTCCTCCGGCCCCAGCTTCCCGCCCTCGGCTCGAGTAGAGCCGGTGTGTGCTCCGGGCTTCGCTCCCGTCATGCCGCCTTGGAAAGCCCCTTTCTCCGGGGCCATCGCTGGGGAACGGTCCCGCCTTTCCCTGCCTCTGACCCGTTAGCTGGGACCGTGCCCCCAGCCTCAGCTTGGTGTCTTGTCCCGAACAGGCTCCGGCCACCCCGCGCCCCGTGTCTGTGCCGCCCCGCCCCGCTTCTGAAGGGCCCCCCCGGGGAGAGAGCCCGCTGGACGCTGCGGCGGTTCCCCTCCCTGTCCCGGCTGCCATCCAGGCCCTGGAGAGGAAGCTGGACTCTCACGCCGCCCGGTTACTGAGTCTGGAGGGGAGAACAGGGATGTCCGAGAAGAAACTAATAGGCTGTGAGAAGACAGCGGTGGAGTTCGGGAACCAGCTGGAGAGTAAGTGGGCGGCGCTGGGAACTCTGATCCAGGAGTACGGGCTGCTGCAGAGGAGGCTGGAGAACATGGAGAACCTGCTGAAGAACAGGAACTTCTGGATCCTGAGGCTCCCCCCAGGCACTAAGGGGGAAGTCCCCAAGGTAGCTATCTGCTGTCTAGGGACCTCCGTTGTCCCATCACTGTAGTATCTGGGGCCTAAATACCTTTGAGGATCTAGGCCTCAAGTGCAAATATCCCAGCTCTCGATGAGGAGCAGAAGTAAAGTTGGTGCCGGGTCACCTTTTGACAGGATCTGTAATATTCCCATGATCTCTGCACCACCCTGAAACAGTCTGATTTAGGAGCGTGGTGGTGTGAGGTAAACACCTGCCTAGTGTTTGATTGATGGACCTGGTTTATCGTTCTCTGCCCTTACTCTCATGATCTCCAAAATGCTTTTCCAATCTGGCTGCATACTTACTGACAGTCAGCTGGGCTTCCCGCTTTGCCATTTGCTGGGCCTCAGACAGAGCAAGCCACAAAGCATCCAGCAGAGAACGTAAGAATGGCCACACTGTGTCAGACCAATGATCCTTCTGGCCCAGTGTCCTGTACTCCAACAAGCGGCTGGTGCCAGATGCTTCAGAGGGAGTGAACAGCACAGGGCATTTAATTGAGTCATCCAGTCCCAGCTTCTAGCAGTCAGAAGCTAGGGACTCCCAGAGCATGGGGTTGCGTCTCTGACCATCTCGGCTAATAGCCATTGATGGACCCATGAATGTACCCAAGAGATGCCGAGATAGTGGGCCCGTTGTGTGGGAGCAGTGCCATAGCTTCTCCACTGAATGGTGCAAGGGAACTGGGTAATTGTGGGCAGATATATAAATGCCGCAGTTTGTTTTAGGCCAAGGCAGCTTTATCTAGCTTTCCAGCTTTCCTGGTCTCCAGTGGGGCACAGTTTAAACCAGGTGTAACCTGTCATGAGGAGCAGAAAGAGGTAGCCTAGAAGGGGAAGTCTCCTTTACATGTGTATAGCACCTTTCAGCTGGGTTGTCAGCACATTAAAGTGCTGGGGAAGCAGCATTATCCCCATTGTACGTATGGGGAAACAGGGGCACAGGATGGTCAAGGGAGTTGGGATGGATCACTTGATGATTACCTGGTGTGTTCATTCCCTCTGAAACACCTGGCACTGGCCACTGTCGGATGACAGGATACTGGGCTAGATGGACCATTGGTCTGACCCAGTATGTTCTTACGAGACTGCATGGCAGTATCAGAGCTGAGGTTAGATCCCAAGCCTGCTAACTTGAGTTTTCCTTCCCTACCACTAGGCCATACTCCTTCCCATTAATCCTCACTGGTAAGGATCAAAGAGTAAATCCTCTCCTTATCCATTCCTGGTCTCCTCTGGCAAGAATGCCAGCAAGGGTACCAGTTCATGCCATTTGTGAAGTGGCTGCCTGTCTGAGGAGAACTAGCTCGACACATTTCATGTGTATTACCAAACAGCTGGTGGGACGTGCTGGGTGTTGATGGCTGGGCAGGCACTGACAGTGACCTTTTAATATAAGGTAAAAAGCAAGGTGTGTGCAGATGGGATGGCAGCGGAAAGTGCTGTGTGTGTAATGCTTGTGATTTCAGGTCCCGGTTATGTTTGAAGACATCTCAGTCCACTTCTCCAGGGAGGAGTGGGAGAATTTAGAAGAATGGCAGAAGGAGCTTTACAAGAACTTGATGAAAGACAGCTATGACTCTTTGATCTCCCTGGGTAAAGATCAGATTTCACATATTGATGAGAAGCTGTGAGCTTAGCAAAGTGTCAGGTTGCCAGGTTCACTGACTAAAGCTTAGGCCTAGCCTGAGCCTAGGGTGATGAAAGAAAGATGGGGACAGCCCCACCCTCAGCTAGTTCTTCCTAGTTTTTCCCCTTGGTGAGCTGCATAAATAAATAGGGAGTGACAGCTCCTTTGGTTTCTGGTGAATGATCATGTAGGTCCCACAGAGCCTTTGATGGGTGGTCAGTTCCACCCATCCTCCATTGGAAAGGAGCCTGGAAAACACACAGCCCTGGCTCTGATACCTTCAACTAACGTCCTGTTTGTTTATTTTCAGGTTGCATTTATTCATGCATGTGTTTTGCTCCGGCATGGAAAAACCTGTGCTAGTCTGTGTGCAGGGTTTATGTGCCACTGCCTTCTTGAAAGGGTGTTTCTTGAATCAAAGCTGCATAGATTATAGTGGTAGCCTCTAGCAGTTTAACATTATGTTCCATGTTTATTACTAATACCATTTAAAACCGTACACACGCGTGCACACACACGCAGGTTTTAGAGGAGATTGTATTTTGAGTCAAGGGAGCGGCTGTTTTCCCCCCAATATAGTAATTAACGAGCAATAAACCAAAACGATATTTTAATTTCTACTGGCTCAGAAACATGCAATTATATAAACCATTCTATGTCTTCCCTCCCCATATCGCTTCCCTGGCCTGGCCTGGCCTTGCCTTTGAAATGGACTCTGGCCTTTCTACAGGTTTGTCAATGGACAAGGGGATTATATGGTGCAGTGAAGAAGTCTTCAAATTGCATCATTTCTGGGAACCCCGCACCCCTTCTAGGAGTTACAATCCTGCTCCTACCAGCACTTTAATGTACCTTCTTGTATGGTCTTACTCAGGGGTGGGCAAACTTTTTGGCCCAAGGGCCACATCGGGGTTATGCAACTGTATGGAGAGCCGGGTAGGGAAGGCTGTGACTCCCCTAACAGCCTGGCCCCTGCCCCCTATCTGCCCCCTCCCACATCCTGCCCCCTGACTGCCCCCCTCAGAACCAACGATACATCCAACCCCCCCTGCTCCTTGACCCCGACCACCACCCCCCAGGACCCCACCCCCCATCCAACCTCCCCTGCTCCCTGTCCCCTAACTGTCCCCACCGAACCCCTGACCCAGCCAACCCCCTTGCTCCCCGTCCCCTGACTGCCCTGACCCCTAGCCACACCCCTTCCCCCTGACAGGCTCCCCGGGTCTCCCACGCCTATCCAGCCCTGTTCCCCATCCCCTGACCGCCCCCAGCCCAGAACCTCCTCCCCATCCAACCACTCCCTGCCCCCTTACCCAACCCCCCAGCTCCCTGCCCCCTTACCATGCCGCTCAGAGCAGCAGGAGCTTGCAGCCCCGCCCGGCGCCAGCCACGCCGCCCGGCAGGAGCAGTGGGCCAGAGCACTGGTGGCGCGGCGAAATGAGGCTGTGGGGGAGGGGCGACAGCAGGGGAGGGGCCGGGGACTAGCCTCCCCGGGTGCAGGACGGATGTGGCCCCGGGGGCTGTAGTTTGCTCACCTCTGGTCTTAGTTAACATTAGAATCTGTTCAGATCGCTCTCTTCCTTCTGGTGAGAAACAGAGGCTGTGGGGCTTGGTTTAGACTTTTTAAAAATTCTGCCAGGTGCCTAGTGAATATTAATCAGACACTTTGTCTTTTAATGTCTTTTTCCATGAACAGACTGTGCCATCTCCAAACCTGACGTCCTATCACCGACTGATCAGGAGGAAGAACCAGGTGTCGGGGTGCAGGGAAATCTGGAGGAGAGAGGAATCCCTGTGGGTCCCAGCACTGGTGAGTAATAGATCTGAAACGGACAGTGCTTTGTCAATTGACTAATTATATCTTCAGATTAAAAGATCACTAGCCAACAGTTTGCTTTCTTCAGCCTTTGTAAACTTACCAGTCGAAGGACTAAACTCTCTCGAAGAACTTGCATGGTGCCCCTCACTGTGTGTTTACCTGGTATCTCACCTTCCACTTCAACTTTCTTTTTGTGTAAACATATATATGATGTGGTTTCAGTGCTCCTGGAAGAGGCTAGATTGACAGCCCAGGACTCCACATTTGTCCTGTTTATTCATTTTATTTACGTAGCTAAAAATCGAATAAACCCTTTGGTAGCTCCTGCTGTTTCCGACAGGATCCCCTTGCCCGTGGATTTCTGTTGCCCTTGTCTCTGAGAGTTGTCACTCTTGGAATCTCCGCCGATCTCATTCCCAGCCGACTGTGAATCTAACCCTCTGAGTCCTCAGCATTCTGGGCATTCCACACGTCTGGTCCCTACAGTTTCCCTTTGTCCTATCTGGAGCCTTCTTAATGTCCCTGCCCATGTCCATTCAGTGCAGGCCTCACCCCAGCAAAGGTCTGAGATCCAGTTTTAATTTCTCAGAGACAGTTTAAAAAACAAAGCAATGTTTCTCCTATGTGTGAACAACAGTGTTTTACATTTATTAAGGGCCTTTCATCCAACAGCCGTCACAAACTACATGTGCACAGCACCACTGAAATGCAGCCACCTCTGGGATGGAATGCCATAACGACCACGTTGCATGCTTGACAGAAGTAGTAGAGAGAGGATACTTGGGCTAAGGATGAGTACTCCTGAGGAATGTGTCTGAGCTCCTACCATCTTCAGAGAGCACCTCTATTTTTAAGGTCTTCTCTGAAATACCTTCCGCAGAACCCACCCACCCACGTACATTGTAAACAGCATGAGGCTCCATTTCTCTATGTGAGAAGGATTAAGAGCTCAACTGACTCTCCTGGGATTTGAACCTGTGGTTCCAGAGTGTTTGGGTATTTCAGATCTGATTCTAAGCCAGGGGTCGGCAACCTTTCAGAAGTGCTGTGCCGAGTTTTCATTTATTCACTCTAATTTAAGGTTCCGTGTGCCAGTAATACATTTTAACATTTGTAGAAGGTCTCTTTCTATAAGTCTGTAATATATAACTAAACTATTGTATGTAAAGTAAATAAGGTTTTTAAAATGTTTAAGGAGCGTCATTTAAAATTAAATTAAAATGCAGAGCCCCCCGGACCGGTGGTCAGGACCTGGGCAGTGAGAGTGCCACTGAAAATCAGCTTGCGTGCCGCCTTCGGCACCCGTGCCATAGGTTGCCTACCCCTGTTCTAAGCCATCGCCTCTCATATGAGCTCACAGGAATGAGTGTGATAGAAGGAGCTAGTTAACATGGCCAAAAAGGCATGAATAAAAAAGTTTCCAAAGCTGAAGGAATGTACCTGATACCAAAGCATCCCATGGTTTGCAGTCAGTTTTGAAATCTGTTATAAAGTGTGCAGTGGTTTCTGTGGCTTAGTGGATCAGATTCAGGACTGGGACTCGGGAGGCTGGAATTCTCTTCCTGGTACACCACTGCCTTCCTTTGTGGCCTGAGGCAAGCCAGGTCATCCTCCTGGTGCCTTCGAAGTGGATGTGTATGAGAGGATAATAATGTGTACCCATCTTGGTACAGCACTTTGAGCCTTCTGCATGAAAAATAATATGCAAGTATTACTTTTAGTCTGGAGAGGAGAAGACTGAGAGGGGACATGATAACAGTTTTCAAGTACATAAAAGGTTGTTACAAGGAGGAGGGAGAAGAATTGTTCTTCTTAACCTCTGAGGACAGGACAAGAAGCAATGGGCTTAAATTGCAGCAAGGGAGGTTTAGGTTGGACATTAGGAAAAACTTCCTGTCAGGGTGGTTAAGCACTGGAATAAATTGCCTAGGGAGGTTGTGGAATCTCAGTCATCGGAGATTTTTAAGAGCAGGTTGGACAAACACCTGTCAGGGATGGTCTAGATAATACTTAGCCCTGCCGTGAGGGCAGGGGACTGGACCAGAGACCTCTCGAGGTCCCTTCCAGTTCTGTGATTCTGTGAAGCATTATAATTGCATTAGAAAGGTATATGCAAATCTGTGTTTGCACAGAACCTAGCAGGATGGGCTGCTAGGTGTTACAGCAATAAAATAACTCTGTTTACATGAACAGACTCTCCAGTTTCGACACCTGACGTTTTATCCCAGGTTAAACAAGAGGAGGGATCGTGCAGCAGAGATCAGCAAGAATTGGAAGAGAGAGAAATCCCTGCGGATCCCAGCCTGTGTG
The DNA here is from genome assembly GCF_016161935.1 of Mauremys reevesii. Classification (NCBI taxonomy): domain Eukaryota; kingdom Metazoa; phylum Chordata; order Testudines; family Geoemydidae; genus Mauremys; species Mauremys reevesii. The sequence continues at coordinate 2,795,493 of NC_052624.1, read as the reverse complement.
AGTTACAGAGTAACAGACTTCGTAAACTGGGACAGAAGTTAAATGAGAGTCTCCAGCAAATCTGTTATGGGTATCACACTGAGCAGGTGTGCGTGTGGGGGTGGGGGGAGATAGTTAGCACTTCCACAGCTCTTCTTTTATCCATAGGGACTTGGAAAAGGTGGGAAAATGCCATTATTCCCATTTTACAGACTGGGAGACTGAAGCACAAAAGGGACTTGCCCGAGGACATGCAGAGTCAGTGCTCAGTAGACTGGGGTCTCTGCCAGCTCCGAAATGTCAGCCCTGTGCCTTAGCCTGACCCGTGTGACGTTATTGATCAGTGCTGGGCTCTGGACTGGAGAAGGGGAGAGCTGAAACAGTCACTGTAGTATATCAGCTGCCCCTGTGAATCTGGCTGGTTGGGTAATTCAGCACGCGTTTGGGTTCGGGCAGCAGGTCGTGGCAGCGTTGGGCCAGCTGCCAGCCCAAGCCCCTGGAGTAACTTCATTAGCTGTCAGGAAGTAGGAAGCTCTTGTATTTGCTATGCCCAGCACAGGGGACGTGATCACATGTATTAAGCGAATGCATTCCCAGTGGTTTCTTACAGCCCAGCTAGATGAAATGGGGAAAAATAAAACCAGTGCTGGATTCTGTTCTGTTTTGTTGCAGCAGGTGATGGGCTTGTGATCAAAACAGAGGAGGGGCCTGTCGGGGAAGGCCACAACAGCCCAGAGCCACGTGGAGTGCAATTGGGGACATGCAGAGAGAGCGAGGGGCGGGCTCCCGAGTGGGGAGCACCCTGTGAGAGTCTGCCTGGCCCAGTGATGCATCTGAGGAGCGACCTGGGGCAGCCCAACGAATGCAGCGGGGGCCAGAATGAAATTGCTGAGCCCCAGGGCGGCAGCGCCGTCCCCCGGCTCAGCCAGCCTGCGGAGAGGCCCTTTCATTGCCTGCAGTGTGGCAAGAGCTTCACCCGGAAAGACACCCTGCTGTCCCACCAGCGCACCCACACCGGGGAGCGGCCCTACGCCTGCGCCCAGTGTGGCAAGACCTTTGCACAGCAGTCCAAACTCAGCAGCCACCGCCGCACCCACACGGGCGAGCGCCCCTACGCCTGCACCCAGTGTGCCAAGACCTTTGGCCGCAAGGAGCACTACACCCAGCACCAGAGGACCCACACGGAGGAGCGGCCCTTCATCTGCAGCCAGTGCGGGAAGAGCTTCCGCAGGTACTTCAACCTGACAGTGCACCAGCGCACCCACACCGGGGAGCGCCCCTACCCGTGCGCCCAGTGCGGCCGCCGCTTCAGCCGCAAGGAGCACTTCCTGCTGCACCAGCGCATCCACACCGGGGAGCGCCCCTACCAGTGCAGCCAGTGCAACAAAAGCTTCATCCACCAGTCGCGGCTCAACTACCACGCCCGCATCCACTCGGGGGAGCGGCCCTATGCCTGCGCCCAGTGTGCCAAGCGCTTTGCCGAACCCTCCAAGCTGGCAGTGCATTACCGAGTTCACACGGGCGAGCAGCCCTACTCCTGCCTCCAGTGTGGCAAGAGCTTCGGCTTGAAGAAAAGCCTCGTCGTCCACCAGCGGAGCCATGCCCAGGAGCGGCCCTACCAGTGCTCCGAATGCGGTATCCACTTCATCTGCCAGTCCTACCTCGTCCGGCACCAGCTGGTCCACACCGGGGAGCGCCCCTACAAATGCACCGAGTGCGGCAAAAGCTACAGCCGCAAGGAGCACCTGCAGAACCATCGGCGTATCCACACCGGGGAGCGGCCCTTCCAGTGTACCGCTTGCGGGAAGAGCTTCATCCAGAAACATCATCTCCTGAAGCACCAGCGCATCCACACTGGGGAGCGCCCCTACCAGTGCGGGGAGTGCGGGAGGAGCTTCCGCTGCAAGGAGTCCCTGAAGGATCACGCCAGAGTTCACGGCACAGAGCTGGGTCACCCGCAGGCTGCGCCCAATCCCAGACAGGTACTGAAGATGGGCACTGTGGGGTGAGAATAAATGCTGGTGCTGATGGCATCCCAGTGAACAGGCATTGAGAACAGCAACACGGGAACGCAACAGGAAACGGACAAACCCCAAGCACCTGTCTGTCCCTACGCACCAGGGGAAATTGCACAGTCCACGAGAACCTGTGTGCACTCCCGCCTGTCACAGCCGTGCGACCTGACAAAGAGCACTAGCCACGTGGGTGTGAGGGAGCGTGGCCACATCTTTAAACCAAAAAGCAAGAGCAATTTACCCGCAGGCTGTTTGTGCAGAGGAAGTATTGGCCAAGGGAATGTGGGCTGCCAGTCTGCCTTTCGATACAGGAAAACAACAACTCTTGCTTTACGTTTATAGTTGCATCCCCAGTATCTGAGTTAGAATTGGGAGCCATAGCGTGAAAGCCACATCCCTAAAGAGAACCATGCGGTGGGGTGAGGGAAACGGCTGTGGGGCATGAGGAAGACACGCTGAAGGGAAGAGAAGCTGAGGCACTCACCGAATGAGTGGGGCCAAATGAATCAGTAAATGACGGTGTAAGTTGTATGTTCCAGGCCTGGTGAGCCCATAGTTGCTTGTGAGAGATGAGAAGATGCCAGCAGTCAGTGGTTAGCAAATGGGGGTAACTGGCAAAATGATGTACTTTGGGGGGTTCCCCTGCAATACAGCCTGAGTGGAGATCTTGGCAGGTAAAAACCCTTTCAAGTTACCTTTTAAAAAATGTGTCTCTGTAATTTCAAGCCTGGCCATGTGTTCCCTTAATGGGCTGGGAACTCAAACCCTGTTGTTTTTATTTAATAATAATAATAATGTAATACGTTTAAATTGGGAAACACCCCTAATCACAGCCAAAAAATGGCTGCCTGAGCTCCCAGCCTGTCTATGGAGAAAGCTGTATATAAAACAAGAATAAGGTTTGAAATTTGTATCTACCTTGACACTAGCATGAAAGGCAAAAACAACAGCAAAAAGCCCTATCACTACAAACTCTGGGATTCTGCTGTTCCTACTATCCTTGTGAGTGCTGGAGAACCTGCTCCGGAGCCAGCACTTCGGGTCATCTATTTGCAGAAACGGCATCGTCCTTTATCTCTGGTTTAAAAAGTGGTGTGTTGTCACCATATGGCTTAACGTGTACGGTATGTGTGTGATCTAGAATGGTAATATTACCTCTATGTATGTGTTAAAAATAGTTTTCTAATAATGTTCTTTCACCTTAATAATAAACATTATTTTTAGCAAAGCGGTTCTGTTCCAGCGTTTGGGTCTTCAGCCTCTAGATGGCGCTGTTGGTGCTTAGGTTCTGTGATGAATATTTTTGCTTTGCTGTGTCTGAGCAGTGAGGGGCCCAAGGCAGCTTTGATAGGTGAGGTCAGAGCACAGGCCTGGGAGCAGGGAATTCCTGTCCTCGTGCGGACTCGTTCCCTCTGTGACTTTGGGTAAATCATTTCTCTCTCGCTCCCTCATTTTAACCACTGGGAAACAGAGAATTAGTTTCTGGCCCGCTGTGACGGTTAGTTTGTCGGGTGCTATACAGCCGTGGTTCTCAACCCCTGGGGGTACCTGAACTCATCTAGAGATTTGCCTGGTTTTACAGCAGGTTACATAAAAAGCACTAGTGAAGTCAGTACAAACTAAAACTTCATACAGACAATGACTTGTTTATACTGCTCTATATACTAGACATTGAAATATAAGTACAATATTTATATTCCAGCTGATTTATTTTATAATTATATGGTAAAAATAAGAAAGTCAGCAATTGTTCAGTAATGTGCTGTGACACGTTTGTGTTTTTATGTCTGATTTCGTAAGCAAGTGGTTTTTAAGTGAGGTGAAACTTGGGGCCCACAAGACAGATCCGACTCCTGAAAGGTTTTCTGGAAAGGTTGAGAGCCACTGCTCTAGAGCAACTGAGTAGTAAAACGATCCATCCCTGGAGGGCTGAGCACCCTGAGGATTTGATTCTGATCTTGTGGGTCTTAGGCCAGTGTAGTTTCACGGATTTTGGTGGCATTACCCCTGACTGACACTGGTGTGAGAGACAGGGATCAGGCCACCAGCTTTTATGTAGCTCTTTGCATATTTAAAGCGCTGTACAGACGCTAAGCTACTTCATCCTGGGGCCACTCCTGGAAGGTAGGTGGCTGAGTGTCATTATCCTCATTTTACAGATGGGTGAACTGTGACTGGCCTAAGTGAATCAGTGGAAAAGCCAGGATTCCCCCTCCCAACATTTCCATGGAACAGAGACTTCCTTCTGAGGCAGATACTGGCCCTGTCTCACTTTGTCACACCAGTGTGACTCCACTGGGTGAATTACACCAGCATAGCCTGTGAGGGAGTGTTGAATCAGGTCCACTAGCTACACACCATTATTCTGCTCATAGTGAGAAACTGAGGCACAGGTATCTCCGCTGGCTAGGGATTTATACCATCCTCAACCTCAGGAATCCTAGCACCTGCGGTCAGTGATTTGTCTGCTCCTGTTTTCATCAGAAAGCTCCGCTGTGAGAATGGGCAGCATCCCCCTTTCCCCTCCTCCCCCCGGGGATATGGTGGCTTAGGGCTGCACGAGCGAAATAGAAGACGTGACAGAGCAGTGAGTTATTCCCTGATTGCCAGTCATGTCGGTGCTTCAGTCCAGGCTGTTTATAACAGGAGCTGGGGATTGCTAGAATTCCTGGGCACCCCCCTTCATGGTCAGACAAGTGTATTGGAATAAATGGTTGGTGCTGGGTCTCCCAGGGTATGTCTACTTTGCAATAAAATGGGTTGGCCTGTGTCAGCTGACTCGGGCTTGCGAGGCTATAAAATCGCCATGTTGCCAACTGGGCTCCAGGATGCGGTGAGGGGCCCGGAGCCCAGTCAGCTGCCATGGGCCAGACCAGGGCATTTTATTGCAGTGCAGATGTACCCTGAGGGTCTGATCCTGGAAAGAGCTGGCTGCCCCCAACTCAGTAGGGATGGCGTGAGCACTGATGGGAGCGGGATCAAAGCTTGGCCCTAAGTATCAGTTATTTGTGTATATATTGATTTGCCTTCTTGTTGAGCCTGTCTCCAGGGGCTCCCCGGCCCAGCTTTTCTCTGCAGCCCCAGGGGCTAGAAACCCCCCGTTTCTTTTTCAATGAAAACAGCCTGAGGACGGCAGGAGCTGGGGCTTTGAGAGGAGCCCCCCAGGCCGGGGCTAACAGCCGGAGCGCTGCGCAGGGTGACCAGACAGCAAGTGTGAAAGCTCAGGCCGGGGATGGAGGGAATAGGAGCCGATATAAGAACAAGCCCCGGCTCTAGGGCCTGTCCCGGTAACATCAGGACACCCGGGCTGTGCGCGGGGACGAGGGGCTCTGCCCCCCGAGAGGAGACGGGGGCGGCGCTGCTGTGACTGTCGGTCCCAGGAGAGCGGGGGGCCGAGGGAGCCCCCCAGGCTGGCGGGGCCAGGCGGGTCCCTCCCCCCGCGGATAAAGGACAAGCCCCCGCTGCCGGGAGGCGGGCTCGGAGCTCGCTGCGCCCGTGCCCGGTAGGCGGCACTGCTCGGGCTCGCCGCCCCTGGCGCGCCGGCCGCCCGCGCTCTTCGCAGGACCAACGAGGCGGCGGCGGCGGCGGCGGGTCCCTCCCTCCCTCCGTCCCAGGCTGCACTCGGGCCGCTCCCTCCCCAGCATGGCAGCGGGACCCAGCCCACGCCCCTAGCGAGCCCCGGGCCGGGCCGCTTCCCCCGAGAGCCACCCAGCGCGGGGCCATGGCCGAGTGGGCGCCCGCCCAGGTAAGGCCACGCGGGGCCCGGCCCGGGGCTCGCAGCTCCCGGCAGGACGGGCTGGCCCCGGGGTCGCCCCCCCAGCATTGCCCGGGAGAGCGACCCGGCCCGGCCCCCCCGCTTCCCGCAGCGCCTCGGGGGGCAGAACAGCGGCGGGGGGGGCAGTGGGGTGAGGCCTCTCGGCTTTGGAGGGGCCCTGCCCCGCTCCTTGCCCACGCGGAACAGCGGCCGCGAGGGGCTGACTCGACCCTGCCGGGATCTGAACCTTGGGATCCAGGGTCGCTGGGGACTTCTGGGCCGGCCGGGGCCGCAGCTGAGGCCTGGGAAAGGGCCACGGGGGCAGGAAAGTGGTTTTCAGCTGAGCTGGGGAATCATCAGCGCTACAGACTCGTGCCCAGGTGGCTCGTTCCCTGAAGCACGAGTCCTGGTACATTTCCAGCCTTCTCGGGAGGCTTTTATGCTTCATGGGACTGTCCAGTCCTTTGTTCGTCCTCATGGAGCTCTTGGCTTCACACCCATGTTGTGGCAGGGAGTTCCGCCGGCTTGCGCAATTTTGCTCGCTTAACATAATTCACTTTTCACTTGAATTGACTGTCCCCGTGTTCTTATGATCTGAGAGAAGGTGACTAGGGGTTCCGGAGTGACTGTCTCGAGACCATTCGCTAGTCCGTAGACCTGTATCGTCTCCCGCTCTGCCTATACCAAGCAGCCCCAAGCGTTCCAATCTCTTCCCATAAGGAAGTCTCTTTCAGGCCTCTAATCGTTTGTTGTCCATCTCTAATCCCCTTCTGCTCTGCTTGTTTTCACTGAGAAAGTGACCAGGACCGACCCCAGGAGTCCAGCTGCGGGGGTCCCATTGACTAGTATGATGGTGTGAAAACTAGAGCTGGCGGAAAACACAAATTCAATTTCGCAAAAAAAAAAAAAATTGCGCTTTCAGAATTTATTTTCATTCTGCATCAGAAGGAAACCGGGACCTTTCGAAATGTTCTATGAAAAAACATGAATGAGAGAGTCCCTCTAGAATAGCCAATAGCCCCGTGGTGGGATGTCAGAGACCCCCGTTCAAATCCCTGTTCTAACCATTGGGGTGAGATGCTCTCTGGTTTTGACCAGAAATTCCATCCTAGACCTGGGAAAGCTTCTGGACAAAAGTTTCCTCAAAACAGATCCATTTCTGTGAAAAATTTCAGGTTAGACAAATCAGCATTTTCCAGCGGGAGGAAAATGTTTGTTGATAAATTCCCAGCCCACTAGAACAACAACCTGCTCAGTATTGTTTTGTGTCCTGCTCCTCATGCATCTGACATCGTGCTTGCGTTTTCTGACCACAGCTACATGTTGTTTTGCTAGACTGAACTTTGAATTTCACACAGCGTGCTCAGGAAGCTCAAAATACATCCTCCAGCGTGGGTGACGTTGCGTTTTTCAGCAAGGAATATCGTCTGCCCTTGTGCTGCCCATCCGCCTAGCCTGGAAAGGTCCCTCTTGAGTCTTCTATAGTCCTGACTAACCTGAATTTCTTTTGCCATCATCAGACCTTTGCCCCCTTCTTCCTAGTTAGTAAATATCTTAGTCACTGATCCTAGTGCAGATCCTTGGGGCACCTCACTCTTCACCATTTGCCATGATGGAAAATTAGCCATTCATGCCTAGTCAGGGCCGCCCAGAGAGGGGGCAAGTGGGGCAATTTGCCCCAGGCCCCACAGGGGCCCCGTGAACCCTGGCCCGGTGGCCGTCGGGGTCTTCGGCGGCATTTCGACGGCGAGGGGCCCTTCAGTCGCTACGGGTCTTCGGCAGCATTGCGGTGGTGGGTGGCCCTTCAGTCACTCTGGGTCTTTGGCGGCATTTTGGCGGCGGGTGGCCCTTCAGTGCTGCCGAAGACGTGGAGCGACTGAAGAGCCCCCCGCCATCGAAATGCCCCATGAGCCCTGGCCCGGCAGCAGTCCGGGTCTTCAGCGGCATTTCGGCAGCGGGGGGCCCTTCAGTTGCTCCGGGTCTTCGGCAGCATTGCGGCGGTGGGGGGCCTTTCAGTCGCTCCGGGATTTTGGCGGTGGCCCTTCAGTCGCTCCAGGTCTTTGGCGGCATTTCGGCAGCGGGGGGCCTTTCAGTCGCTCCGGGATTTTGGCGGTGGGGGGGCCCTTCAGTCGCTCTGGGTCTTCGGCAGCATTTCGGCGGTGGGGGGCCCTTCAGTGTGCCGAAGACCCGGAGCGACTGAAGGGCCCCCCACCGCCAAAATGCCGCCGAAGACCCGGACTGCTGCTGGGTGAGTACAAGTGCCACGGCTCTCCTGCTTTGCCCGAGGCCCCTGAATCCTCTGGGCAGCCCTGCTCCTAGTGGCGGTGAAAGGTCAGCCCAAAGCCAGTTAGAGTCCCCAGACTATGGCTTCTACTTTCCTGCTAAACTCTTTGGATCTGTGTTGCCCTCATCCTCCCAACCTGCGCCCTCCTCATTTGATTCGTCGTCTGTTGTGTCCTGTCTCTGCCCTGTAGATTGTGAGCTCACTGGAGCAAAGTCTCTCATTTTTCTGTGCAGCATCTGCCACTGCAGAACCTTGATCCGCGGTTCGGCTTCCTAACTCCCACTGGGATAACAATGACTGGAAAGACTCCCGTTGGTTTCAGCGGGCTTTGGATCAGATCCTAACTGGTGTTACTGGGAGCCAATGGCTATTCCAGCTGCCCCACTGGTGAGCATGGTATAAATCCCTAGCTAGGCTCCACTGAAATAACTGAGCGCAGGACAGGGACAATGTAACATCAGGGAGGTGTTTGTCTGGATGTCTCTCAAGTGCTGCTGCTTTGTTTGTTGTGACTGAAGCTAATTTCTGTTGTCTCCCCTGCACATGCTCCCTTGGCCTGTCGCGCTCTCTTCTCCCCACGCTGGCCTGGCCTGGCCTGGCTGGACATTCCTCTGCAGGGTAGAACGGTGTTGTGGGAGGAGGAATTAGCTACAATAAGAACTGACCTAATTTGCCTCTTTTCCTTGTGGCCTGTGGATTTTCGCCAGTCTCTGCACTTTCTTTCCAGTTGGGGTTGGAAGCCCAAGCAGTGAAGTACAGGGAGGGGGGAAGGGTGGCCTTGCATTTCTAGATTGGCTGGAAACAGGATGCGCTGGAATTCACAGCCGAGAGCTTGAGTTCCTTATTGATCCAGGCCAATTCCCAGCCAGTGAGGTTCAGACCAACACTGGGGTGTTTGGATCCTGAGCCGCATCCTCCCTGTCCCTTTAGCGTTTTGCCACTGAATAAACACGACTTCAGCCGCTGTCGCTCTCTCTCCCTGCAAACAGATTCAGGAATGGAACGTCGAGGCGCAGCATCTGCTGCCTTTGCAGCCGCCGCTGGTCCCCGAGCGCGCTCACATGAGAGAAGCACAGCTGCACACGGCAGAGGCCTCGCTCTGGACTGTGGTGGCTACAGTGCAGGCCATGGAGCGGAAGATCGATCTGCTGGCCACGCGCCTGCTGAGCCTGGAGGGGAGATCTGGGACGGCCGAGAAGAAATTAATAGACTGTGAAAAAACAGCAATGGAGTTCAATAACCAGCTGGAGAGTAAGTGGGCCGTGCTGGGAACTCTGATCCAGGAGTACGGGCTGCTGCAGAGGAGGCTGGAGAACGTGGAGAACCTGCTGAAGAACAGGAACTTCTGGGTCCTGAGACTCCCCCCTGGCACTAAAGGGGAGGTCCCCAAGGTAATGCACTCCCAGCTGGTGCTGAAATGTTCTGTACTATCCCCATGATGTGTAGGTCCTTGTGTTTACTGCTATGGAATGGCTTGGAATGAGGAGGAGTGGGAATGCTGCACAATACGGTGGGTCAGTGTAAGTCCCCTTTCTTTCCTGTGAATCTTTGCATGAAATGGACGTTGGGGGAAGGTGTTGGCTGGGTGGCACTGGAGACCGAAGTCTTCCCGAGCTTCCCTCCATTGCCTCACTGCAACCCTCTCCTGGAAGAACCATTGAACTAGGGCAGTTCAGTCTCCATGGCCCATTCGGTCTTTGGCCTGTTTGCTGAGACTGCCAACAAAGATGTCAGTTGGCACCAAAAGGGATGCTGACTTGGGCTGTGTGGACACTGTTCCCTGGGCGTTGGACTGAGACTGCCAGCTTACACAGGTAGATTTTTAGGGCCCATTGCGATTGTCTGGTGTGAACTCCTGCCTAACGCAGGCCAGTGCTACTGACCTCCCACACGCTTGTGATTGCAGATGCCGGTGACGTTCGTCGACGTGGCTGTCTATTTCTCCGCGGAGGAGTGGAAGAATTTGGAAGACTGGCAGAAGGAGCTGTACAATAACCTGATGAAGGAGAACTATGAATCCTTGAGCTCGCTGGGTAAACATGCGTTTTCACTTGCTTACCGGATGGTGTGTGTGACACCTGTGCAGCCCCAGCCCCCGCTCCAGGCAGAACCCCAGGCCTTTTCATTTCAGCTGGAGCAGTGGCTATACCCTCCCGAAGGCTAGAAATTAGACCTCAGATCCACACGTCCTCCCATTTAATGGGAGAGACTCACCTACCCTGTCGTGGGTCCAACCTGTCCGTCTCCAGGGTTTGTTATATCTGGAGTCGCGCTTGCTGACATCAGGCCTAAAATTGGCCCAGTGCTGATCTTTACTTGTGCACGTTCAGCATGGCCCTGATGAAAAATCTGCTTCGTTAATGCGGAGCCAGGTGAGTAAATGGTACCGGTGGGTGTTGCTTGCCCTGCCTTGGACTGGTTTAAGCTTCTGTAGTTTTATGAATAGGTGAGCGACTTATCATTTGTACTTTGTGAGCTTCTCTCTATGTGGAGATCTCTGAATTTAGAGCACAGCTTACCTTCCGCTGAATGCTTTCCTGGCCCACAGGCTCTTTGCCAATAGCTTTTGCTGCAAAGTTCCCCCCGTCGCCTCCAGTGATGAAAGGGGGTTGGCTTGAAATAAATGAAAAGTCTCTAACAATCGCATGCTGTAAAATGAACCACTGGGTTCCCCCGATATCTTTTCTGTGGACAGACCGTACCCGTTCCAAAGCGGACCCCGAGGCCCGGATTGAACGAAGGGAAGAGGCATGTGTCCAAGATCAGCAGGACTTAAAGGAGAGAGAAATCCCTCCAGAGCCCTGCACAGGTGAGGAATGAGATTCGAGCAAATCAGGGGCAGGGAGTGAAATGCGAATTGCAGCTGATGTGGCCGTATCCCGGTCATGGTATCACTCAGGGTTTTCCTCCAGTCCTGACTTCGTCCACTTCGGCTCTGTTTGGTCTTTTAACCATTCAGGACATCTGGCCGTTGGTGAACCCTTTTACTTGGCTACACTCCTCTGCCTCTCACTGCTCGCTCCTTATCTCTGGTGATGGCTGTACCTCGGGCGCTAGAGCACTTCTCTTGAGGCTTAACTCCTGCTCCGCTTCGCCAGGGGATGTTGTGAAGGCAAAACTGGGTTCAGAAAAGAACTGGATACACTCATGGAGGTCTGGCAGTGGCCATTAGCCAGGAGGGTCCTATGATCTGGGTGTCCCTAAACGTCTGGCTGTCAGAAGTTGAGAGTGGGAGACAGGTGGATCGAGCCTTGTTTTGTTCACTGCTCCTGAAGCTCTGGTATTGGCCACGGTTGGAGGCAGGACGCTGGGCTAGATGGCCCATTGGTCTGACCCAATACATCAGCTCTTACGTAACGGGAAAGCAGTACATTCTAGCTGGTGCGCGTTGAGGCTCGGCGTGAGGGCTCCTGGGTTCTGCTCCTAATTTTGCCACTGACTTGCTGTGGGATATTGAATTTTCAAAAGTGGCCTGATTTTGGGGGTCCCCATTTTTTAGTGCCCAGCTTGAGACCCCTCATACCTGGTTTTCAGAGATGCCGATCACCTGGAGCTCCCATTGACTTCAGATTAATGGATGCTCAGCACCTGGATAATTAATTACTTTAAAGTTAGGCCCCTATTGGAAAGTATAGGTGTAGCCGCTCTGTGCCTCAGTTTCCCCACCTGTGGAAGTGATCAGTGCTTAATACTGAACTACCTCACAGGGAGATTTTGGAGCTTAATGAATTAATATTTCTAAAGCACCTCAGCAGGTCCCGTGTTCCATATAGCTAATGTGAAACAGAACCCAGGAGCAGACTGGAACTGAGGAAGGTCTCACTCTCTGTCGTTACATATATTTACATAAGAATGATCAGACTGCGTCAGACCAATGGTCCATGCAGCCCATTCTCCTGACTCTGACAGTGGCCAGTGCCAGGTGCTTCAGAGGGAAGGAACAAAGCAGGCAATCATCAAGTGATCCATCCTTTGTCGTCCAGTCCCAGCTTCTGGCAGTCAGAGGCGTAGGGACACCCAGAGCGTGGGGCTGTGCCCCCTGATCATCTTGTAATCGCCATTGACGGACCTATCCTCAATCAACGTATCTCATTCTTTTTTTAACCCAGTTACGCTTTTTCCCTTCCCAACATCCCCTGGCGATGCGCTCCACGGGCTGACTGTGCGTGGTGGGAAGGAGTACGGCCTTCCGTTTGTTTTCAGCCTGCTGCCTGTTCATGTATCGGGTGACCCCTAGTTCTTGTGTTACGTGAAGGGGTAAATAACACGTCCCTGTTCGCGTTCTCCACACCAGCCATCGATGTTCTAGATGTCTGTCACAGCCTCCCTTAGTCGTCTCTTCTGAACAGTCCCAGGCTTTGTAGTCTCTCCTATGGAAGCTGTTCCACACCCCTAATCATGTTTGTTGCCCTTTTCTGTCCTTTCTCCAATTCTCATATTCCTTTTTTGAGGTGGGGCGACCAGAACTGCACCCTGTATTCAGTTCATAGTTGGTCACTTTTTTGAGGCCTCCTGGAGAAAGGGGACTTGTAGGGTACGTCTACATTGCAATAAAACACCGTCAGCTGGCCCGGGCTGCAGGGCTATAAAACTGTAGTGTAGACCTCTGGGCTCTGGGACCGTGGGAGGGAGAGGATCCCAGGCCCTAGGCCAGGTCAGCTGACATTGGGCCAGCTGCGTGTGTGTTACTGCAGAGTAGACACACTCTTAGGAAGGGATTCACCCCTGACTGTAATGTTCCCGCTGATGGCACTTCTACGCATAGCAAGATGATGTGTACCGTATTCACCCCTCGGCCAGGAGCCTGGCTAACACATGCGTGTCTGTTCAGAACATGCCCGGAAACGACATTGCTTTGAGATGGGTGTGAACGATTCAGTGGCTGATACGCGAACAGCTTCTAACTCTCTATCCCTCGAACAGAATCCCTGATGTCAACGCCTGACATCCTGTCCCGGATCAAACAAGAGGAGGGGCCTTTTGTCGGGGAGCAGCAATTCTCGGAGGAGAGAGGAATCCCCACGGACCCCTGCGCAGGTGACTCTTCGATTCAAACAACTTGCAAATAATGAGTGCGGCAAAGAGCAGGAAATTGGGCGTAGCTTCCTCTCAGAAGTCTGCTAGCTCTGTAGCTTTGCTCATCCATTTCATGGGTCTTGTCCTGACACTGACGTGTTGTACGACCTTGGGCAAGTCACTTGAGGCCCAAATTTAGCAACCTCTGACTTTTTTGGAGGGGAAGGGTGAGGAGGCCTCCATTTCCTCCTATTGCCAGCTTCTTCTGATTCTAATCCCTCCTTTTGGTGAGCAGTGTGACCTCCAGGGCACCGTACAGACCTGAATTGCCTCATGCACCTGTTTGCATCCCTTCTGGCTCCCCCCAACGCAGAGCCTGCCCATCAGTTTGAGAGCAGAGTGTTCCGTGGGTATTAGAACATAATGTGTTTCCACTTTCTCCCTCAGGAGCAGACGCTCTGATTTCTGCCCATGACTTTTTATCCTGGATTAAACAAGAGGAGGAGCCCTGTGTCCGGGATTCGTGGGAGCTGGCTGAAAGAGAAATCCTCACTGGCCCTGGCCCTGGCACAGGTGAGCAATGGCTTAAAAGAAGCCAGAACCAGTGAGTAAAGCGCAAAAGTCAGCAGTCCAGGTGCCCTTTGGGAGCTCTGCGGATGGGAAGGTTTGTTCTGTCTTCGTGGCAGACACCAGTTTGTAGATTTTAAGGCCGGAAGGGACTAGTGTGATTGGGTCGTCTGATCTCGTGTATAAGGCCAGTCAAAGAATCTCCCTCCAAGTGATCCTTGCAGAAGCTTCCTGCTAGGTCTAGCGCTGGGCAGCTTCTCTCTTCCTTCGTGCACACAGCCTTTCGCAGAGTCTTCAGCTGGCTGTGGCAGAAGCGGCGTCAGGCTGGGTCTACATCTGAATGTTCTGCAGGCATAGCTGTGTTGGTGAGAAGTGTGAAAAATCCCCCTCCACACACACAACCAACAGAGCTGTGCTATCAAAAGCCCCGTGTAGACACGGTTATGCCGACAAAAAGTCTCTTTGCTGGCATAGCTCATGTCATTTGAGGAACGGGGATCAGCACTACAGCAAAAGGACTCTGGCTGGTATAAGCTACATCTGCACAAAGAGGGTTTGCTGCTCAAGCCGGACAGGGATCCTTTCCTAGCACAGGGACGGACTCCAGGAGCTCAGCGGGTTTAGCTCAGCAAAGAGGACGTGAAGGGGATGACTTGATGACAGGCCGTAAGTACCTACCTGGGGAACAATATCCAGACTCGCAGAGACAGCAGGTCTAACACAACCCAGTGGCTGGAAGCTGAAACTAGACAAGTTCAGACAGGCAACGAGGTGCAGTTGTTAACAGTCAGGGTGGGTTGTGCAGGGGCGGCTCCAGGCCCCAGCACGCCAAGCGTGTGCTTGGGGCGGCAAGCCGCGGGGGGGCGCTCTGCCGGCGCCGCGGGGATGGCAGGCAGGGTGCCTTCGGCGGCTTGCCTGCGGGAGGTCCGCTGGTCCCGCGGCTCCTGGACCTTCCGCAGGCGCGGCTGTGGGAGGTCCCCCGAAGCCGCGGGACCAGCAGACCTCCCGCAGGCGCGCCGCTGGAGGCAGCCTGCCTGCCGTGCTTGGGGCGGCAGAATGCCCAGAGCCGCCCCTGGGGTTGTGGGTGGGTTTTACCAGGGGTTGTGGGGGGTTCTCCAGCACTGACCGTTTTAAATCGAGATGGGATGTTTTTAAAAAAAAAAAAAAAAAAATCTGCTCTAGGATTTTTTAGGGGCAGGTCTCTGTTATACAGGAGGTCAGAGGGGATGATCACAGTGGTCCCTTCTGGTCTCATGCAGACCAGGCCTTCGTCTCCTCTGTACAAGGGGATGCTGCCCAGTTGTTCCCTCTAGTTTTTATGTCCATGTGTGGAATGAATTTTGCTCTGTGCACCAGTGTGGAGGTTGGACTGACACCTTCGTGTCAGTGCACATAACAAAATTCATGTGGGGACGGGGCCGAGGGGTTTGCAGGGTGTGTGTGTGTGTGTGTGTGAAGGGAGGGGCGGGGCTCAGGGCTGGGGCAGAGGGTTGGGGTGCAGGGGTGTGAGGGCTCCGGCTGGGGGTGCCGGGCTCAGGGCTGGGGGAGGGGGTTGGGGTGCAGGGGTGTGAGGGCTGCGGCTGGGGTGCGGGCTCAGGGCTGGGGCAGTGAGTTGGGGTGCAGGGGTGTGAGGGCTCCGGCTGGGGGTGCGGGGCTCAGGGCTGGGGCAGAGGGTTGGGGTGCAGGGGTGTCAGGGCTCCGGCTGGGGGTGCAGGGCTCAGGGCTGGGGCAGAGGGTTGGGGTGCAGGGATGTAGGGCTCTGGGTGGGGGTGCAGGGCTCAGGGCTGGGGCAGAGGGTTGGGGTGCAGGGGTGTGAGGGCTCCGGCTGGGGGTGCAGGGCTCAGGGCTGGGGCAGGGGTTGGGGTGCAGGGATGTGAGGGCTCCGGCTGGGGTGCGGCTCAGGGCTGGGGCTGGGGGTTGGGGTGCAGGGGTGTGAGGGCTCCGGCTGGGGGTGCAGGGCTGGGGCAGGGGGTTGGGGTGCAGGGGTGTGAGGGCTCCGGCTGGGGGTGCAGGGCTGGGGTAGGGGGTTGGGGTGCAGGGGTGTGAGGGCTCTGGCTGGGGTAGGGGGTTGGGGTGCAGGGGTGTGAGGGTTCCGGCTGGGGGTGCAGGGCTGGGGTAGGGGGTTGGGGTGCAGGGGTGTGAGGGCTCCGGCTGGGGGTGCAGGGCTCAGGGCTGAGGCAGAGGGTTGGGGTGCAGGCTCTGGGGTGGGACCAGGGATGAGGGGTTTGGGGTTGCAGGCTGTCCCAGGGCTGCGGTGGGGAAAGAGGACGCCTTTTTCCCTCCCTCCTTCCCCCCAGCCCTCTCTCACCACAGCAGCTTGGGGCCGGGGGAGAGGCACCTCTCCCTGGGGCAGCTCCGGCGAGGCTGGGCTGAGCTGAGGGAGGGGCTCCTCTCCCCCAGCAGCAGCAAGTCCGGGGCAGGTCCACGCTGGGGCAGAGGCATCTCTCCTCGCCACCGCCCTGAGACCCTGCGTGGGGCTTAATAGGCAGCTGCGTGGCCACGCAGCGTAGAGGGGACTTAGATGCTGCCTCCTCTCCCACGCCCGGTCCTAGATGGCCCGGAGCTGATCCCTGCACAGAGCGCAAGCATGGGGCCTAGTGGGGACCTTCCCCCGCTGTTTAGTCCCAGGGCAGGGTTGTGCGGCTCAGGTGGTTAGAGCCTCAGTGATTGTAGCCTTGGAGTCTCGTGGCACATTTCCCCCACCTCCCAGCACCCGTTCAGCTCCATGTGTGCCCGAACTTTGGGAGCCGGCTGCCCCTGGCTAGGAATAGGCATACAGCGGGGAACTTTTGGCTTCAGCCTGCGACTGGTTAACGTGCTCAGCTGTGAAAATACGACGTTGGGTTGGTTGGTTTCGTGGCCGAGTGGCTGGCTTGGTGTTTGCAGTGAGGAGAGCACCTTTGGGTTTTGGTAGCACCTAGAGGCTCTAACTGAGATTGTGCTGGGTGCTGCACGGCCCCGCAGCGAGAGACGGCCCCGCCACCGAGCTCACGAGCGCCATAGACCAGACAGAGAAAATCCCCATTGAACAGATGCGGAACTGAGCTTCAGAGAGACAAATGCCTTGGCTGAGGTGGATGTGACAGAGCTGGGAATGAAACCCAGATCTCCCGAGTGCCAACCCGGTGCCTCTTTGACCGATCTTAGTAATATGCTTAGAGTGGACAATTGACACAAACAATCCCTTCCCAAGCCAGAAACCTTTATTCGCGCTCCACTGTCTGATCGCCACGTGACGGAGGGTCGTCCCACCGCTTAAAGCATGGCTGGAAGGCGCTCAGATGCTCTGGCGATGAGGATGGTGTAAGGACCTGCCCAGAACAGAGTAGAACTGGGACAGAAGATGCTCTCGAGGGAGGGATTTGGGACTCCTGGGTTCTCTCCCTACCCCCAGCCTCTCCTGGCAGGAAGTCGGGGGGGAGTGTACTGTAGGTGTTAGGAGCCGGGACCCGGCTCCCCTGGGCTGTTCAGAGATTGGGAGGCCAGTAGGGACTGTTAGCTCATCCAGCCGGAGGCGAAGTGGTTAACGTTTGCTGAGTTGTTTGAGCTCCTCGGTTGGGAGATGTGCTAGGAGGGGGAAGTACTGTTCTGACACATTCAAACGAACAGGGGGTTTTGCCCCGCTGCCCTGGCCCTGGCCCTGGCCCTGCGAGGACGTGTCGGGAATGATCTGCAAAGCCCTGTTTCCTACGTGGCTGGGACCAGAGGGTGCTTTGGGTGGCGGTGACCCAGTTCTCTCTGGATGAAGTCCACCCCTGAGCCAGTGGCTTGGGTCAATGGGACTTGAATGGTGCTCAGGCCTGGTACTGACCCCCCGTCCCTGTCTCCCGGGGCTGGGGCTGGCCTTCTGCAAACAGCTGGATGTAACCGAGAGAGCTCAAACCCTTCTCGCCGCCGGTCTCCATCCCAGCTTCAGCCTAGCCCAGGCCACTGAGACCCTCGGCTCCGTGGGACCGTGCTGTGGATCGGGGCCCTTTCCCCCAAAGAGCCAGGGATGAGATTCTCTTTCTTTCTTCCGGCAGGCGACGGGCTCATGGTGAAGTCGGAGGAGCAGCGTCACCGCCAGGCAGGCCCGGAAGAGCTGGGGCTGCTGGGGGGGTCTGGGGAGCCGCTGTACCAGGCCCCTGCCTACGGGAGCCAGCGTGGCTCGGTGACACAGCAAGCCGACCCTGGCGAGAACAGACTGGGTAAATCCTTCCGCTCGGACGCCAGCTTCGGCGAGTTCCCAGGCACCTTGACCCCACGGGGAGCCGGCGCGCTGGGGGAGGAGCGGCCGCACGGCTGCGCCGAGTGCGGGAAGAGCTTCAGCGTGAAGAAGAGCCTGAAGATCCACCAGCGGAGCCACGCCAAGGAGCGGCCCTACGCCTGTGGGGAGTGCGGCAAGAGCTTCAACTGCCACTCGGGGCTGGTGCGGCACCAGATGATCCACCGCGGCGAGCGGCCCTACAAGTGCGAGGAGTGCGGGAAGTGCTACAGCCGCAAGGAGCACCTCCAGAACCACCAGCGGCTGCACACCGGCGAGCGGCCCTTCCAGTGCGCCGCCTGTGGCAAGAGCTTCATCCGCAAGCAGAACCTGCTGAAGCACCAGCGCATCCACACCGGGGAGCGGCCCTACCAGTGCGGGGAGTGCGGGAGGAGCTTCCGCTACAAGGAGTCCCTCAAAGACCATCAGCGGGTTCACGGCGCGGAGCTGGGGGCCCCCCCTGGGCTCCCGCCGGCCCTGAGCAGTGGGGACTAGATCCCGGGACTCCGTGGCCTAGACCACATGGCAGCTCGGGACTGGGTCGTAACCGACCGCGAGTTAAATCCAAGGCAGCGAAGTGAAAACCAGTGCCAGAAACGAAGCTTTTACCAAATACGTCCGCGGGGCGCGAGGCAGCCGGGGTGTCTGGCACGTCCTCGGAGGGACCCCCCAGCACGTTTTTCATACCCATCTCCCATCCCCTGGACAAGCCCCTTCCATGCAACCTGCAGAGAGAGCCGGAAAGGCCGGTGCATGCGCCGAACGCTGCTCCCCGCCTCCTCCCGAGTCCCCACTAATGTCCTGCTCCGGTTCTAAACCCCCTCCTGGGGCTCTTCTCTAGAACCCGCTTCCTTTCTCCCGCTCCACACCCACAGCGGCACGATTGTGTGAGAGCCTTCTCCTCTGCAGCTCCTGCCCCCAGAGCCGCCTCTCCCCACATTTCTCCTCCCACTGGATGTAGATTGACTCTTTCTCACCCGTAGCTCTGTGTCCCGCCCTCCTCCCGCCCCCCTCCCCCGTTGTTTTTACATTTTAATTTCATAAGCGTGCAGTTAAACTCTGTCAAGTGTTTGGCGGTGTAGTTTTATATGGCAGATGCAATGCAAAATAAAGTTGTGTTGGGCTGTTCCTGGTGTTGGATCGTTCCTACAGCTAACCCTACGCAGCCGGCCGGCCCCAGGAAATCCTGTGGGAGACCATTGCCAAGAACGCAGCAATCGGGGTTTTTACACTGATGGTGGCCCACCAGGGCCAGTGCACCCTGGCCGGATTCTCGTTTACGCTAAAGCTCTGCTAGCATGAAGGGGCCGGGATAGCTCCACCCACTTTCCAAGCTCCTCTGTGCTGCTGGAGCGGGGGCAGGGCTTCTCATGTAAATGAGGATCGGGCCCCTTTTCTCATCAGAACCCAATGGAAAGTCCCTCCTCGCGGGTTTGCTTCTGCCCACGTTGGGTGCAGCGACAGCGCCACTGGCGTCCGCGGGGGTGGGCTCGTCTGACGGGTGCCACGCTAGGACGGCGCCCCCGCCGGGTCCCCACGAGCTGCCCGCTGGGATCACCGGAGCTGAAACGGACCAGCCGCCAGGCAGAGGCACATGGGAGTGGCTGGTTCTGGCCCTGTCGGGTTGGGCTGATCAGTGGTGTGATTAGAGTCCTCGCATGCTAACCAGGAACTGGGTATTGACCCAGCAACACGCTGCTCCTTTCCCCACGAGCTGGCAGCCCCTGCCCTCCTCTGCCGTTTCCTTATTTGTTAGCCCAGCGGGCGCGAGGAAACGCTCTGTGATCTCCAGTTAGAAGCCTCTTCACCTGCACAGCCCAGTGAGTGCATAGGAGGTCAGTGGTCCCTCGTCCCGGCCTCTGCACGCACAGAGAGGTAGCGGTGAGAGGAAGGCCCTGCTGCTGCTAGCTGCCTGAGATGCAGACTGCAGGGGGAGGGGTTACCACCAATCTCCCGTCCCCCCCCCAGTGCCCAAGAGGTGGTCCAGAGTCTCCGTGGACCTGACCAGCTGACGTGTGTCTGACCTTGGTCTGGTCTGGTCTGTGTTGGGCCTGCCACCGTGTTCTCCTGTTGGGTCCTTCTGGTGCATCTTGTCCCTGCCCTAGTCCTCACTGGCCTCAGTCACTGGCTCTCCTCAGTAGAGGCCTTTGGCCTCTGGCAATGACAGGTGCTTGGTTCCAAGGCCTCGTAAAGTGGCAGGGAGCCGGTGACTGATGGTGAAATGTAACCGTCTCTGATATCCTTTTCCAGATGGTGCTATTTCCAAACCGTACCTCCTGTCCTGGACGGAAGAGCCGTGTGTCCGGGACCCGGGGGGCTTAGCAGAGAGCGTGATCCCCACGGGACTCGGGACAGGTCAGTAATCACCCGCTGCAGCTGGAGCTGGAAAGAAAAACAGACCTAACCAAATCCTCATGAGCTCATATGTAATGAGGAAGGCCGGTGCAGCGGTCAGCGTGCTCGCCTATAACTCCGGAGATCCAAGTTCATTCCCTGCCTGCGTGACTCACGCTGTGCCACGGTTCCCCATCTGCGGAAGGAGGCTGCCTCTGTGTGAGGATAAACACAGGAAAGGTTGGGAGGTGCTTGGGGCCACAGGTGAAGTCAGTGTCCCCCCCCCCGCCAGGCCAACAGCTCATTGGGCTGAGGCCGTTAAGGCATGTCAGCTTCATAGCCAGCTGGACACGAGGGAGCTCTGCGGTCAGCATCACACACAGCCGCCTGTGACTGCCCGAAGCCAACCCGGGCGAGGTGGCCTGGCAAGGCCAAGCCCACGCCCATCAGCACCGTAGCCGCTCAGCCACCGCCCCTGATCCCGGGCAGAGCCAGAGGTAGAAATGGCGTTTGCTACAGAATTGCTTCCCGTAGCAGCTTCCTGATTGCTGTACTGCAGCAGCATCCACAAGTGCTAGTGCTTGACACAAGCCCTCCCCATAATGGACCATCACTCATGGCTTCCCACCAATCACAGCTGCTAAACCTGCCATTTTTTACCTTCCGACAGGTCTCGAGGCCCCCTGGTTTCCTTTGGCTCCGATCCCCAGGTGTGTCCGTTTAGCCCCCCCAGAGAGAACGCCGCTGGGCCGAGCCCTGTTTCGGGAACTGCTTTTCTGATCTCCGCGGGACGCTTTCTAACGTTGTTCTCTCTCCCGCCAACAGAATCTCTCGTTTCCCCAGCTGGAGCTGTGACCCGGACAGAACAAGGGGAGGAGGCCTGTGGGGGGAGCCAGCAGGACTCCGAGGAAAGAGAAACATCGGTGGCTCTGAGCACTGGTGAGCGATAGTTTGAATGTGGCCTTTTGGCCCATAGCTCCTAACGGGCTTCACGAACTCCAGCTAATGAGAGACGGCAGCACTGGGCTGGGACTCAGGATAGTGATCTGACCTTTCTCCGCAGTCCGCACTGGTCAGTTCAGAGTCTGTCTGTCCAGGTGGATTCTCAGGCGGCCCTTGAGCTGGAGCTGTGCAGAGCAAGGATGTCTCTTAGGATGTGTTTGGACCATGCCAGGCACAGTGGGGACCTGATTTCGGCTGGAGCCAAGCGGGGGCTCGTTCTCCTGGCACAAAGGTGGCTGGATTCTCTCTTTATGTTCCAGGTGGGATCATGACCAAAACAGAGACGCAGTGTCTTGAGGAGCATCACCCCCACCGCGAGCGGCGCCAGATGGCGTCGGGAAGGCGGGTTTTCTGGAGTCCTGAGCAGCGAGAGCCCCAGGATGCCCACAGGGCGGAGGATCAGTGTGGAGCTGCACTCAGTAATTCCCCTGAGCAGCCAGTCCTGCTCCCAGGGTCAGAACCTCCCTTGCCCTCTGCGGGGGCAGGATCAGGCCCTGGGTGGGCCAGAGTTCCCTGCGAGAGCCGAGAGGCGGCTGCCCCTCACGCCGCGCAGGCGGGGGAGCGGCCCCGTGCCTCGAGTGCCATGAAATCCCAGGCCCGCTCACCGGCAGATGAGCCGGTCCAGTGCCAAAGGAGCTTCCCCCAGCCCACGAGCCTGGCCGCCCACCAGCCCAAGCCCAGTGGGCAGAGGCCCCATGCCTGCAGCGAGGGCGGCCAGAGCTTCAAGCAGCAGCAGAACCTGATTATCCACCTGAGAACCCACAGCAAGGCCAAGCCACACCAGTGCAGCCAGTGCGGGCAGAGCTTCCTCCACCGCTCCCGGCTCACCTACCACGCCCGCATCCACACCGGCGAGCGGCCCTACGCCTGCGCCCAGTGCGGCAAGAGCTACAGCCGCAAGGAGCACCTCCAGAACCACCAGCGGCTGCACACCGGCGAGCGGCCGTTCCAGTGCCACGAGTGCGGGAAGTGCTACAGCCGCAAGGAGCACCTGCAGTACCACCAGCGCATCCACACCGGCGAGCGGCCCTTCCAGTGCGCCGCCTGCGGGAGGAGCTTCATCCGCAAGCAGAACCTGCTGAAGCACCAGCGCGTCCACACCGGGGAGCGGCCCTACCAGTGCGGGGAGTGCGGGAGGAGCTTCCGCTACAAGGAGTCCCTCAAAGACCATCAGAGAACTCACAAGGCTGAGCCAGGGCTGCCCCGTGGCCTGCACCCAGGATCCGGGCTTAGAAAGCAGACGCCTCTGTGTGAGCGGGGAGTCAAAGGGGAGTCTGGGAGCTGATAATACTCAGCCCTTGTGCAATGTTTGGGGAGCCTGGCTCTCCCTAAGCGTGGGGCAGGAAAAGTGAAAGGACTTGGTCACAGCACAGTGCCAGGAATCGAACTTGAGTCTCCTGAATCCCAGCCTCGTGCTCTAACCACTAGTCCACACTGCTTTCCTGTGGCAGGAAACTTCTTTTGGCTAAAACCCCCTCTGAACGTGAGCTGGGCACATTTCTCTGCTCGTGGAGCAGTGTCCCAGCTACGGGCATCACAGCCTTCTCCTCTGCAGCTCCTGCTGCCCTGAACCTCTCCAGCTGCTTTCAGATCTCCTGGGGTTGTAGGGAGCCAGCCTCGCTCCCATCCCGCTCTGTTCTCTTGCACAATGGAAAATAAAGTTTGGCTGAATTCTGCCGGACTGGGCCTTTTTTCTCCCCAAGCCAAAGGCAATTCAGGCAGCTCTTTCCTGTTCTCACAGCAGGGCTGTCAGCTCGGGGGAGCCAGCAGCTGCTTGACAACATAACCCTGCAGTGGAGCTGCCGGGATGGTGCAGCCGGCTGAATTTGCAGCTCACGTATCTCTCTGGCCCTTGGGCGCCTGGGAGCGCCCTGCATGTCGGTGCAAAGGTTGCCGTGCTCAGGAAAACCGCAGCCCCCTCCTGCGGGGACGCTGCCCTGGTGCAGCGCTGGGGAATGACTGGGGAAAGCCCCCCGTTTTGAACGGCTGCAGCCCTTCTGCGTTCGGGGTTTGCACTAGGGTAGCCACATGGGCGCACGTTGCCCCAATGCAGCCAGGCCTAACTCTCAGTGACGCGGGGACCACTGCCACCTTGTCCACACTAACACTCCCACCCCCGGGGGCAATGCTAAGGCTGGGGTCTGCAAGGCCCCAGAGTGATGTTCTTCCCAGCGGTGAACCGCTGCGGGCTGCCCAGCTGCCGTGCGTGCCAGGGAAGTTTCCCTGCAGAGGGTGCCCCGAGGTTGGCCTGCAGTGGTAGTCGTGCAATAGTCTGTGGCAAGGGGCTGTGGCTTGAGCATTGGCCTCCTAACCCAGGGGTGTGAGTTCAATCCTAGAGGGGGCCATTTAGAGATCTGGGGCAAAAACCTCTGTGGGGATTGGTCCTGCTTTGAGCAGGGGTTGGACTAGATGACCTCCTGAGGTCCCTTCCAACTCTGATATTCTATGATTATCAGGAGAAATGGAAAAAAGGGACCCGGCTAGCAGTCCTCTCTGGTGTCCCTCCCATGCGCAGACCCAGAGCAAGGAGAATGGGGCTTGCAGCGCTAGAAACGCCTGGTATAGCAAGGCCGGCAGCGCCCCCTAGTGGACACACGGGGTGTGCCAACAGGCAGATTTTTTTCTACCAGCAGGTACCCCATGTCCCTGAACACTGTTCGCTAGGCCAGGACAAGGCGGGGGAGGTCGTATCTTTCACTGGATTAACCTCTGCTGGGGGGAGAGACACGCTTCAAACCTGCGCAGAGCTCGTCACAGTTGAAAGCTCGTCTCTCTCCCCAACAGAAGTTGGTCCAACGAAAGATCTGACCTCCCCCAGCTTCTCTCTAATATCCTGGGACCGACGTGGCTATAGCAATACTGCACATGAGCTCTGCTGCCAGAAGCATTTCATACTTGCGCCTACGCTGGGGGTTTTGCCGGCACTCCCCCCACCCCGGCACTCCCTGCCCACATAGCTATGCCGCCAAAACTTCGTAGTGTAGACTAAGCCTGCGTGTGACAGGCACTTGGGAAAATGCAGCTGACGCATCTGGGGAAAGACGATCCAATGGGAGTGAGAGATTTAGGAACCAGCAATGACTGAATGGGATGTAGGGGAGGGAGCAGGCAGCAAATTAGACCCAAGTTTGCAATGTGATATGGCTGCAAAAAAGGCCGATCCGAGTCACCAGATCGCACTGCTTGGCATGGCCAGTACCCACCCTGATCTCTTTCCCCTGCCCATGCCTGTGCCCTACATGGGTGCTCCTGGAGCCAGTTGTTAGGAGCAGCAGTGCAGTATTGAGGTGCATATGGGAAGGCGGCCCTTCCTGGAGCAGGGTTGGGTCCTAACCCCTGGAGCCTTGTGGCCAGCTTTACGCATGGCAGAGCGGACTCCGCTAACCTGGAAGGCTTTAGAGAAATGCAGCTCCAGTAACCTGGGGGCTGGAGGAGCTGAGTTCTGAGGAATGACAGTGTGAAATGTGTAGTTTGGCTAAACAGGGACCCTAGAGGACTCCCCTGCCTCTTGTGATGCTTAGAGAACTTTTCAGCTCTGTGGCACAGGGCAGACGCAGCTCCCGTTCTGCCCTGCTCTCTAGCAGTGCGTCGGCCCTTCACCACTACAGACCATAAGAATGGCCAGAGGGTCAGAGCAAAGGTCCATCTAGCCCAGTATCCTGTCTGCCGACAGTGGTTAGTGCCAGGTGCCCCAGAGGGGATGAACGGAACAGGGCAATTCATAGAACCATGAATCAGACTCTCAGGGTTGGAAGGGACCTCAGGAGGTATCTAGTCCAACCCCCTGCTCAAAGCAGGACCAATCCCCAACTAAATCATCCCAGCCAGGGCTTTGTCAAGCCCGGCCTTAAAAACCTCTAAGGAAGGAGATTCCTCCACCTCCCTAGGGAACCCATTCCAGTGCTTCACCACCCTCCTAGTGAAAAAAGTTTTTCCCAATATCCAACCTAAACCTCCCCCACTGCAACTTGAGACCATTACTCCTTGTTCTGTCACCTGGTACCACTGAGAACAGTCTAGATCCACCCTCTTTGGAACCCCCCCTTCAGGTAGCTGAAGGCTGCTATCAAATCCCACCTCACTCTTCTCTTCTGCAGACTAAATAACGAAGTTCCCTCAGCCTCTCCTCTTAAATCATGTGCCCCAACCCCCTAATCATTTTTGTTGCCCTCCGCTGGACTCCAATTTGTCCACATCCCTTCTGTAGGGGGGGACCAAAACTGGACCCAATACTCCATATGTGGCCTGGCCTCACCAGTGCCAAATAGAGGGGAATAATCACTTCCCTCGATCTGCTGGCAATGCTCCTACTAATACAGCCCAATATGCTGTTGGCCTTCTTGGCAACAAAGGCACACTGCTGACACACATCCAGCTTCTTGTCCACTGTAATATCCAGGACTTTTCTGCAGAAGTGCTGCTTAGCCAGTCGGTCCCCAGCCTGTAGCAGTGCATGGGATTCTCCCAGCCTAAGTGCAGGACTCTGCACTTGGCCTTGTTGAACCTCATCAGATTTCTTTTGGCTCAATCCTCCAACTTGTCTAGGTCCCTCAGTATCCTATCCCTACCCTGCAGTGTATCTACCTCTTCCCCCAGCTTAGTGTCATCTGAGAACTTGTTGAGGGTGCAATTAATCCCATTATACAGATAATTGATACCGGCTGCCAACTAGACATCGAGCCGTTGATCACTACTGATTGAGCCCGACCATCTAGCCAGTTTTCTGTCCACCTTATAGTCCATTCATCCAGCTCATACTTCTTTAACTTGCTGGCAAGAATACTGTGGCAGACTGTATCAAAAGCTTTGCTAAAGTCCAGAAATAGCACATCCACTGCTTTCCCCTCATCCACAGAGCCGGTTATCTCCTCATAGAAGGCAATTAGGTTAGTCAGGCATGACTTGCTCTTGGTGAATCCATGCTGACTGTCCCTGATCACTTTCCTCTCCTCTAAGTGCTTCAGAATTGATTCCTTGAGGACCTGCTCCATGATTTTTCCAGGGCCCTGAGGTGAGGCTGACTGGCCTGTAGTTCCCCAGATCCTCCTCCTTCCCCTTTTTAAAGATGGGCACTACATTAGCCTTTTTCCAGTCATCCGGGACCTCCCCCGATCGCCGCAAGTTTTCAAAGATAATGGCCAATGGCTCTGCAATCACATCAGCCAGCTCCCTCGGATGCATTAGATCCGGCCCCATGGATTTGTGCATGTCCAGCTTTTCTAAATAGTCCTTAACCGGTTCTTTCACCACTGAGGGCTGCTCACCTCCTCCCCACACTGTGCTGCCCAGTGCAGCAGTCTGGGGGCTGACCTTGTCTGTGAAGACTGAGGCAAAAAAAAGCATTGAGTAATTCAGCTTTTTCCACATCATCTGTCACTAGGTTGCCTCCCCCATTCAGTTAGGGGCCCACACTTTCCCTGACCACCTTCCTGTTAACATACCTGTAGAAACCCTTCTTGTTACCAGGGGCGGCTCCAGGCCCCAGCACGCCAAGCGCGTGCCTGGGGCGGCAAGCCGCAGGGGGCGCTCTGCCGGTTGCCGCGAGGGTGGCAGGCAGGTTGCCTGCGGAGGGTCTGCTGGTCCTGCGGCTTCGGCAGACCTCCTGCAGGCAAGCCACCAAAGGCAGCCTGCCTGCCGTGCTTGGGGCAGCAAAACTCCTAGAGCCGCCTCTGCTTGTAACCCTTCATATCCCCCGCTAGCTGCAACTCCAAGTGTGCCTTGGCCTTCCTGATTACACCCCTGTGTGCTTGAGCAATATTTTTATACTCCTCCCTAGTCATCTGTCCAAGCTTCCGCTTCTTTTAAGCTTCCTTTTTGAGTTTAAGCTCACAGAATATTTCACTGTTAAGCCAAGCTGGTCCCTGCCATATTTGCTATTCTTTCTGCACATTGGGATGGTTTGTTCCTGTGCCCTCAATAAAGCTTCTTTAAAATACAGCCAGCTCTCCTGGACTCCTTTCCCCCTCATATTAGCCTCCCAGGGGATCCTGCCCATCAGTTCTCTCAGGGAGTCAGTCTGCTTCTCTGAGGTCCAGGGTCGATGTTTTGCTACTCTTGTTTCTTCCTTTTGTCAGGATCCTGAATTCAACCATCTTGTGGTCACTGCTGCTAGGTTGCCACCCACTTCTACTTCCCCTACCAGTTCTTCCCTGTTTGTGAGCAGCAGGTCAAGAGGAGCATGGCCCCTAGTTGGTTGCTCCAGCACTTGTACCAGGAAGTTGTCCCCAACACTCTGAAACACTTCCTGGATTGTCTGTGCACTGCTGTATTGCTCTCCCAGCAGATGTCAGGGTGACTGAAGTCCCCCATTAGTATCATGGCCTGTGATCTGGAAACTTCAGTTAGTTGTCCAAAGAAAGCCTAGTCTACCTAATCCTCCTGGTCTGTTGGTCTATAGCACACGCCCACCACGACATCACCCTTGTTGCTCTTGCCTCTAAATGTAACCCAAAGACTCTCAACAGGCTTTTCTCCAGTTTCATACTGGAGCTCTGAGCAATCATACTGCTCCCTTATATACAATGCAATTCCTCCTGTACCTGTCCTTCCTGAACAGTTTATACCCATCCATGACAGTGCTCCAGTCATGTGAACTGCCCGACCAAGTTTCTGTTATTCCAATCACGTCATAGTTCCTTGATTGTGCCAGGACTTCCAATTCTTCCTGCTGGTTTCCCAGGCTGCTTGTGTTTGTGTACATGCACCTAAGAGAACTAGCTGATGGCCCTGCTTTCTCAGTATGAATCAAGAGGCTTCCCATCTTGTACCCTCCTCGTGTTTCCTCCCAGTGTCCCACTCACCTCTGAGTTTAGGTCACCATCCCCCGGCGAACCTAGTTCAAAGCCCTCCTCACTAGGTTAGCCAGCCTGCCTGTGAAGATGCTCTTCCCTCTCTTCGTTAGGTGGTTCCCACTTCTTCCTAGCAATCCTTCTTCCCGGAGCAACATCCCATGGTCAAAGAATCCAAAGCCCCCTCTCCAACACCACCTGCGTAACCACGCATTCACCTCCACAATTCGATGGTCCCTACCTGGGCCTTTTCCTTCGACAGGAAGGATGGACGAGAACACAACTTGCACCTCAGACTCCTTTATCCTTCTTCCCAGAGCAACACAGTCTGCAGTATCATTGGTGCCTACATGGAGAAGTAGGAAGGGGTAGCAGTCCGAGGTCTTGATCAGTCTCGGCAGACACTCCGTCACATCCTGGATTCTAGCTCCAGGCAAGCAGCACACGTCTCAAATCTCCCAGTCTGGTTGGCAGATGGATGACTCCCTCCCCCTTAGGAGGAGTTCCCTCCTCCTCTTGTGGGTGGTGGTCATGTAACCCCCATCCCTAGGGCAATACATCTCATGCCTTCCGGCCAATGGGGTCTCCTTCTGATACCTTCCCTCAGAGGGCTCTTCCAAATCATTCTCCGCTGTAGTACCTGTGCAGAGAGCCTGAAAACGGTTTCTTACCTCTGTCTGCGTTGGGGATACATGAGTTCTCCTCTGTCTTCTTCTGGAGGTCACATGCTGCCAATTTTCTTCCCTGCTCTGCTCCGCACTCCCGGATTCTTCAGCATGTTTTGCTTCCAGAACCAAACGCTGGCTTCTATCCAGAAAATCTTCATTTTCTCTGATGAAACGCAGGGTTGATACTTGGTTCTCTAGTCCTCTAACTTTCTCTTCCAATATGCAGACCAGCTTGCACTTCATACAGATTAAGTCGTGTCTGTCCTCTGGGAGAAAGACAAACATGATACATTCTGACCAGGTCACAACAGCTGATCGCTCACTATCCATGTCTTCCTTCTAAGAGGCTCCTCAGATGTTGTATGTACTGCTCCCAGGAGCCTGAAAGGCAGAAACACTCTGTGCAAACTCCCCGCAGGCAAACTCCCTCTGTTAGCCTGTCCTCTGTTCGCTGCTCACTCGGTTCGCAACTGGCTGCCTTTTTATAAGGCTGCTGGCTTGAAGCAGGTGGCCCGGCTCAAAGCCTTCCCTCCAATCAACCACTCAAGGCCATCGAGTGATGACTCAGTTATCAAGTGATGTCCCCATCTTCCACTTCTGGCTTCTGAGGATTTCACAGTCCATTTCTCCC
This sequence comes from Mauremys reevesii, assembly GCF_016161935.1. Lineage (NCBI taxonomy): Eukaryota > Metazoa > Chordata > Testudines > Geoemydidae > Mauremys > Mauremys reevesii. The sequence goes on along the minus strand of NC_052624.1, from coordinate 2,766,212 downwards.
AGGAGGAGTGGGGGATTTTAGAAGAATGGCAGGAGCTATACCAAGACGTGACAAGGGAGATCTATGAAGCATTGATCTTACTAGGTAAGCAGTAATTTATCTATGTAAGTACTTAAGAACAGCCAGACTAGGTCAGACCAGTGGTCCATCTAGCCCAGTGTCCTGTTTCTGACCGTGGCCGGTGCTAGATGCTTCAGAGGGAATGAACAGAACAGTCAATTTATCAAGTGATCCATCCCGTCATCCACTCCCAGCTTCTGGCAGAGCTTGGGGTTGCGTCTCTGACCATCTGGGCTAATAGCCATTGATGGATCTGTCCTCCAGGAAAGTATCTACTTCTGTTCTGAACCCAGTTGTAGTTTTAGCCTTCACAACATCCCCAGGCAATGAGTTCCACAGGTTGACTGGATGTTGTGTAAAGAAGTACTTCCTTTTGTTTGTTTAAAACCTGCTGCCTATTAATTTAATTGGGTGACCCTTAATTTTTGTGCTATGTGAAGGGGGTAAATAACACTTTCTTATTCACTGTCTCCACACCAGTCATGATTTTATAGACCTTTATCATATCCCCCCTTAGTTGTCTCTTTTCTAAGATAAACAGTTCCAGTCTTCTTAATCTCTCCTCATGTGGAAGCTGTTCCATACCCCTAATCATTTTTGTTGTTGTTCTCTGTACTTTTTCCAGTTCTAATATATCTTTTTTGAGATGAGGCAACCAGAACTGCAGGCAGTATTCAGAGTGTGGGCGTACCATGGATTTATATAGAAGCAATATGATATTTTCTGTTTTATTATCTATCCCTTTCCTAATGATTCCTAACAGTCTGTTAGCTTTTTTGACTGCCACTGCACGTTGGACAGAAGTTTTCAAAGAACTTGGGGGTTGGACTAGATGACCTCCTGAGGTCCCTTCCAACCCTGAGATTCTATGAACTATCCATGATCATGATTCCAAGATCTCTTTCTTGAGTGGTAACAGCTAATTTAGACCCCATCATTTTGTATGTATAGTTGGGATTATGTTTTCCAATGTGCATTACTTTGCATTTATCAACCAGATGGTATTAACATGAGTTCTGAAGGAACTTAGATATGAAATTGCAGAACTACTAGCTGTAATTTGTAACCTATCGCTTAAATCGGATTCTGTACCAGATGACTGAAGGGTAGTTAATGTAATACTGATTTTAAAAAAAAGTCTCCAGAGGTGATTCTGGGAATTACAGGCCAGTAAGCCTAACTTCAGTACCTGGCAAATTGATTGAAACTATAGTAAAGAACAGAATCATCTGACACACAAACACAATTTGTTGGGGAAGAGTCAACATGGCTTTTGTAAAGGGAAATCATACCTCACCAATCTAGTAAGATTCTTTGAGGACATGGGACAAGGGTGATCCAGTGGATATAGTGTACTTTATTGAAGAGTGTTCTTGCCATGCATGAGAAAAGTCACCTGCAGGAGATTGTGCATAAATGCCTGGTCTGTGGGAACACCTTTGTAAGTGGTACCTTCAACTGCACTATACATCCCACACAGGGGAGAGCCAATGGAACGAGTGTGGGAAAACCTTTAGCTCCAAGTAATACCTGAAGGCACAGCAGAGAATTCGCTGGGGGAGTAGCCCTTCCAGTGTACTGAGTGTGGGCAAACGTTCACATTCCAACAAAACCCGTAATCCCACCCAAGTTGTCCCCAAGGGCAGCCACTGCACAAAGGCTCTGAATGTGGGAAAAGTTTAAATCCTGTCACACCAGAGACTTCACTGCAAAAAGGAAGCCTATAGATTTCTGGTGTGTGGTAACCGCTACAGTTCCCAGCATTATCTTTTATGCACCAGAGATCTCCTGCCGGGGAAAACACGTGTACAGAGTATGGTAGGAGTGTCATCTCCAAGAGTTATCGGTGCAAGCACCAGCAGTGGTCACCTTATCTAGTTCAGAGCCACTGACACACACTCACACCCCCCGCCGCCATGTTGTTACCATCCCCGCTTCAACTTGACCGCGTGGCTGGGGAGGGGCGGCCGGGGCTGCTGGTTTCCTTTGGCCCCAGGAGCAGGTCTAGCTGAAGCGGCTGCATTGTCAGAGGCCCTGTTAGCCGCCGGCAGTGTCCACTTACACCAAGAGAATTCAGAGAGCAGCGGCTGAAACGAGGGACGGCCCCCATCCAAACCAAACATGCCAGATCGCTAAGCCTCAACCAGCTCTGAATACTGGGAATCGGTGGCGCCTCCTTCGGCTGAAGTGGGTGAAATCGCTCCCTCCCTCCCTCTCACTCTTTATCTCTCTGTCTATTAACTGAGACCCAAAAGCACAAGAAGTCACTGGCTTAATTCCCCTTCCTCCTTCCCTGAAGCAGGCCGGGACATGGGGGTTTGTTTCTTTATGTATCTCCACCTTCGTTCTCCCCTCCTCCTATTGCTCCCCATCCCCACCCTTTCCTCCTTTGCCTTATTTCCCTCCTCCAGGCATGGGGGAGGCAGGAGCCTCAGAAACAGGGACAGCCTGGGGAAAATGGGGGACAGCGGGAAGTGTTGGGGGATATGGGGGAGCCAGGGGGGACTAGGCGTGGTGGGGTTAGTCTAATATCATTCTGGGGTGTATTAGCAGGAGTGTCAGAGGTAAGACACAGGAGGTCAGTGTCCTGCTGTCTTCAGCACTGGCAAGACCCCAGCTGGAGAACTGTGCCGCTTTGGGTGCCACCGTTTAAGAAAGAGGTGGACAAACTGGAGAGAGTCCAGAGGAGCGCAACAAAAACGATCAAAGGCTTAGAAAACCCGACCTGTGAGGGAAGGTTAAAAAAAACCTGGAGATATTTAGTCTTCAGAAAAGAAGACTGAGGGGGACCTGGTAACAGCCTTTAAATATGCTCACGGCTGTTCTGAAGAGGACAGTGAGCAATTGTTCTCCAGGTCTCCTGAAGGCAGGACAGGAAGCAGTCGGCTTAATCTGCTGCAAGGGCGATTTAGGTTCGATATTAGGAAAAACTTCCCAGCTGTAAGGATAATGAAGAACCAGAAAAGGCCCCAGGGAGGCTGTGGAATCCCCAGCAGTGGAGGTTTTGAAGAACCCCTGTCACGGATGGACTGGCCCTGCCTCAGCACCGGCGGCAGGACTAGGTGACCGCTTGAGGTCCCTTCCAGCCCTACGGCTCTCTGATTCCAGGATTACCAGTGCCTCCTATAATGTCGTCTTGACCCTCTTTTTATTGCAGCAGGTGAGAGGTTCACCAAATAAATAAACCAAAACAAAGAGCCACCACAGGGAATGTGCTGAACAATGAGACCTACTCAAAATGGCCTCAGAGAGAGCCCGTGAAGCCATTATGGGAAGTTCTGAGGGGGAGAGAGCCTGCGAGAGTCACAAGAAATCCAAAAAGTGGTCAGAGAAACCCGGCAAGAGAAATGGACCCAAAGGCCGTGCAACATGAAAGGGGAAGCCACGCAACGGTGACGCCTTATAAATGCGGGGGAATGTGGGAAAAGGTTCAGACCAGGGGCGGCTCCTGGCACCAGCGCAGCAAGCGCGTGCCTGGAGTGACAAGCCACGGGGGGGCGGTGTGCCGGTCGCCATGAGGGCGGCAGTCAGGCTGCCTTCGGTGGCTTGCCTGCGGGAGGTCCGCCGGTCCTGCGGCTTCGGCGGTAATTCAGCAGTGGGTACGCCGAAGGCGCGGGACTGGCAGATCACCCGCAGGCGTGCCGCCGCAAGGCACCTGACTGCCGTGCTTGGAGCAGCAAAATACATAGCACTGCCCCTATGACTGAAACCACTTCTGCAAATTCACCAACGAATCCGTGCTCAAGAGAGGCCCGTTCCTCAGACGGCGAGTGGGAAAAGGGTTGGTAGGAAACCAGGTCTTGAAGAACCCCGGGGAATGGATACAGGAGAGTCTACAAATGTCCCGAGTGTGGGAAATGCTGCAGGCCCTCAGCCGAGCGGGCAATCGGGCTCGAGGCAGTTCGTGTTAGGCAAGCAAAAACTGTGGCCCATAATTATTAATGCTCCAAAGCCAAAGCCCACCGCATTTCCTGGGGCCTAGATCCCAGCAGGGCCAGTGTACGTGGCTGGCTGGCTGACTTCACTGGGGGCTTGGCTACACTTACAAATTTGCAGCGCTGCAGCAGGGTGTGAAAACACACCCTCTCCAGCGCTGCAAATTGCGGTGCTGCAAAGCGCCAGTGTGGTCAAAGCCCCAGCGCTCGGAGCACGGCTCCCAGCGCTGTCCGTCATTCCCCACAGGGAGGTGGAGTACGGACAGCGCTGGGAGAGCTCTCTCAAGGCGCTGGCGCTTTGACTACACTTAGCGCTACCGCGGCAGTGCTTTGAAGTGCTAAGTGTAGCCACAGCCTGGGAGTTGTGGGGCTCAAAACCCCTGACAATTTGGCTCAGTCTTTGAACTTCCCCAACTCCCATCTATTACATATGGAACGTGGGAAATATAGAGTGAGTCTTGTCGCTCTTTATTCCAGTGGGTGATGAGTTCACTGACAGAAAACAGACAAGGAAGCCTCATGGGGCAGAGGGGAACCGTTCAGCTTTCAAGCTCTGGCCAGAGGCTTAAGTATTTCTCCCAGACAGTCAACGCAGGAATCGCCAGACCTGCTCAGACCACTGCTCCGTCCACTTGCATGTCCCCTCGGCTACCAAGGCCAGTGCCAGATACTTTGGTGAAGAGTGAGAGAAACCCTATACTGGACAAGGATATAAAAACGGGCCCATACCATGGAGGAAAATTTGTCCTAAACCCCTAATAGTTGGGTTACGCCCTGAAGTGCAATATTTTATCACTCACATAAAAAACCCTGCCTTTAGCTAACTGTGGGTGTTTGCTAATATACAGCCCTGTTTTGAGTCTTAGCCTCTGTGATATTGTTAGCCAAAAGGGCTCGTTTCCCCCTGGAGCTTACCTAATTACACCAAGGAGGCACGGAGACAGGAAGACGAGTACCACACCCTTTATTGATCAGTCAGCTGAGCGGGTGTTCCTCTCGGCTAGTGCCAGAGAAAGAGACACACCTTTCATGGCCAAACGGCCTACCTTTATAGCCGGTAACAAACAACTTAGCCTACGTTTGTCTACGTCATTTGGTTGACCTATAGACCCTGTACATGTATCTGTTAGGGGATAATTGGATATGCAGGATACATATATCATTTTGTGGGGGCTACAAGATACATACAGCTGTTGAGGATACATTTGTCATTCTGAAGGGGAAACAAGATACACCCGTCGACCCTTTGTGCTATATACTTTGGAAACATTCATGGGAACACAGCTGCATTTACTGGGGAGCCAACATATACTTGGGGAGCCAAATAAAACTGATAAGCAAAATAGCTGACTTAGGTAGATACACGGCCTTCAGTCTAATAAGTTCTGTAAGCTTTCCAACACGGTTTGGGCAAGCATAGCATAACTTTGGTTCACTCAGGCCTAATACAAAAAGGCTTCATTAGCACTATGATTTTCCAACAATATCTTGGGCTAATGAGTTCCACAGGTGAATTACGCCTTGTGCTTTTAAAACAAACAAAGTTTCTTTTATTCATTCATATTTCTGTAAATAACTCCATCTGTAAAGAAAATGCAAGCACACTGCACCTTTTAAACATTCGATTTATATCCCTAACAGCTAACACAAAAGAACAAGAGGGTCCTACTGATAGCATGACAAAAATAGGATGGGTGTTGGGTTTGGTTTGGTTTTTATTTAAAGCACTTGCCTTTATCACACGCACAAAAGAAATCGTAATGATCCCTGGCCTGACATTCACACATGATTACTTATGGGTTTTGCATTACTTATACTCCACTGGAGCATTAAAAAGAAACCCAGGCAGAGGCACTGGGAGGAAAAAATCACTTTTAAAGCAGCAGCTGGTCAGTTTAATCTCCAGGTTATATTTGCAGTGAAATTCATTAACATCAATGACCAAGATAGAAACAACCATTTGATTATTCACTGAAATTAAATATCAGAAATTAAGTGAGGTTAGATATACCCAGAAATATTTAAAATACAATTCAATACATTTCTCAGCACATAATCCTTTAAAAACGGAAGTACCCCCCCCAATACACAAATACCAGATCATCCTTATTCCTGACTTGAGTTCGTATATTTACTTACATCCAGTTTTAAACCCAGAGATCAAAAGCTATGACCCTTCCCCACTCTCCCTAGCCATCCCGTGGCTTTGTAAGCAGCAAGAAGATCCTCTCTCTACAACCAGTGCTTGGGCTGCGAAGGGCCAAAAAACCCAGACTAAAGGAGCAGGCCCCAGCAGCAGCCATTTTGAATGTTCACATGCTTGCTGTAATGTCCTATGTTCAGGGCTGGTGTGACAATGCAAAATGGCTGCCACACAATTCCGTTGTAGTGGAGGGGCTTAAGAGGGGGTTAGAACGAGACAGAGATTAAACAGCTAATGGAAAGGCAGGGGGCTGGGATAAAGCAATTTTCCATTATGCAAACTGGCTACAGCTTTGAATTCTGGGATGCAGCAGGTGCATTTGCAGTTCTGTTCACGTCTCAGTTTTGAGGGAGGACCAAGGGGTCCTGCTTTAAGATAAACTAGTGAGGCTGCCAAAGAGCTTTTGGGCTACTAGATAATTACCACCAGACGTTTGGGGCCATTATCACACTCAAAAACAGAGCCCAAGAGATTCCAGATTGGACTGACACACGCACTCCCATACCACGAGAAGGAAATGCGCCCAATCGTTACATGCTTATAAAGGACTGAGCGTCGCGTCTGACCTCAGGTTCTGCCTGATGCCTTAGGAGGGGTCACTGCAGAGTTATATTGGCATAACTGAGATCAGATGCTGGCCCCACGTGTCTGCCTTAAACTTAGGAAAGCAAGTAAACAGCGTGTCCGTCCTAAAGGCTCCAGCCCCTGCCAGAAGAGGCGTTACAGTCAGCCCTAGCAAGGCCTCTGTGCTCACTGAAATGTCGGCAAACAGTCTAGTACCGGAAACAAAGTCAAGCAACAGGCCGCCCGTGCACCCCTCAGACAGCCAGCTAGCAAACATCATTGTGTCTGTTTAGTGTTAGTAGTAGTCACGCTTCATCAGCATCATGAATACTTTGCATTTTCTGCCTCTAAACGCAGGGTGGACTCGCTGGTACTCAAAAATGCCATGTTTTGAAACACCGACCCCCATGGTTAATGGCACTGAAGATTCCCTCCGTTTCCTGACACCGCAGCGATTCAGGGCCAAAGGATCTATGGGCAGAAACTGAGGCAGCTCTGTGGAGTTCAGTGGCAGTGGCCCTCCCTGGCCCCCAGAGCCCTGAGCCAAGCACTAGTGAATCTCCAGGCCAGCTCTCCCCCAGGGCTAATCCCCAGAGGAGGGAGTGGTGGGACAGAGTGGTTCAGTGACAGGCGCCCGGTAGCATGGGCAGCGCCAGGGTCAGAACTCAGCCGTTTCTGTGGTCTAATCCCTGAGCTGTGTCTCTCCCCACGTTACAGGGCGGCTAGTGCATGAAAACGGTAGGAACTTAGCACCACGTGAAAAGCAGCGCGATGGGGGAACCCACCTCTGACGCTGCAGAGGCTGCATGGCCAGGGCTGCATAGAAATCAGCTCATTGCTGCCTCCAGTCGCTTTCCAACGCACTAGGGACACAAGTTTCTTACCCCTGACTTGGGCGCTAGTTTAAGACCATCAGAACGGCCACACTGGGTCAGACCAATGGGCCGTCTGGCCCAGTGTCCTGTCTTGTGACAGCAGCCAGGGCCAGGTGCCCCAGAGGGAATTAACTCCCCAGGGCAATTTTTGGGTGATCCAGCCCGTTAGCCAGTGCCAGCTTCTAGCAGGGACACCCAGAGCCTGTCTCTGAAGTCACTGCAGCCTGGCCTGGCAAAGGCCTGGAGCATAAGAGCAGGGCACAGCTTTGTGTTGCCCCGGGATAAACATGATGTGATTTTACTAGGTCCTTCTATCACCCACTTTCGGGATTCTAAATCCCAGTAAAACGGTTGACGTCAATTGCATTTGGATATTGCAGGTTGATATAGCTGGGAGATGAGACATCTCGTCATCGTCAGTGTCCTAAGGGTGAGTGAAAACGCCCTAATACTCTGCTAGCCAAGGAGGGGGTCTCCCCCACAGTCTTGTAACAGGAGGCGTGTGATTGGCCTGCCTGCCTAGCAGGGGTAGGGGGGATGAACTGGCCGGACCAAGCAGGGCCTGTGCACGGAAAAGGCGACTGTATATTTTCCCGGGTCTGGCTGTCCCCCCCCGCCCCCTTGCTAAGGACTGACGCTGAGCCTGTGTTGTGTTTGGGAGCAGCCATTTGGCAACACGTCTGCTAAGAGAAGACTCCCCAGCGAGGAGCACGGGCCAGGAGGCGGGGCCCGAAGGGGGCTGAGGTAGCTCTCGCTTGGTTGTTGAGGTAGCTTGTTGTGAGGTGAGCGAAAACTAAAGCAGCACAGGGGGCAGCAGCCTGGCTGGGAAGGAGGCGCCCTGGTGCCCACACGGAGAGCCCAGCTGGAGGACCTACTGCATCTGCAGTGCACACCTCCCCCACCCCTCCCAGAGAGCGACGGGACTCAGACCCCCGCCTGGCTAATGTGTGCTAGCTCAAGCAGAGGGCAATGCAGGGCCTGGGGAGTGGAGCTCAATGCAGATAAACTACGACTGAGCCCTTCCTTGGGTGGGTTTTGCAGTGCTGGAGGCGTTACAAGTGCAAGAAGGAGAGAGCGGGAGGAGTTCGGGCCCCGAGCCTGTATGCACGGCTCGCTGCAGCGGAGGTGGTAAAGGGCAGCGGCAGCTCCAGGCACCAGCGCTCCAAGCGTGGTGGGGAGGTCCGCCGGTCCTGTGGAGACGGCGGCAATTCGGCGGTGGGTACGCTGAAGCTGCGGGACCGGGGACCTCCCGCAGGCAAGCCGCCGAATCCGCGGGACCGGGGGCCTCCCGCAGGCAAGCCGCCGAATCCGCGGGACCAGGGGCCTCCCGCAGGCAAGCCGCCGAATCCGCGGGACCGGGGGCCTCCCGCAGGCGTGCCGCCGAATCCGCGGGACCGGGGACCTCCCGCAGGCGTGCCGCCGAATCCACGGGACCGGGGGCCTCCCGCAGGCGTGCCGCCGAATCCGCGGGACCGGGGACCTCCCGCAGGCGTGCCGCCGAATCCGCGGGACTGGGGACCTCCCGCAGGCGCGCAGCTGAAAGCAGCCTGCTGTGCTTGGGGCGGCAAAAAAGCTAGAGCCGCCCCCGGTAAAGGTCATAGACAGATGAAAGGTCCCGTGGGAGACAAAAACGCTATAGGAAACCTGGCACCGGTTCGGCAGTGGGTGTGCTGCCCGCTGACCAGTACCGACTCATTGTTTCCCTGGGCGCCCCGGCCCGTCTGTCTGTCTGTAGCTGTTTGTTTTCTCCTGTCCTAGCAGTAAGCTCGCTGGGGCAGGGATGGCCTTTCTATTCTGTGTTGTACAGCACCTGGCCCAGGACTAGATGATTCTGCAATACAAAGAAATAATCACAGCAGCAAGACAGGACCACGTGTGTGCTCACACCCGTTCACAGAGAGGCCCGTGGTGCTGTGACGGAGACCCCCACCCCACACGCATGCTACCGCCTACCCAGGCACGCTGAGCGGCTGAGCTGAGATTAACTAGGAATTTCCTTGTAAGTCTGGCCGAGAGACAGACCCTCCCCATCACTGCCATGGTCCCTTGCAGGATAACAACGGACGCTGGGGGGAGCTCGCAGCTGCCATTAAAGCATTCAGAGTGTGGCTGTCCCCAGGACCCCAGTGGCTGCAGGGATCCCCGGTGTTACACGGTCCCGTGCCACGCTCTGGGGGGCGGGGAAGGTACAGTGCTTGGCTGGATGTCGCCCAGTTTCCAGAGGAATGTAGGCCTGGCTGAACAGGAGCAGGCTCCAGCAGCCTCCGACCGCGTCGGCTGCGTCCCTCCTAGGTGCTCTCCCTGGGGCTCAGCAAGGCACAGGCAGGCTGGCTGCACGGCAGGGCCCTCTCCGCCAGGTGAGTCCGCTGGTGAGCGGCCAGGCTGGTCGGCTGGTGGAAGCCCTTGCCGCACTTGAGGCAGCGGTAGGGGCGCTCCCCAGTGTGGCTGCGCTGGTGCACCGTGAGCTGGGAGTGGCGGATGAATCCCTTCGGGCACTGGGCGCAGCGGTAGGGGCGCTCGCCGGAGTGGGTGCGCAGGTGCAGCACCAGGTTGGAGCGCTGGATGAAGGGCCGGTCGCACTCGGTGCAGCGGTACGGCTTCTCCCCGGTGTGCGTGCGCTGGTGCACCAGGAGGTTGCACTGCTTGATGAAGCTCTTGCTGCACTGGGCGCAGGCGTAGGGCTTCTCGCCCGTGTGCGTGCGCTGGTGCATGATGAGATGGGAGCGGTGGCTGAAGCGCTTCTCGCAGGCCGGGCACGGGAAGGGGCGCTCGCCCGTGTGGTTGCGGCGGTGCACCACGAAGACCGAGTGCTTGCCGAAGGTCTTGCCGCAGTCCAGGCACTTGAAGGGCCTGTCGCCCGAGTGCGTCCGCAGGTGCTCGGTGAGCCTGGGCCGGGCGGTGAAGCTCTTCACGCAGTGGGGGCACTGCAATGGCCTCGCCTGCCGCTCAGCTCTCGGGTGGTGCTGCATGGCCACGCTGCCCTTCCCTCTGGGGCGCCGCTGCCGCTGCTCCTCTGCCTGGCTCTGCTGGCGGTTCAGCAGCAGCCCGGAGGTGTCCTCATGCCCGTCGTGCATTGCTCCAGAGCCAGTTCCCCAGCAGCCCAGGAGCTCAGGAGCCTTCCCCAGCTGGCAGCCAGGCTGCGCCCGCGGGCCGAACTCACTGCAGCTGCGACGGCCCCACTGGACACGTGCATCACAGCTGGGTAGAGAGGGGGCTTCTCTAGGCTGCTGCGGCTCCTCAGCAGCCCGATCAATGGTGTCCGCTTCTTGGTCAGGGCCTAGGAAGCCATTTCCTGAAAGGTTCAAATACAGCATGATGCCGCTGAAGCAGCCCAGCCCCAGCCCCAGCCCTCACTGCTCAGCCCCCGTGCTGCAAACCCCCCTGTTGGGGGCGCTGTCCTGGCCACTCACCTCCTGGGGCAGGAGGGAGCTTGGACAGTGGGGGCAGGTCCATCACTGAGCGTTAGCTAAAGGTGCTCGGGGACGTCGCTCTGTCTTACCCGTTCAGGGGTAACCCCAGCCCTGGGGCCGGGGTGACTGTGGGCATGGCCAGTCCTTTTGCACTCGTTTGAGGGTTACGGCCTTGGCTCTCAGAGCCCAGGATTTTATAAATGCAGCCACCGTATCGCTCACCATGTCCCACTACAATTCAGCCCCTGGGCTTCCTAGGGGTACGCGCGGGAATATGGTCCCGCTCCACCAGGATTTTGTCTGAGATGCTGGGTACAGATTTTGTAGTAGCCCAGCGGTGGCCAAACTTACTGGCCCTCCGAGCCGCAGGCGACAATCTTCAGACATGAGAGACGGGGTTCAGCTCCCGCGGACGCCCCGAGCCCCAGCAGACATGCCCCCCCGGGACTGCATTCCTGAGACACACCCCCACCTGTGGGGCAGAAGCCAGAGGCGATGTATGGGGGGCCTATGGGGGCACATGCCTCCCCAGATTTTTGCCAGGGTTTGTTGGTCACATGGTGAAGCAGGGCCCCCTCCCTGCACAGCAGCTGCTGGAGCTGGGAGCTGCGGCTGTGGGGAAAGCTGCAGGTTTTGCGGCTGCCGCTCCCCACAGAGCTGAAGCAGTGGCCCCTCCCTGCAGCTCCCGTCCCAGCTGTTTGCGCTGCCTCTCCATGGGAGTTAACACCCCGCTGAGGATAAGAGAAGGGGCGTGCCTGGCGCGGCATGACTTAAGCTATGGGGGGGAATCTTTAAATCGTGCCCCCTCTCAGCAGGCACCAGTCGTCTCTGGCAGAAGCCCCTAGCCCCACCACTCCCCCGCAGGGCAGAAGCCCTGAGCTCTCCCCCAACCCCCAGTGTGGTAGGCAGAGAATGGGAGAGGCTTGGGGGGCTCTGCAAGCCGCACTTGAATGGTAAAAGAGCCGCAGTTCAGCCACCCCTGACATAGCCTGTGCAAAACCTTTGGGAGAGAGAACTGGGCCCCCGTCAGATTTGCCCACAGAACCTTGTGAGCCACACACTCACCCTCAAAGTGGGTCTCAGGTGCAGGGTCCCTGGGATACTGGACACAGGCCTCTCCCCCTCGCTCCATCAGGGACACGACGTCTGGTCTGGGGAGCTGGAATCCTTCCCGAGAAAGACGATGACAAGCTTTAGGGTTCAGACTGAGGAGTCTCAGAGAACCTCAGCAGAGCTTTTCTCTGTGACCCGGAGGGCTAGACACGTACTTTTTCCTTTAAGGAAAGCTGAGACTCTCCTGTAATCACCTGATTCCAGGAGTTGGGGCTTTAAGAAGAACAGCAAATATCACAAGCTGCATGATAATATCACGCGAGTTGGTAATGCCGGCTCTTTCGTGAGACGCCCTTCTTCCACTCAGTCTAACCACCTATGCTCCGCAGTGGGAGTTTAGCTGGGGGACATTTCGTTACGCTAGAGAGAGATTTTTGAATTTCCTTGAACGTCGCTGGGAGGAACGTGAGAAGGAGCGTGTATAATTCTATACCTGCATTGTAACAGAGCCAGGGCCATTTGGGACTTCACTGTTCTAACTAGTTTGCTTGTTACAGCCAGCTGGAATTTGGGGGTGGGATGGCACTAGGACCTGGATCCCCCTGCTCCAAAATCACAGTCTACTACTACCTAAGCCAAAGGACAATCTCATTTAGCTGTTAGCAGTATGGGCCCTAGGACACGCAATTGGCCAGTTCTAGTCCCATCCACTAGAGGGCAGTGTGCACCTCCGCACCAGAGCCAGTTCATTACAGTGTAACACAAAACACTAGAGAATCCTGCCCAAAGTAATGCAGGAGGGAGGGACCGGGTACAGGGAAGGCAGATTGGTGCCTTACCTAGAGAAAGCACAGTCTCCAGGTTCTCCTTCATCACCTCCTTGTAAAGCTCCCTCTGCCATTCTGCCAAAATCTCCCACTCCTCCGCAGAGAAATAGACGGCAACGTCGTCAAACGTCACCGGGACCTGAAACAGCAACGAGTGCACGTATGGTATGATTAGTCTCATAGGACAGCAGCACCCAATCGCGCATGGGCCAGGGGCAAACAAACGCATGGGGAAACCGTCCTGGCCCCGGGCGTGCACAATCCAATTTTAAGACAAGATATGGTTCAATGGGCAGAGGGCTGGGCTGGGATACAGGAGAACCGGGCTCAGTTCCTGGCTCTTCTGCTGCCTTGCTGGGCGATTTGTACAAGTCCCTGCCTCTCGCTGTGCCTCTGTTTCCCCTTCCAGCCACTGCCTGTGTTGTCTGTTAGACTACGGTCTTTGGGGAAGGGTCAGTCTCTTTCAGCTGGGGCCTCTAGGTGCTATGAGCGACTGTACTGCCAACAGCCGGCGCGAGGAGTGACTGGCCCAGACGGGGAGAAGAGGGAGATGGCAGCGGGACGGAGTCACACTGAAATCAGAGCTGCTTTTTTTAACCGCTGCCTTTGTCTCTTGGCATGTTTTAAAACCTCAGCTTTTGCCAGTTCCTGGATTTTTTTTCAGTTCCCCTCTAGTTCAACCCGATGGCTCCTGGGGCGGCGACCCATCCGGGGCCTTTCCAGCCTGCCAAACAGAGAACTGACAGTGGAGACTTTCCAGGGCATTTCACCTCAACAGCACGGACCTGTGGCTGGGGCAGGAAGTACGAAGAATCTTGTCTCCTGCTGAAGCGGCCGAGGGAATTCAGGGAGGCCGGCGAGAATGATCAGAGCTGGAATTTGGCCAGGATGCCAGGACAGGGGCGTCGGAACGGCCGGGGGAGCCAGGGGACCATGGCCCATCACTTTCAAAGTGGGAGGGCCTTTTTACCAGCTCTATGGGTGAGCGACGGGGGGAGCAGGGGCAGGTTCTTGGGGAGAAGGGGGGTGGGGGCTTCAGGGAGACGGGGCAGCGGGAGTGGGAGTTGGGGGGATGGGGCAGGGCCAAGGTTTGGCCGACGGTGGCCCCCCACTTTTAGGGAGTTTCCATCGCTCCTGCGCCAGCATCACACTTTGCTACCAATCTATGACTGGACACTATGCTCGTTCCCAGCACTGCTCGATTCAGCGGGTTCCTCCCAACCCCGGTTCTGAGAATTTGGGGGCAAAGTAGGGGTGGATCCGTCCGCCTCAGTCCTAATGAGAACAGGCCAAAGCCTAAGGTTCTTACTCAGCCATTTTTCTGGTTCCTTGAGTCAGTGAGCATCAGGATTGAATGAGGAGGCAGGAGCACTGGGGCTGTCCCGCTGCCCAGTCTATTCTGAACTACCCCAAGCCCCAGGGCCCCCCCCCCGAACAGCCTGCCGGAGCTCAGCGCAGGCCCCTTTCCTTTCCCCCGGTTTATCCTGTGCGGGGAGGGGGGCGGGCTCCGTGTGCGCGGGGGCAAGTGAGCCGTGGCACCAGGCCAGCTGAGACGAGACGCTGAGAGGCAGACGGGACCCACCCGCTCGCTGTTTTAAAGCCTCAGCGAATGAGATAAAGGTTCACGGTCAGGGCGGCTGCTCCATTAGCTGCCACAGCAATGACTCAAGGGCAGGTTCTGACAGCCAGGGGTGGGGACACAGGCCGGGGCTGCTTTCCGGCCCCCCCACCCAGGACAGGTGCAGGGTCCGGGGCTCCCCACAGCAGCCCTGGCTCCCTAGACGGCTCGTATCACTGCCCGGCTCAGGCTTCTCTCCTGGCCAGAGGGCGGGGCCTCGGGGGGGGAGAGGCGGAGCAGGGGGCAGGGCCTAGAGAGGAAAAGCCAGAGCAGGGGCGGGGCCACAGAGGTGGGCGGGGCTTCTGCACATGTCCCACTTTTGCCTTTTGAAAAGATGGGCCCCGACCAGCGCAGGCAGCGCCGCACGCCGGGTTTGCCGCTCTGGAAGCCAAGTCAGACCCTGCCGCCCCCCGTATCCTTCTCTCACTGAAAGCAAAGAGAGCTAGGGAGCGGGAGACGAGCAGAGCCTCTCTCTAGACACAATCCCAGCAATGCCTTGGCCTTTCAATGCATCTGCCAGAGGCTCGCTGGGGATCTCCCCCAACCTTTGTGGAAGGGGAGCTTGGGCAGTTTATCGTCTATGATGGAGATGGGCAAAAGCCTGGGTCAGATTCATCCCTGGGATAGCTCCAGTGAAGCGAATGGGATTAGCATCGTTCTGGCCCTGCCCATTCACTCCTTGCCTAATCATAGGTCCCGGTTGGCCATTAACTAGATCGCATTCAACAAGCTTCCGTCCGTCTTGTCTCCTTACCAATCTCTTACCCTGGTTTTTCTACATACCCAAGGTGCTACAGGGACAGTGCTGGATTTGGGTCTGGAGTTCACCATCTGAGTGTGCGGGATGATGATAACCCCTGAGAATCCCTGTCCTATTAGAAACCTCTCTTTAGAAAGGATGGGGAGAGAGAGGGCAATAGATTTACAAGGGATACAAAGACAGCCCTTTTTTTAAAAAAATGCAACATCTAATTAATCTGTGGAACTCATTGGCACAGGATATTCTTGAGGCCAAGAACTGAATAAGGTTCAGAACCGGTGAGAAAAGTACAGGTGAAATTCACCCCCTGTAGGGACCAGCACAAAGACCAGTTACGTTCCATTTCAGCCCTACAAGATCTATGCACCACTCAAATGCCATTTGTGCTGGTCCCCTGCACAGGGGGAATTTCACCCTATCCAGATAACTGAGATCTGCCCATTCATGTACAATAAGAAACACTTTTGCATTGTCATGGATGGACTCAAAATATTAAAAACATAAGAACGGCCATACTGGGTCAGACAAATGGTCCATCTAGCCACAGACACCGACTTGCCAAAGTTCCGGGGGTGCTCGACATCCAGCTGTGCCCCAGGCCCCATCCCCACTCCACCCTTTCCCCCAAGACCCCACCCCTGCCCCATCTGCTCCTGCCCCCGCTCCATCCTGCACCACCTCTTCCTGCCCAGTTCCGCCCCCTCCCCCGAGCGCCTCATCCTTACTCGCCTCCCCGCAGCCTCCTGCAGGCCGCGAAACAGCTGATCGCAGCATGCAGGAGGCTGTGGGGGAGGGGATGATCAGTGGGACTTGCCGGTGGGCGGGAGGTGCTAGGGGGTGGGAGGGAGCTGATAGGGGGGCTGCTGGTGGGTGCTCAGCACCCACCATTTTTTTCCCCATGGATGCTCCAGCCCCAGAGCACCCATGGAGTTGGCGCCTATGCATCTAGCCCAGTATCCTTTCTCTGACAGGGGCCAGTGCCAGATGCTTATGGCAGTTGGAGGGTTAGGGACACCCAGATCATGGTGCTGTGTCCTTGACCATCTTGGCTAATAGCTGTTGATGGAGCTATCTGCTATGAACTTATCTAATTCTTTTTTGAACCCAGATGTACTTTTGGCCTTCACAATATCCCATGGCAATGAGTTCCACAGGTTAATTGTGGCTTGTCTGAAGAAGAATGTCCTTTGGTTTGGTTTAAACCTGGTGCCCATTAATTTCACAGGGTGACCCTGGTTCTTGTGTTATGTAATGGGGTATATATTTACTTTCTCCATGCCAATCATGATTGTATAGACCTCTGTCATATCCCCCCTCACTCACCTCTATTTTATACTGAGCAGTCCCAGCCTTTTTTCCTCTCTCCTCCCGTGTCTAATGTTCATGAGGCCATGGAAAGCTCCGTTTGTGATCTATCCCAATGAGAAGGTGCCTGTTCCTATTGCACATAAAGCCCCACTCGTGGCAAACAGACTTGGCTGAAAGGCACTTTCCCAGAGCCAGAGCACACTGACGCTGTTTCTACCAGCCGAGCAGTGTGCAGCCCTGTCAGTCCATGGCAAGTGATCAATGCAGGGAGAAGGGCGGGGAGGAACATTTCAAGCCAGTGGACAGGTAGGTCAGAAAAGACTGTCCCTGGCTCCCCACCTACGGGAAAGCCTAGGGCCACAAGAGCTCTGCAGAAGCCAGTCAGGGCCCTGGGCTATAAGGCAACGGGGCTGATCCTGAGCAGTGCACCTTTCCCCCGAGCACGCTCTGCTCCCTGTGCAGCTACTGGGAGCTGAGGGAGGCTCTGTTCCCGGCAGACTCGACCCCCATAATAAGAGCAAAGAGAGGGAAAGGCACAGCTGATGCTGGGGATTTATATACAGAGCTGCCTGAGCTACCCGGTCCTTTGCCTCCTGTTGCTGGGCTGGAGATTTGTGTTTAAAACACAGGCAAAGGGACCACACGCGTCTTGTCTCTCAGGCTGTCTGGATGGGGAGTGAGGAGTGCATGTGGGAGTGTTGGTTTAAGCCTTGCGATGCTGGGGGGATTCAGAGGAATGGCTCCTGCTCATGCGGCCAGGTCTCGATCCCCCACCCCACTGCCCAGCATGGAAATTAACCACCAGGGAACGTTGCCCATCACCCAGAGCCCTGGCCTCCGGCACTTTCAGATCAGATGCCTACTGACATGTCAGCCATGTTGCTTAATTTACCCCTGTCAGGGCCGGGCAGCGGCCCTGGTCTGTGAGGTGCTGGGGCCACGACCGACTGGCACCTGCCAACGTCTGAAAGCTGCCAAGAGAGGCAGATGGGGCAGGGCTTTTCGCTCCATTGGACTAGGCCATCCGGGAGGGGGGATGGGACAATGACAAACATTGGTGACTTGGGGACTGTTCTCCTCAGTCGGGGGCGAGGCCTGGGTGAGCTTGGGGTGTCCGGTTAAGAAAACTGGGAATGGCCACAGGGAACCCCGGGCATTGATCCTGTCCAACAGGGACCAGTAACCACAAGCTGCTCGGGTCTGACCGTACACCCAACCCTTACCTTGCGAGAGAGCCCTTCAGACATGTCGGCAGGTGAGGTGAGGTGTCCGGGGCTGGGAGCCGGTCAGCAGCCTTCACCCAGATCTCTCCACCTTGCAGGGCTCCATCGCTCACGTTTTCACGTGACTGCAAGAGCCAGCTCCCAGTCAGCCGGTGCAGGCCGCCCCCTGCCCCGCTCCACAAGCTGATGGATACAGAGCTGGGGAAGATTAGCTGTCACAGCTCATAGCAGGGGCTGGGGATATGGGGAGGGGGTGGCCCTCAGAGCCAGTGAGGGGGACAAACAGGAGCACCCCAAACAGAGCTCCAGATGGTCACTGCTTTGGCTGATCAAATCCCCCTCTGCCGAGATGGTCCTCAAATCAGAGGGGCATCTCCCTACATCAGAGCCAGCTCCCTTTGTAAGAGCCTGGCGGAAGGGGCCGCGTGGGCTGCTGCTGGAGGGGGACGCTGGGAGATGTAGTTCTTCTGCCCAGGCCTAGCTGTGGGATGCCTGCGTGTGCCAGCCGCAGTCCCCAGCACAGACCCTCCCCAGCTTCCTACAGGAAGAGGGGATTTTACATCTCCCAGTCGGGCCTGGGCTGAGAGCTGGGCACTGGATAGGGGAGGGGCGCTGCTGAAGCACCTGTTCCTGTCCCACTCGCTCGCCCCTCTGCCGGAGCGGGCCCCGGGGCCAGCGCTGAGCCGGTGGCTTGGGGCACCTCGGAGTGTGTGGGAATCGCTCAGATGAGACCGAAATGCTAGGTCCCATCTCCCTGGTGTGGACATTAATGAGCCTGGGGATGAGACCAGGGATTTGCCCTGATCTCCTGAGCTCATATTTCAACCCCACCTCCACAGGGTGCCGTGCATTGTGCCGCTAGTTGTGTTGCCAAATCACGGACATTTCCTGCCTCAGCTCCCTGGTGCCCTGAGACCTCAGCACTAGGAGGAGCCCTTCGCGTGCCTCAGTTTCCCATCTATAAAACAGGGCCGATGATACTTACCCACCTCGTAATATGCTTTGGGACCCACCGATGATAAAAGACCAGTGTTTCCAACCACAGGCAGGCCCCTGAATGCATTTACAGGCAGCTTATCTGAGAGTGGGCTGATTTCCAGAGGGCGTGCTGGGTGCTTAGCTCTGCAGAAAGCCTGACTAATTGTATTTAGAATATACATTAAATATGTATTTTGGTGTCTAAGATGTAGGCTCACAGGTTTGAAACGATTGGCACAAGACTTTACTATTAATGTTTTTCATTATCGTAACCATCGGCCCCCATGTCCCGGCTTCCTGGTGTTCGTCTCTCCCCTGACCTGACATCTGAGTAACTTCTTGTGGTTCTGAACCCAACACCCAACGCTCAAGCCCTAAGACAGGCCCATTTCCTCATTGCCGGGGGGTCTGGCCCCACTGAAATTAGTGGAGGTTTTGTCATTGGGGTCACTGAGGCCACAGTTCCAGTCAGGGCTCTGACGCTGCTGGCCAAGAGTAACGGGAAACGTTTAATGCGTTGGCCTGTCAGGCAGCCAGATCGCAGTGGCTCGTTTCATAGGCTCAGCTGGCAGAATAATTTGCATCTGTGTGTGATCGTGGGTGAAGTTCTCGGGCCAAGCCCTGAAGGCCTGGCTGTGGCCAAACACTCACTGAAGTCAGTGGCGGTTTTGTCTGCCCCAGGATTTGGCACTTTGAGTTTGTGGACTTGATGCTTTTCCTCCAGTGAAGCCCCCTGGGGTTTCACAGCTGACTCCAGCACCAGCAGGCTCTGATAAGGCCACCTGAGACAGGTGTAAGGGAGACTCTGCTACTGCACTAGGTGCAAGGGGACTCTGCCCCCCCGCCAAGCCTGCGCCCCGCTCAGCCGTTGGGCACCATCGGCATAAGTAGCTGGGGAGGCTGGAGCTGGGAGCAGAGTCCCTGCGTCGAGGGGCGGGGCAAGGGCAGGTGCCATGTTCTCATTGCCTCCACCCAGGTCGGCCCCGTCTCAGAGGGTGGCCCAGATCCCACTCCAGCTTAGGCTCCCTCTGGGCACCAGAGGCCGAGTCAGCAGGAAAACTTCCTGGAGATGCTGCTGCTCGCTGCACCTTCCCTGGGCCTGGGCTCGAAGCCCTAAAGCCTTAGGGCAGATGAGATCTCATGGAGAGCACGTCCGTGTGCTGAGTCGGACCCTACAGACCATCCTCCAAGCCGCCTTGTCTGATGGGACAGAGTCTCAAAGAGGAAGGTGCCCCCCCGCCCAGCTCAGTCACCCCACTTTATCTGGGCATGTTGCTCCCAGTCAACAGCTTCGTTTAGAGGGCTCAGAACCTCGGGCCTACATGGCAGGGAAACAGCTGGTCCCGCAGATCTTGTACCGGTCGGCGCGTTCAATCAGCAGCCACGCTAGGAAGTGAGGCAGGCTGCCGATTGCCTGGGAAAGCCGGGCGGTGAATGCAGCCAAGTGGAGTAACCGTCCTGGAGGACAAGGCACCCGGTGCATTCCTGTAAACCCCTTCAGAGTTCGCGGAATGACCCAGAACTCGGGTGGCCCCCAAGGTTTTTGAGTGAGGAGCTGAACAGGAAGGTGGTGGCGGAGACTTGAGCAATAGTAGAGACAGGGCCAGCGAGCTGGAGAGGCCAGGAGGTAAAGGCAGCTGGTGATATATAGCTGGAAGCTGGACCTCGCAGGGTCCCAGAGCCCCCGTCTGAGCCCAGACATCTACACGGCAATTTTACTGCCCCACAGCCCGAGCCCCATGAGCCCAAGTGGGCTGACCCGGGCCAGCTGCGGGTGTTTCATTGCTGTGTAGACATAACCTTGGAGCCATCCAGCCATGGCACTGCCCACACAGAGCTGTTCCCTGCAGCCTTCACCAGTGTTTCACCAGTTTTGTCGCTTGGGAGACTATCCCACCAGCCTGTCGGGAAGGCTCCCCGGCCGTTCAGCTGAAATTCTCCTTTCCTGAACTTCCTCTCACTTCTCGTGCTCATAGCAGCATGCGCCACGTCGAACAACTCTCCTGCCTGGGTGCTAACAGCCTACGTCAGCTGTTACGTGTCCCCTTAGCCACCACTTCGCCGGGTGGCACAGGCCCTGCTCTGTCGATCACTGCTCAGATCCCAACCCCCACATCACTTGTGTCGCTCTGCTCCAAACTCACTTCCATTTGTCAGTAGCCCACATTGACCTAAACTGAACGGTACATTCCAGGTGTGCTCGCACCACAGCTGTATGGACAGAGTCTATCGCCTTCCTTCTCCTGGATGGGACATCTTTGTGGGGAGGGAGGGAGCCAGCCTGGATTCTTCTGGCCTTACTTCAGCCAGACCATGTTGTACATTCAGGTCAAATCTGCTGTTTATTATGACATGTCTGTCTCCATTGGTCATTCCTGCTTTCCCAGTTTCTATCATTCCTTCCGCTTGAAGATCTCAAAAGAAGTTCTAAATATACCCCTTCCGTTGTACAGGTTGGGAAACTGAGGCACAGAGTGATTAAGTGAATTGGCCAAGATGATGCAGCGAGCTAAGGATCAGAACCCAGGAGTGCCGTCTCCTGGCCCTGTGTTCTGACATCTAAACAATACTGCCTCTTTGTAGTTTTCCAGAAGGTCTTTTCCAGAGGGTCTCGCCATCATTCTGTTGTCAAGTTTGCCATCATTGGAAAGCAGGTTCATCTAATCCAGGGTCTTGGCTCTGACAGCAGCCAGCGCCTGCTGCTTCAGAGGAAGGTGCAAGAAATCCTGTAATAGACAATTATGGAATAACCTGACCAAGATGTGTTCCAGTTAAAACACAGTTATGCTGACCAGCCTGGATGACTGCTTGGATCACAAACCTCTTTGAGAGTGGGGGGGTGAACGCACCCTTCAGATAGTTGCAAGGAACACTTTAAGAGGCCACATCTAAAACAAGGCCTAATCGAGTCTGCCCAGAAAGTGGCACCATGTGGGTGGGGGTATTGTGGCCAGGGTGTGTGTGTGTCTGTCTGAAGGAAGGCAGAACGCACAGAAACTGAGAACCCACAGAACAGAGAGAGATGCAGTGGCAGAAAGCAAGAAAGCCAAGCAGGAGCCAGCGAGCACGGTATGTGACCCTGGGAAAGCTACAGAGAGTTTGAGACCTGTTGGCTAAAGAGGTTTGGAACTGTAAGAAACTGCTCCTTCTGTTCTTGGGGTACGTCCAGACTGTTGCCGGCACAGAGGCCCGAGGACAGCATCAGTGGGGGTTCGTTGCCCAGTGTGCTTTGCTCCAATAAACACACCAAGGTGGAGAAGCAGACAAAGTTTATTTGAGATCTCAAAGTGGTGCCAGGAGACAGACACGTCTCAAATCAAGCACCCAGCTACAAGCAGTTTTTCTCTTTTTATACATAACTTTAACTAAGCCTCTTCTATCTCCCCAACTCCCCCTTTCTCCCCACCTTTCATTCCCATGTAGCAGATACACTTTGCAGTAGCAATTACATTAAGCGGTTAAGTTATACTTGGCGGCAACCAATCTAGCTCGTTAGTAACTCTTCTGTGAACCGTTATCTTGTCCTACTTTCTTTGATCTGTTATTTTGCCCCTTAGCCAGGAGCAAGCAGGACTCATTATAGCAGGCCTCATTATTACCTTCTGGAACAGGTGTTGCAACTGATAACCATTCTCTGTTGCTGGCCTGTTAGGTCGATTAAAGTTCAAACATGGACGGGCTTTGATTAGACATGGAATAACTTTGGTTCATTCAGGCCTAGTGCAGAAAGGCTTCATTGAAACTTGTGGTCTTCCACCCTCCCGAGCTACCTAGATTTATGCCTAATGACACCAACAAGACTACCCGCCGTTTCGGCGGGTAGCGATTGATTTATCACACAGTGTACACCCACACTGGGCCAGCTATGGGGGGGTCCTCACCCAGGCCCCAGTTCTCCATTCCTGTATGTGGTGGTGGTGTGGTGTGAAAAGAAGTGACTGTAAGCCACTCTTTCACTTCCCAGGCAAGTTAGAGCAGCTCTGCCTGCAGCAGCCCTCTATGGGCCATTTGTCAGCCATGAATAGCCGGAGCACCAGGCATTCCTGGTCACATTCCCTCCCTGTGCGCGCCACGTTCCCTTGCTGGGCACTGTCTTAGAGCCCTTTCAGTCGCTCAGTGCTGGCCAGGGCACCCTCTTATGCTGGACTTAGCTCCCTAGGGGCCAGTTCTGTTCAGTTTGTGGCTCCTTTCTGCTGCCAAGATGGCACAAGGGGTATGAAACAGACCAGAGAGATAGCTCAGTGGTTTGAGCATTGCCCTGCTAAACCCAGGGTTGTGAGCTCAATCCTTGAGGGGGCCATTTAGGGATCTGGGGCAAAAATCTGTCTGGGGTTGGTCCTGCTTTGAGCAGGGGGTTGGACTAGATACCTCCTGTGGTCCCTTCCAACCCTGAGATTCTATGAGTCTAAATTGGGGGTGACCCACTGGTGTCAACAGGGCATTTCTGTAGAACTCCTCCCTGCAGCAGAATTATTCCAGATTTAGCCCCTGAGCTCACAATCTGGCCTCAGTTTTCACTCAGTCTCCCTGCCCCTGGGAATTTGCCCATGCAGCAGAACCTGGAGTTTACAAACACCGACCTGCCGAACGAGTCATTACACCGACAGAAAAAAAGAAGTAACCCACCTAACAATAAAGTCCCATTCCAACATCTCCAGGCCACTGGAGACCAACGTGCGGTGATTTGAAGGACAAGAAGAAAGTGACACAATAGTCCATACTGCAGTGTTTGCAGCAGCCCAACTGTTATTTTGAGATGTTCAATTTTATGAACTCCTCAGCCCCACATTAGGTTGTAAGAGAGGAGCTCTATTCTCTGAGATCTGAGTAACGCCTCCTGGGTTTATCCCACTGCTTCGCTGCAGCAAGGGACGCTCAAGGAATGGGGCCTTGAGATGTTTGTGAGTTTTCCAACCACGTTATTGTACCAAGGTCATCTTGATGGGCTCAGGATCCAAAACGTGGCTCTGCTTCCAAACAGCCCCACAGACTTGAGGCACTTGCAGCGTCGGAGTTTCATTTCACACCATCCCTTATACAGACACAAGCCCAGATTCTGCTGTCGGTTGCAGGGACATAAACATGCAGTAATGCCACTTGATTTCAGGCAGTTATCCCAGGCTAACACAAGAGGGAGGGCAGCAAACCACACTAGGAATTTCTGTCTGGCCACAGAGGTGAGAGAAAGGAAACAGTCACTGCTAAGGTGCAGTTAAGGATTCACAAGACTGTTAAATTTCCCAGGTTTTTAATCCATATGCGGTTCAAAAAGAGACCCAGCTGTAACTATGTACGTATTCCTTAAAATGGAGGAAAGGAATGCAAATAATTAAATGCATCAGCACATGGATCCGCTCCTCCCAAAGTTAAAATCTAAGGTTGTCCCAGGCCACCCGAGTCTGTTACCAAAGGTGGTCATTAACCCATGGGGAATCCTCTTATTATTTCAGTCTAATGTTTCCATTTCCTCACCGCTCGCTGTTAGTCTGAAACTCTCTTGTGGGCCGAGAAACCAAAGTTCAGCTGTCACTCCAAGAGGCCGGTGCCTGCTTTTCCCATATGTCTTGATGGGCAGCACCATTGCTACACCCAGGGCCGGCTCCAGACCCCAGCACGCCAAGCAGGTGTGTGGGGCGGCATTGTCCTGGAAGGGCGGCATTTGGCTCCGGCGGACCTTCCGCAGTCATGCCTGCGGGAGGTCCACTGGAGCCCCAGGACGAGCGGACCTGCCGCAGGCATGCCTGCGGAGGGTCCCCTCTTCCCGCGGCTCCGCTTGAGCTCCCGCAGGCATGACTGCGGTGGGCGCGCTGGCCCCGCGGCTCGGACGGAGCTCCTGCAGGCATGCCTGCGCATGCTCCACCGGAGCCGCGGGACCACGGGACCATCCGCAGGCACTTCTGCCCCGGCCGCGGGACCGGGGAAGGACGGCGCGAGCGGCGCGGCACGCCGCCCTGCTTGGGGCGGCGGAATTTCTAGAGCCGCCCCTGGCTACACCATAGTTCTCCTTGAGTACCAGGGACTGTTTAATGGGGATTTCTCAGATGCGTTGTCAGACGTCACCAGTGTGGTGCTAAAACTATCCATGATTACCAACAAAAATCTGTTTCCCCTAGGGGTAGTATCATAGAATCATAGAATAGCAGGATTGGAAGGGACCTCAGGAGGTATCTAGTCCAACCCCCTACTCAAAGCAGGACCAATCCCCAACTAAATCATCCCAGTCAGGGCTTTGTCAAGCCTGATCTTAAAAACCTCTAAGGAAGGAGATTCAACCACCTCCCTAGGTAACCCATTCCAGTGCTTCACCACCCTCCTAGTGAAAAAGTTTTTCCTACTATCCAGCCTAAACCTCCCTTCCTGCAACTTGAGACCATTACGCCTTGTTCTGTCATTGGGTACCACTGAGAACAGTCTAGATCCATCCTCTTTGGAACCCTCTTTCAGGTAGTTGAAAGCAGCTATCGAACCCCCCCCTCATTCTTCTCTTCTGCAGACTAAACAATCCCAGTTCCCTCAGCCTCTCCTCGTAAGTCATGTGCTCCAGCCCCCTAATCATTTTTGTTGCCCTCCGCTGGACTCTTTCCAATTTTTCCACATCCTTCTTGTAGTGTGGGGCCCAAAACTGGACACAGTATCCAGATGAGGCCTCACCAATGCGGAATAGAGGGGAATGATCACGTCCCTCGATCTGCTGGCAATGCCCCAACTTACACAAGAGGGGCAAGGGTCCTACAAAATCAGCCTGTAAACGTTGGAGGGAACCTTTTAACGTTTGATGCATTAACTCTCCAAGTCTTTTCCTTCTAGCAGGGTCTTGCTTAGCACACGTTAAACAGCTATGAATAGGCAGGTTTAAATCCTCTTTCATTCCAGGCCACCATCCCAGTTTTTTAAGTTTTTCTAACGCCTCTTCCTGTCTCGAGTGACCTCCCACAATTGAACCATGCCCCCATCCTAAAAGGAGGTGCTGCATCCGCTGAGGGATTACCAGGACCCAGTCATTTTCTGGTTTTGCCAGAATTAGGTCTCCCTCCTTTCTCAATGGGACCCCCTGCCCCTGTGAGGGGCATTCCACTATCCACGGCTGTATTCAGTCATCTTCTGCCTGCAGGTCCTGTAAAAACCGTGGCTCTTTCTGGTTGTTCTCTTCACTTTCTTGTTCTTGTTTTGCTTGTGCCCGGGTGGTTACTGCCACGGGCGTGGGCTCCCACAGCATTCCAATGAGGGCTGCTTCCTTAGCCAATTTACCTACTTGTTTATTTCCCTTTTTCAATGGACCTGTCCCCTTAAGGGCTTTTATTTTAACCTTCCGAATCCTCTGATACCGCCCTGCCAATTGCTCTGTTTGCTGCCATAAGGTCTTGTGTTAATTTTGGATCCATCGGTTCCTGTAAAACCTACACTATTGCGCCATGGTAGATAGAGGGTGGTTCCCTTGTAAACACAATCTGAATCCGTTCCTATTATTAGCTCCATTTGCCTGTTCCTCATTCTAGCTAAAACTTCTAAGGCCGCTGACTATTCTCCAGACTGCGTTCCTCCTTTGATCAGTTTGTACTGGAAGAAGTTAACTCTTTGCAGGTTTCCAGTTAAACAAATCCCTGCAAAGCCAGTGACTCGTTTCCCTTCGGAGTAATATGAGCTACCATCCACAAACCAAATGGTTTTTCCAATCACCTGTTCAGTTGGGGTTGCTTTACAGACTTACAGGGTGCACTTTGGATTCCCATTGGAGTTCACAAACATGTTCTCGACTGTTTATAGTCAATCCCCATCCAGATATTTCAGGTTCTTTTAGTGGGACCAATTGACCATTCTCGGACATGAGAGCAAAGACCCATTGAATGGTCTTATCTCCTCTCACACGTCCTTCAGACAGATTGTTCTGATCTAGTAATTTTCCCAGCACATGGTAACTCTGTACAATCACCTCGCTTGCTCTGATGATTGCCGGAGCTTTCTGTAGTGTCCAGCTGGCAGCGAGAGCAGTTTGCTCAAACTTCCCCGTTTGTTTTCTGGAGCTGCTAATGCTCTGCTATAATAAGGAATGAGTCTCTCCCCAGCACCAGCACCCTGTGTCAGCACACTAACAATACAGACATTCTTCACACTGGGGTACAATACAAAGGGGAATTCGTTGTTAGGGTGGCCAAGGTAGGTGCCTCCATTAACCCTTTTTTTCAGGCTTTCCCATGCATTAGTTGCCTCCTCTGTCCAGGTGCACTGTGGTCTTTTAAGTACCTCGTACAGGGAACCTGCCTTCTCTGCTACCCAACCATAAACTTTCTGCAGAAGATAGTGAGCCCCCAAAAAGATTGCAAAGATTTAGTATCTACCGGCATAGGGAGGTTAACAATACCCTTCACCCTTTCCTTGTCCACAGACCTTCCCCCTGCACTGAGTCGAACTCCAAGATACTGCACTTCTCTCTGTTCACCTGGGATGTAGAGGGGTTACGTTTCAAGCCAGGCTTGGCAGCTAGTCAGTAACTGCCGCATTAACGCTTCATGTGCCTGTTCTGTTTCACTGACTATTAAAATGTCATTTATGTACTGGACTATCCTTCCCGTTTGTAACAGTCCCTCCTTCTCTAGCATATTTCTCTACAGCACGAAAACTACAGCATAAAATATTGTGAGTGCATCACAGTGCCCCATAGGCAGAACACTCCAGCCATATTGCATACGCTGGACTACACCAGCTGTTCTGTATTGAGACTCTGGGTTTCAATGTAAAGTCCAAAAGCCGTTTGCCACGTCGAGTACTGAGAACCACTTCATGTCAGGGGTTACCACCTCCAACAGTGCTGGGTAGCAGCCATGACTGGTGCCCCCCGCTTGGCAGTTCTGTTTGAACCCGACAGTCAATCAATCTCCATGTTCCATCAGGTTTTTTGACTGGTCAGATTGGTGCCGCATTAGGCACTGGACACCTTTGAATACATTTTTGTTTTTCCAATTCTTCTATAACTTGCCTTAAAGATTCTTTTGTTTCCTGAGGTATTGGGCATTGTTTGATGTATGGGGGTGTGTCTCCTTCTGCTGTCACTGAGGTTTGTATTTTTCCTGTATCTAGGGCGTCCGCTGCCCAGATGGGTTGAATCGCAGCCCACCAGCCTTCCCAGCTTTCTGGTGCAGGACGGGACTGTTTAGGCTTTATGGCTTTCACCGTCTGAGTAGCCAGTCCCCTGGGGATCAGGTTAGTATCGTGTGTTTCTCCCGTTACAGTTTGTCTGATACACGTTTGGGAAGTCCAGGATTATTCCCAATCGTTTGACAGTTTCTGCCCCAATTAGATTTTCTCTCCCTGCACTAGCCCCCCTTCTCCTGAATGGTCCATACACCAAACTGGAGGGGGGGGGTTAACATCATATGTTTGCTTAGTTCCTGATATGCCCCGTATTTGTACGGAGCCCATGACTGGATAGACATTAAATAGATCTTTTACGATAGGAATTCCAGCCCCCGGGTCCAACAGAAAATCTGCAAGCCCATCCCTGACTCGGCTTCTTAGGTGGGGGTACCCCAGACATCTCTTGTCATGGGGTGCTGGAAAACGCATTCCGAGTTGCCGGGAGGACTGGCCTATGCTACGGAATTACTAACAATCAGATCATTCAAACCAGGCGCCTTGGCCACCTTCATCTCTGCCTTTTCTTCCTCCTTTTGAGACCCCCTTGCCAATCAGACATGCCTGTAGCTGCGCCCGCAGCTTC
Source organism: Mauremys reevesii (assembly GCF_016161935.1). Taxonomy (NCBI): domain Eukaryota; kingdom Metazoa; phylum Chordata; order Testudines; family Geoemydidae; genus Mauremys; species Mauremys reevesii. Next base: position 2,737,683 of record NC_052624.1, on the reverse strand, counting down.
TCATTCTCTCCTTTAAGATCTAGATTCTCCTGTTTCAGAACTCCAGGCGACACCCATTCACTCTATTTACTCCTCTACCTCTGTTCGTTCCATGACCTCTCCAATCCAGGACCCTCTGTTTTCTACTGTTCTAACTATGTTCGCAGCTCATTGACAGGAGTTCCTTCCTGCTGTTTAACCGCAGGCTCCATGTTTCAATCCATTCATTCCAAGGTACGTCTCTGCTGCCATTCTCACACCAAGCATCCATCCCTTCTAGCACCCCAGAAAAGGATCGGGGGAGGGATAGCTCAGTGGTTTGAGCATTGGCCTGTTAAACCCAGGGTTGTGAGTTCAATCCTTGAGGAGGCCACTTGGGGATCTGGGGCAAAAATTGGTCCTGCTAGTGAAGGCAGGGGGCTGGACTCAATGACCTTTCAAGGTCCCTTCCAGTTCTCAGAGATTGGTATATCTCCTATTATTACCTTTACCTTTATTACCTATGGTACCAAGAACTCTCCGATATAGCACATTCCACACAGATAACAAGGAACAGGCTGACCCATCCTAAAGACAGAGGCAAAAGGATAATATGATGGATGCAGAGTCGGGGCAGCTCACAGAGGGAACACACGGATGCAGCCGACTATTATCAACATTGGATAGAGCAGAGCACCACACCGGTGACATCTGACAACATTGGTGACCCCGACTGCTGATCTGGTGAGTAAGTGAGCTGTCCTCTGCAGGAATCGCAATCTAACATGACAGAAAACCACAAGCTCGGGAACCCCTTTATCCCCTCCCTTCCAATCCCCACAGAGTTTGATAACTCGTGGACCCACTGAATTGCCAGTAAAGGGGGCCCATATACATTTTAAAAAGGAAGTGGGGAAACATGGACTGGCCTATGTAAGGCAATGGTAGAAACAGAAACTCTAAAGAATAATAATAAACGTAGAAAAGGCAATGGATTTTGCAATTAATGTCCATGGCAGTAAAATGGCTTAAACAACACGCTGACATACTGGCCAGGCAAGTAACTGAGAAAACCAGGGAAGTAGAAGAGATGACTAAAGACCTGGAGGAAGCAACCCAGGCAGTCGACCACTGGGAAGCCCAAGCTCTTTTAACAAGGCAACAAGTGGTCCAGAATCACGATCTGCTCAAACAGATAGAGCAGGAAAACAAAACATTGGAGACAGCTGTGGAGAACCTGCAGAAGAAAAAGGTACCATCCCCTGTTGCTCAACAGACTTCCAGTGCTTTTCCAGTCCCCCAAGGATGGGGGCAGAAATGGAAACAGGTGGTCTTGGCTAAATTAAAAGATGGACCATGGGACAGCTGGAATGGAGGCTGCACGGGGGACATGTGGAATGACCCAGCTGGACCATCCTCTCTTAACCCGTGGGCAGGGGCCACTGCACCACAACTGCCCCCTTATGCTGAGAACCAGGTTTTGGACAAACCCTCCCCAAAACCTAGATCAAGTCCTGTTAAAACAGGAGAATGGAGGGAAAATGGGAGAGAAAACCCTACCGCGGAACCTGACCGTGACACCCCGCCCACACCCCACTTTACCCCCCAAACTGGTGTTCCACCTCCATTGACGTTATGGAATGCTGTGGAAACTGCAACCAAAAAATTAACGGATACTTTAAAACAGCCAGGGCCCCGGGGCAATTATGCAGAAAGGGAAATGGAGGCACCCAAGTGCCGTACAGATACACTTCACCCACCTCGAGCGAGCGGCTTACCAGCCAGGCTCGACGCTTTAAAAAGTGATGAACTAACTGCGTTAGCTGGAGCTGTCGGCCCCCCGCCTGCTGAGAATTTTAACGAGTTTATGGCATGGCTACATAAATGCTCGCAGCTGTTAAAAGCGGTGGGAATTGGCATGTTCTAGGAACCAGTTCTAGTACAAACCCCGTGGGGACCACTGAATTGTCAGACCCTTGGTTTTGATGATGATGATGTTACGCAAATGGTTAAACGTGGGGCTCAAAAGCATTTTAAGTTATCCAGTGAATTGGCTGCACTTAAAGGAATTACAGGAATGCCAGGAGAGGCTCCGGCCAAGCTGGCTGACAGAAGACAAACATATGGTAGGTTAACAGCGGGGGATACTGATCTCGAGGATTTGAAGCGATCCCTACCATCCTGGCACATGTTTATATCTCTGGTGTCAGGGACCTTTTAGGTATGTGTGTTTGTGCAACAGCAGCCCTTTCCTTGCCAGCGTCTGTGAGCAGGGCCTGCCTCTGGCTCACAGCTTCACTTTGCTTTATGTTAACAAAGTCTTGACCATTACTTTAGTTCAGGCCTTAGGCCTCAGACCAGGCCTCTGATACAAGGGTTTATGTTTCCGGGCCTCATCTAACTACAACTGGTATATCAGCAGGACGCCCAGACCAGAGTGAGTGGTGCAAACTGGGTCACTTGGCCCAGGGGCTCCTGAGATGCCCCCCAGTTTTTAATTGTTCAGATTCTTATAACGTTTGTGAGCGTGTGTGCAGAGCTGGGGAAAGTACTGTGGGCAGCAGCCTGGCACATGAAACTGATCTCATAGTGTGTCTGCTACACACAGCATGGATCCTTCCACGGGTACCCGGCAGCAATCCCATCGCTCATTATAATCTGAGAGGCAATAATGGATTTTCAGAGTTCAGTGTTGACAAGTGAGATCAGCCTCTGGGCCCAGAATGTCTTTCGCTTAGCTGCCTCTGACCCCGAGTGAAGCAATCTGCAGATGGTTCTGTGCCTGTGCAGTACAGCACGGCTGCTTTCTTTGGCTTTGGTGCCACCGCATGGCCACTCCGTTTAACTGCAGCACATCGAGAAAGCTTTAGCAGTTACACCCACCCGCCCTGTGCTATTGGATTTAACGTTGTTGCTTTGGCAAAAAACCCCAAACACTGCACAAACGCAAGGCCAACTGGGACTTGTGAGAATGCTGCCCCCTGCTCCCTTCCCGGGACTCCATGGCCCCAGCAGGGACAGAGCTGAGATCAGCCTGCTCCACAAGCACACTTGAATAGAAGGAGAATCTCAGCAAGATAGGGTCTGTGACACACAGGTGGAGCAGTTCCCATCCAGTGGGGGGCAGCGTAAGAGCCAGTTTGTTACAGTGACGGAGGGTATTCTGTCTCAGGATTTGCCCAAAAAACAGGGACGTGGCCACATCACAGGCAGCTCATCTCAGAAGACCCACCAGCTAGGCCTGCCTGGCTTCTGAGCTGGCAAGATGTGGTGAACCCTCAAGACTGTGATATGCTGCTCTCCTCACTCCATGAATCCCACATAGGCACTGAGAGCCACCACGCTGGATCCTCAGCTAGTGTCAATTTCAGCCGAGCCGCCTGGCTTGACCCCGGCTGAGCATGCAGCGGGCGGAGGAGTTTTCCCCTAGGTTGGGAATGGAACAAGGCCACGTTCAGAGCCCACCAGAACCTGGCTTGGGCTGGATCTGAGACACACGCAGGTTAGTGCACCACAGCAAAGAGCAGCTTGTGCTCACAGCCCCACGGCCTTTCCGCTGATGGCTCTGCAGGCAGCTGTTTGTTAACCCTGCAATCTAGGGCAATGCTGCCATCCTCGCCTCAAAGAGGGGGAAACTGAGGCACGGAGTAATTAACTGACTTGTCCAAGGTCACTCTGTAGCAGAGCTGGGAAGCTGCCACCGGAGTCCTGGCACCCACTCTCCCTATCTAACCACTAGACCACACTCCCCCTCACAGCAGATGGCTGTGAAAGGGTTCGGCATTAGCGCTAGCATAGCCTGGGCTCAGGGAGGAAGGCTGGCAAAAGAAGTGATTTAGCTAACGGGCAGCCTGCCCCATCAGACGCCATTTACCTGTGAGCATGTCTTTGTCCTGAGCGTCCGGCCAGCACACTCCTGGCTTGGTGTCCCGAGGGCCGACGTTAACATCAGCCCATCAGTGGAACCATGTTAATGGCGTACGCCAGAAACACGTTTCCATCTGCATGTCCCTCGAGCTCCTGGACAATGAGATTCCTCCTCCCGGAGAGAAACCGTCCTTCTGTGCTAGATCATCCGGCCGCTCTGAGGCTGTTTGTGCGAAGGGGTTTGCAGCCGAGACGCAGAGGCAGGGGGCAGCTGGGCTCAGCAGAGAGCTGGGTGAAATCAGTCAGACGGTGCCATTTGAAGATACACCAGCTGACGGCAGGACGCCCCAATGGCCAGACACCTTAGCCGGCTCCCTGGGTCCTACTGACCCAGATGCTCTGGACAGACGGGCTAGGGTGCGGCCTGCTGGCTAAGGGGGGCTTTGTGTCCTGCCCCTCCCTGCTGCTCTGCTCAGGCAAGCTGGCGTGGGCCAGGCCAGCTGAACTCTGTTTTCTTTGGTTAATAAGAAATCTGGAGAAAATCGGACATGGATGGAAGCCATCCCGGCTCAGAGAGATTGCTACTAGCTGAGGGCCCTTCCTCACCCTCAGCTGGGAGCTCCGAGCAGAACTGGGCACCCCGAGACTACCTGGGTACCCCAAGCGGAACTGGGTGCCCCGAGTCTAGCTGGGCACCCCGAGCGGAACTGGGCGCCCTGAGGTTTTAAGAATGCGAGTGACATTTGGATGCCTTCTCCCCATGTTAATCTGGTATTTCCAGCACTGGGTTCATTCCGGAGCTCCCTGGTGCGCTCCTGCCTCTCTGAGATCCAGAGACACCCCAGATCGTCTGTCGGCCCAGGCCTGGCTTGTACTCGAGGGGCTGCCCCCCGTGTCCCACGGCTATGGTGTTATTTTTAGCGAGCTGGGGTACGCTGCCACGTGCTGCCGTCACCCCTCCCGACGGCCGTGCAGACGTCCCCTCCTGTTTCCTGGCCTGAGTGACCCACCACGCTAAAGGTTCTTCACATATTTACAATGGCGAGAGCCTCCTGGGAGCTTCTTGCCTAGCTAGTGAAGGACGGAGCAGGACCAACGTCCCGCTCGCGGCGTCTGCCAGCCTCCCCACAGGGGTAGCGCTACGTCCTCGCCTTCCCGCTCCTTTATTTGGATGGGGGCGTCATTTCAGAAACATTCAGGGGAGGGGGGCAACAGAGCTGTGTCGGCCTATAGAGCAGTATATGGGCTTCTGTTCTGGCCGGCAAAGTGGGGGTGGGGGAGAGGAACATATAGGCCTAGGACAAGTCTTGGGGGGGGGAGGTGATGGGGGCAAACCAAGGCTGGAGGGGGCAATTTGCCCTTGCTCTGGGAGGCCCCTAGTGGAGTTGTTCTGCAGGCTGGGCCTAGAGAGAGTGGTGCTGTCATGGCAGCCGGAGAGCTGGGAAGCTACTTCCCAGCTGGGCTGGACCCAGAGAACAGGGGCGAAGGTGCCTGGGGTGGCAAGCCGCGGGGGGCGCCCTGCCGGTCCCCGTGAAGGCGGCAGTCAGGCAGCTTTGGCGGCACGCCTGTGGGAGGTCCGCCAGTCCTGCGGATTCAGCGGCGAGTATGCCAAAGCTGCAGGACTGGGGACCTCCCGAAGGTGCGCCACCGAAGGCTGCCTGCCTGCCTGCCATGCTTGGGGCGGCAAAAAAGCTAGAGCCGCCCCTGCCCCAGGCAGCCAGTTGTGCCACAGAGATCCTAGACCAATGGGCCGAATCCAGAAGGGACATAAACCTGGCTGGCGTTTACATAAGGGAAGGGGAATGAAGCAGGATCGGAGCTAGCAGGAGGGCGAAAGGGGACAATGCTGCATCCGCCACCCCACCTGCCACCACTGTGTCTTGCCTCTCCTCAGCCCCACCCCCACCCGCTAGCTACTCAGCTGGGGTAGATCCGCACAGATCCACTGAGCTGTACAGAACGACACCATTTCACACCCGTCGCAGATCGTCACTCATAACTGACACCATCCTGTGAAATCAGAATGGGCCCCGGTGGGTTCTCCCTCCATCCCCACTGGCTGGGACTCTACGCACAAGTCAGTTCACAGGCCGTGTTTGCAGCCACACCCCAGCAAAAGTCACCCAGCGCCTGGGTGGAGCAAAGAGCCTGGGTCAGCTTAGTGTGTTTAATTTAGACATCGGCAGATTCTCAGTCACAGCTGAGCTGGGAAACTGGCTGCTCCTGGCATCAGCAGCTAATTCCAACGCTCTCTGGGGCAGCTGCCTAGAGAAGTCTCCATCGCACGAGTACCAGACCGTGGGACCACCCCTGCATTTACCAGCAAGAGGGAAAGAGGGGTCCCTTCACCCCACCATCACCTATTAAACTCTGCCCCCACTGCCACCTCCACAGCTCTGCACCCTCCCCTTACTGATCTTCTCCAGTTTGTTTTCACAATCTCTGCCCTTTGGGGGGCCTGGGATTCGGAATTGCTGGATATGCCCAGCCCTAGCGGACGACCACAGGAGCTAGGTGTGCTGAGCACCCTTGGAAATCTGGCCCACGCTGGGCATCGCAAAATTAAGGCATCAAAAGCTCAGTGGCCACTTCTGAAACCCATGGAGTGCAGATGCCTTACCCGAGTCCCACGCAGGACAGAGCTGTGGATAGGCCCCTGGAAGCTGGGCCCTTCACAAAGTCCTTCCAGCTGTTCCAGCAAGCAGCTGGGGCATTGCAGCTGCTCTTGGCCATTAGCCGTGACAAGATCGTTCGAAGTGTTCATCGTTTTCAGTCGGAGTCAGTGGTCTCTGGGTCTGGCCAGTCATTCTCACCTGGCTGGTTCTCAGTCCAGCCCCGGGGGTTTCAGCAGGCAGGCTTCCCCTTGCTCCGTCCAGGCTAAAACTGGGAACTGGAAGCCCTGTTGGCAGCACGTGAGCAGGCCTGACTCTGGTTTGCACTGATTTAAGTGACGTGTTGGGTTCTGAATGAAGCACGGGAGGGGAAGGCGCAGCTCCCCTGCTGGAGAGCCATGGAGATGAACCCAGGCGTTTCGCTGACACGGGGAGCTTTCACTAGGGGGCATTCGATAAAAGGGGGGGAGGGTTTCCGTGCTGGTGAAATGTACTGGGCACCGCAATCATCAGCAGAGCAGGGACAGCATCAGTGCCTGGTCTCCACACCACCAGTGGGCCTCTGCCCCGCAGGGCGGGGGTGGGGAAAACAGCCGCCTCTAAGAGTGAGTCTGCACGGCCCACTCAGTCCCACACACTATAATACACCAGGCTGAGCTGAAGACAAAGGGATGACATATAGATAGTAAACGTAGACATGGGTACAGACAGAGGGATAATGTCCAAAAATTTCAAACGTGTCCCCTCACAAAACTCACTGCACAAGACTGTCCTCACAGATTTTCACCTTGAATCTGGGCCTATAGACTACAAAAGCCTATGATGCTGGCCAAGCTACGGCTCAACCAGCCAGTCACCTCTCTTAGCTCCCATAGGAAGATAACAATGAAGAATTCTCACACACAAATAAATCCTTAGTCAACTAGACGTAAAACTATAAAGAGACTAAAATGTAAAAATTTTCTACCTTTCAACACGCACTTGATCCAGCACAAGCCACTAGTAGTGGTTTGTTTATATAATCATATACAAATTCATGGTGGTTAAGTCCATAAATGGCTATTAGCCAGGATGGGTAAGGAATGGTGTCCCTAGCCTCTGTTCGTCAGCAGGTGGAGATGGATGGCAGGAGAGAGATCACTTAATCATTGCCTGTTAGGTTCACTCCCTCTGGAGCACCTGGCATTGGCCACTGTCGGTAGACAGATACTGGGCTAGATGGACCTTTGGTCTGACCCGGTACGGCCGTTCTTATGTTCTTATGTTAATCAGCTGATCTGACAGGACACATTCATCACTGTCTAACCTTGTGCCATCAGAACCGATATATTTTTATTGATATTTATAAACATTTTAAATTCTTTAATATGTTTAATATAAAAATCTATATCAGTTAACAACAAAATCATGTCTTTTACCAAATCACATCTCTTATTTGCTTAAATCTGCAGCTCTAAGCTGGGAGAGTGTGTCACATTTTGGTCCAATAGGGATGTGCATAAAAACAAGTTGTGAAACTTATCAAATGCCAAAAAATTAACAAGTGTCTAAATTTGAGGCCCCGTTTGAATTTACCTGAGGTTCCTTCTCCTGCATCAGGCCCACCCGTGCTTGTCTGCTGGGATGCACTGGACTGCCTGCCCCAGCTCCTTTGCTTTCACGGAGCACTGCTGCTGGTCCCTGTCGGACCCAAGCAATCCGCTCAGAGAGGTCCACCTTTCTGTGGCTGGTCTCTTCTCCCCACCGGCCATGGAAGTCCCATATCTCCTGGAGCATGTAGTCAGCATGGCTAGCTGGGCACTTGCACACAACAATGGAGAGTTGCTAGGTGTATTCACCAAGCCGGGCAATCGGGAAAAGGCATTTCAAAAATGTGCGGAGCTTTAAAGTGGAGGGAGGTGGGGCTTCTGGTCTCCATGATCCCAGGTCAGTAGAGTTCACAACTGTGACCAGAGCGGTCAATGTCGGGCATTGTGAGACAGCTGCTGGAGGACTGGGTGGGGTCGACCTAGGAAACGTAGGTTCTACGTTTGTTCAGTACTTCGACCACGGCTCAACACCACGTCGGGCAGTGTTACCACGTCGCCATAATGGGGAGCTTACATCAGTGGGAGACAAATTGAAGCATAGACACACACAGAGCTAGGTTGATGCAAGATGACTTATGTCACCCTAACTTAGTAGCATAGACCAAGCCTTAGACATAGCACCAAGTGAAAACAGACAATAGGGTTTAAGAGCACATTGACTGGTACCAGAGTCCCAGCTAACACATTTTAAACCCCACTTTTTGTCTACACCTGGTGCTAAGTAGGGTTTAAGAATGTGTTAATTACCACCTTAGCCAATGCATTTGCCAAATATGCCTCCTTTTCCCAGTCCAGCCAGGGCCAGGGAGATTTAATTACAGTCCTTGGAAGAGCCGGTGGGTGGGAGGCACTCCCAGGGCTCTTTCATTAATTAGCATTACAAATCCACCAGGATTTAAAGGCTCCACCAGTTGTTCTTACATGGCCCTAAACAGCTTTTACCTGCAGGCTGGTGGCAGCCAGCCAAACATAGGGCGAGCGGCCTCTTTCCTGTCCATTGTTTCATATTTGTGTTGTAGGCACCGGCCAGTGAGTATGTGCAGCACTGACCTCTACTGGACAAGATCAACTAGTGTCATAAGCCCTATTCTGCTGGCACCATATGGAGATTCTCCTTTAGCCCTGTGCTGTCAGTGGAGGAGGTTCAGAGTTCTGTCCCAGCTGCCAGTGTGCAATCCATACCGTCCGTCGGCCATGGATTTGTTGCAGGACCCGTCTACCAGCCCTGGGGGATTCTGAGCTCACCCCTGGTGCTCTGCAAGGCCGAAGGGAGGGGAACTCAGAGCCAAGGGACCCTGGATTTTCAGTAGCACGTGAAAAGCTGCCGGCTGATAAAGGGAAAGTCACCCGCTTCCTCCCTTCCTTAAGCAGATTTGCTCAGTATGTGCAGCCCCAGAATAGCGCAGGCAGCTCATGCGTCAGCAGGATAACACAGGCCCAGGAAGAGGAGGGGAGGCTTGGGAAGGATTAAAGTGGAGAGGGACCTTGGATAGGCAGCAAATGAGCAAGTAGCTTCCCATGCAACGTGGCGGTCAGGAAGCCAGTGGGATTAGGAGCATTTCAGGGCAGGGAAGGACGAGTTATCTCCGCAAGGAGAGGCTAACGCGCCTATTTCCACTGGGTTCGTACAGGAACAGAGCCACTGCCTCTCCGACTGCGCATAGCACTGGGTGTGTCAGCCCCCGAGAGCCAGTGCGCAACCCAGCACCTGTACAGCTCCCTTCATCCACAGCTCCCAGGGGCAGTGTTAACCCCGCTTTACTGATGGGGAAACTGAGGCAGCCAGCAGCAAGGGACTCTCTCACGGTCACATAACGAGTCAGTGGCAGAGTCAAGGGCTAGAACCCAGGCTTCACACCTCCCACCCAGCCCGGGGCCCTGTCTCTGGACCGTACCACCTCTCCTTGGTTTGTTAACACTTCTGAGGCGATAAAAAAGTCTATGAATATTGGGAGTGGGGCAAAAACTGTCTGGCTTCCAGCACTGCTGCCAGGAGCAGCTCTTGTAACAGAATGCCAGCCTGGCTCTCCGCTCCGCCCAGGCACAGGACAGGAGGAACAGCAAACGTCTCTTCAGGCGGGAATTGCTGACGAGGGGGGTTGCACTGGGGGAAACAGGCTGCAGAAATCAAGGGAGGAAGATGCTGCCAACGGCTTCAGCCAAACCTGCTCGCTGCGAAGACAGGCTGGATAGGGCTGGAAGGGCCCACAAGAAGTCAGCAATTCCAACCCCCCCGTGCTGGTAGGGGCTGGTCAGAGCGTCAGGTGTGAGCTCCATACCCTTAGGCAGCGGTTCTTAACCAGGGGGACGCTTACCCCTGCAGGGACGCCGAGGTCTTCCAGGGGGCACCTGAACTCATCTAGGGATTTGCCTGGTGTTACAACAGGTTCCATAAAAAGCACCAGCAAAGTCAGTAGAAACTAAAATTTCATACAATGACTTGTTTCTACTGTTCTATACACTGAAATGTAAGTACAATATTTATGGTCCAGCTGATTTATAATTATATGGTAAAAATGAGGAAGGCGGCTATTTTTCCATAACAGTGGCCGTGACACGTCTGTGTTTTTAGGTCTGATTTTGTAAGCAAGTCGTTTTGAAGTGAGGTGCAACTTGGGGGTACGCAAGACAAATGAGACTCCTGAAAGGGGTCCAGTCGTGTGGAAAGGTTCAGAGCCACTGCCCTTGGGTATCTTCTGTTAAACCAAAGTCCACTTCCACTCAAGCCCAGGCCCCAGTGCATTAATTAGCTCTGCAGGACACGAGTAATACGCCCCAGTGCAGTGCCATGCCCCCATCAGATCCTGCTGCCTTCCTCTTACCTGGGAAACACATTCCTTGGTTGGCACATGCACGTGGGAACACTTTGCTTCCAGGAGCCCTGGGTGGGCACCGTTCTCATGTTTGCAACGTGGAGCGAACAAGGTTTTGCTCCAAAGCACATGGCCAGCTCCTGCATTGACCTCCCTGGCAATAGCCTGATTTACACTGAGGGGGGTGAACCGTGTGGCGAGGGGGCACCACACAGCAGGGCCGGCTTGAAAACAGGAAAAGAGCCTTTCTGCTTCTAAATTAGAAATGAATGGAACCTGCCCAAGGCATGAATCCTCGCAGGAAACGTTTCCAGGGTCTATTCACTCAGCATCATCTAACTCTGGGCTGGATGGCTCTGCGGTGCCCCACTTGGCCATGGAAGGAGCTGCATTCCCCTTCCCAGGTCTGCAGGCTGCCCTGGAGAACGCTACGCGGGGTGGAGAAGAGGGCCCAGTTCTGCTATGACTCCGCCAGGAGGAGCTGCCCGGAAGCAGATGGAGCTGCCCGGTGGGTCTCATCTCCAAATGGGAAAATCCAGCCCAGCCCTGAGCACGCTTGGTACCATGATTCTGGGCAGAGCCATGGAGCGCTGCCTGGCATGGCCAGGCTGGCTCAGTTTCTGAGTGACCAGCTGATGGTAGTGAGCGGAGGGAGCACAGAAAACCGAAGTGCTGCCTGAGCGTGAACACACAGCGGAGCTGGGCAAAGCACGCCGGGGGTGGGAGGGGCAGAAGAGCAACGAGCCCCCTAGTGGCCAATATGGCTAAGAGGGCGGCAAGTCTGTCCAGACACCGGATGGATCACAGGGGGCCACCCCGTCACCTGGCTGGCACAACCCCAGCTGGTCCGTGCAGTGGGGTCCACACACACCTGGCACCAGAGAGGAAAGGCAAGGAAGCCATCAGGCAATGGATAACACCACCGTGCCAGCTGGGACCTAGCAGGCACCCCCCCACTGCTCCTCAATGGGGCAGCCGGGGACCCGCTCTGGCAGCCATCCTTACCACGCTGCCCCCACACGGCCCAGGCAGGAACCGAGCGGCCCCGTCACGGCACAGGCCATCAGCTGGCCACAAGTGAGGCAGGGACCGAGTCACCCCAGACACGGAAGGGGCTAGTCCTCGCCCTGTGCGGCTCAAACCACGCTTCTCTGCCCAGCAGGGCAACAGACTCAGGTCACCCCCGTCCTGAATTGCCCCTTACATCCCACAGCCCGTCTGGCTCCAGGAGACGTGTTGCCTGCCAGCCAGCTGGGGAGTCTGTTAAGAGGTGTCCCACCTGGAGACAGAGTTGATGGAGTTCTCGGTCTGCTCAGGAGCTATTTGGGAACCCCGGGCATTGTACAAGGGAACAGGTGTGTGCAGATGCAGGATCCGGCAGACCAATGACTCGCCCTTGGCTGGATTCACCGCATCCTGCTCATCAGCCCTCCGCTCAGGAAAGCCAGTGCCCAGGTAGCCATCCGTGCCCTGGGCCAGGCCTTGCACTCACCCATTGCCCTCCGGCCACCGACCAGCCTGCCCAGGAGAGCTGGGAGAAGGAGCTGCAGGGAGAAGCTGCCAATGCAAGTGGCATTTCAGAGCCAGAGCAGCGGCATCTAAAGTGGCACTGACTATTAACCAAGAATGGGTGCAGTGCCCATTCCCACAGCTTTAACCAGCACTGAGTCCACACACAGGCTTGGGTTTGGGGTTTTTTTTTAAACAGAAGTTTATGGTTATATGCAAATTAGGTCATTAAATGATTTGCATAAAATGTTCTCGCAGGACAGCGACTATTCCTAATTCCCCTCCCCCCCAGAAAGTAGCAACCCTACTCAGCCTAGCGCACTTGCACATCTACCCCCTGCCGGCGGGCACATGCCCCGGGTGACACGTACACGCACTTCCCAGACACAGGAGCGCAGCACTTTCACTCAGCCACCCCCACAAGGCCTTGCCTTAAAATAGCACACACACCCCGGCTCCACGGACACCCCCTCCTAAACGCACGACAGACACACACCCTCCCATCGCTGCTCGGACTCACCTCCCCGTGCGCTCACACGTGCACTCAGCCTCCACCCCCAGCCGCTCCTGCTTGTACAAGTGCGCCGCTGCCTGATTGTCCCTGTGCCCCCAACGTGCCCTGCCGGACAGTCACACACTCCTGTGCGCGCACCTCTCAGGGTGCAATCACAGCCAGTCACTCACACCCCTCACACCCACACAGCGTGCCTGCTACATGCCCCTCCTGCATGCCCTGCACTCACCCATTGCCACAGCTGGCACTCCCACATGGGCATGGCCATCCAGCTGTGAGCACACACATCCTGTGTACGTGGACTGTGCACTAACACTCCCACCTGCACTAACACACATGCTCACGCTCGTGCCATGGACACCCCCCCACACCCCCTGCCAACCAATCACAGCCTCCCAGGGCTACTCACGCTCACACTCACCTCTCCGTTCTCAGACAAATCCCCCTGCCACACGGCTGCCTCATTCAGACACACTGGACTCACGTGTGCACACGCACGATGCAGTATATGCTCCCCGCTTGCACTCCGACACGCAACACTGCAGCCTTACACACTCCCCACACGTGCCACATGCTCACACCCGTGCATTGCTTACACATCTGCCGCTGCAAGTTCACAAGCACATGCATTCACCCCCACACACACAGCTGCAGTCACACCTGCAGCCCATGCATTCACACACCATTCTCACGGACTCGCACACTACAGGCTTGCACACTTCCCCCCACATACCCTCCCCCAACAGATGCTGGTGCACAGATGCTCAAACTGCACCTACACCTGTCAAACTTACACAGGCACGCTCGATTCCCCAGCTCACACACACGCACCGATGCATTTGCACACCAGGCATACTCCCAGATGCTTCTCTCTCTCTCCCCCCTCACACACCTCCAGCACACACACTCAGCCCCCGCCGCACGCATCCCCCTGCACACTCAGCCCTGCCCCTCCATGTCCAGGCGCACGCTGCGTGCCCACCCCGTGCGCTCGCCCCCAGGCTCCGGGAGGGCTGTCCACACACCATGTCCGTCACTGGAATTGACAGCCCCCAGCCACTCCTAGCTATTGGTCAGGAAGAGGCGTCTGTGTTTGGAGGCGGAGCCGCGCGGCCGGCCCCGGCGCCGCCCCCGCCCCCGGCTGCCATAGGGGTTCCTGCTGGCCATCGCGCTCTCCCCCCAGCTGGCGCTGCCCAGGGTCGGCCCGGGGAAGCTGACTTCCGCCTTGGGCGGCTGGTCTAAGAGCCCGCTGGCCTCGGGCCCCGCCTCGGCGGGCGGGGCCTGGCTCTGGCGCGCGCTGGCCCGCTCCTGCCGCAGGTAGCGCAGCTCGTCCCGGATGTCCGTCAGGACGCCCAGCAGGCGGAACTGCAGCTCCCTGTCCCGCGCCCGCTCCTCGCGCTGCGTGGCCCGCTCCTCCTGCCACATGGCCAGCTCCTGGTGGTACAGCTGGTCCCACTGCTCCTCCAGGTCCAGCAGGCGGTGGATGTTAGTCCTCCAGCTCTCCCTCCTGCCCTCCCGCAGCCACGAGCAGCCCAGGCCCCGCGGCGGCGGCACCGGGGCGGGGGGCTGGTCCTCCTGAGGTGAGGCGGAGGAGGGCAGGGACTCCTCGGTGAGCGCGCCATGCAGCGGGGAGCGCGCCTGCTGCTGCTGCTGCTGCTCCTCCTCCTGCAGCTGCTGCTGCTTCTCCCCCCACGCGGGCCCCATCAGTACCCGGGGCAAGGAGCCCAGCTCAGGGCCCTGGCTGCCCTCCTCCTCTTCCGGCTGGGAGGCGTTAAGCACCCTGCCCAAGGAGGGGATGTCGGGGACCCCTTCGTGGGCCCAGTCTGCGTGAGCGTCCACGTGATTGAGCGTGTCCTCGGGGAGGGAGCTCATGGAGCCCTGGGAATTGCACCGGCGGATGAGCATGGCCTGCCGGGATGCCTTCGCGCTGTCCTCTGCTGACAGCTGGGGCTCCTGGCCAGGCTGAAGGCCCATCGCTGCGCCGGGGCACCCGTCCACCTCCTGGCCTTCCCGCTCTTCTTCCTCCGACATGGAGGCGTAGGAGACGAGGGACTCATTTCTCAGAGGCGGGGACATGGCCGACATCTCTGGAGTCCGCAGCTCCGGCCCCGATTCGGCTGAAAGAGAAGAGAAGCTAGCAGGTCAGTCTATCAGCTTCACCCCCTTTGGCGCCGTGCGTTAGATTCCCAATCAGTCCCCTCTCCCCACATCCCTGGGACCGCCCCAGGATCATCTTCTTACTAAAAAAATCACTCAAAGCAGCCACAGACACACACACCCTGGCAGGGCTGCATGGGCGCTGGTCAGACCCAACAGGAACGTTCCTTTCCCGACGGTGGCCAGAACCAGCTACTTCGCTGGCAGGTGTAAAAAGCCTGCGGTAGCAGATATGGGATAATCTGGCCCCCAATGGGAGTCTCCTCCTAAACCCCAATACTTTGAGGCTGTCTTGGGCCCTGAACCATGAGGCTGTTACATCCCTTTCAACATCTTTTTGAGGATTAAGTTGGATAATGCTGGATATTTTGCTCATCCTCATAAATGCTCAATCTCTCTGGGAATCTTGTTAAATTCTTGACCTTGACGACATCTTGTGGCAGTGAGTTCCACAGGGAACTTGTGTGCTGCAGGAAAAATGTTTATTGTCTTATATCAGTTTGGAATTTGCTGCCTTTTCGTTTCATTGACCGTCTCCTTGTTCTTGCGTTAGGAGACTGGACACTAGAGGGCAGGAGCGCTGGAAGAGTCACCCACAGTTTGAGCATTGTGAACGCACAAGTGTTTGCCCTGAAGCTAACCACTAGGCTGTTCGAAGCTGACCGTGTGGACACGTCCTTGCAAAGAGTTTCTCTAGGAGTGCGTGGAGGTCTGAGATCTGACTATGTGACCCTACTCCATTCCTGGTGTAACTTCACTGGGGTTACGTAATGAACATGCTTGGTCCAGGTTCTGAGTCACAATCATTTCACCATTTTTAACAACAAAAGTAACCACTCCTTGGCCTTCTACAGCATCCCCACTGCAGCGCCTGCTGGAGACAGCGCGTCACAGAAAAGTCATTGTCAGACCCATGCTCAGGATTCCCTGGCTGACCCTTTAACAGGCACCAGCAACTGCTGCCCCCAGCTGTCAAAGAGGCCTGTGCCCCGGACAGTCAGCCTGGCCTTTGCTGTAGCTGTGGGCAGCTTCCCCATCACCCCTACCTGAACTGCTCTGCCCCTCGCCTCGGCTGTATTCACAGATCACAGAAGGGTCTGGACTCTGGACTGCGAGCCGGGGCACAGCGGAACCTTCCACGTCAGGCAAAGAGGAGGGCTGCCCATTGGTGTCTATGTAGATGCTGGGGTGGCTGACTGCAGGCTGGAAGGACATGATCGATTGCTTGGACGCACCTGGGAAGAACAAGTCTGCAGGAGAAAGAGACGACTGACGTAAGAGGATAGAGACGATCATTCCATAGGCTTCGTGTATCATGGGCTAGGATTCCCCTAGGGAAACATCCTATAGGACTTTTCAGAGATCCCAAGGCCAGAAGGGACCATTGTGATCATCTGGTCTGACTGCCTGCATAACACAGGCCAGGGAACTGCCCCCAAATGATTCCTAGAGCAAATCCTTTAGAAAAACATCCCACCTTGATTAAAAATGGTCAGTGATGGAGAATCCACCACCACCCTTGGTCAATTCTTCCAACAGTTAATTACTCTCACCATTAAAAACGTATGTGTTATTTCCAATCTGAATTTGTCTAGCTTCACCCAGCCATTGGAATTGGGATGAAACCCACAGGGGCATGTAAAAATTACTCCAACAAACTACAGAACTTAAGTGAACTAAATCCTTTCTATGGGTTTTCTGAATGGTCCTATACAATTCTATAGCAGGGAGATCATTCTCTGATCAGCTCTACAGGACGGTCCAAAAAACACCCTACAGAAAGATCAGGATTTTCTATTAAGTCCAAGAGGATATTTCCATTGTGTTTTTATATAAGCCATGTCTAGCCCAAAACCAGCCAGCATTTTTGCAGTATATATTTAAACTAACAATTGGTGCTTGTATGTCCCTCCTTCACCAAAAGCTAGTGGCCTGATCTGAACTTAAAGGTGACCAGCAAAGGGAACGAAAATTGGATTTAGCCCCTTTTATTTATTTTTGGTCCTCTACAAGGTATAAAAGGCCGCCTGAAATGGGTCTTTAAACAAACGAACAAAAGAACCAAGGTTCTGAGATTTTGTTTGTTTGATCTTCAGCATATTGAGAATGTCCAGTCTGGTCTTCCCTGCTTTACTGGCGGTTCCAGACATCTGGACTAGGAGCTTGTTCCATGGTTCATTGAAGGAGGAGAGAGAGAGAGTCTTTAACCCAGAGGTTTTTCTCCCGAGTGCGTCTCATGTATTTGAGTTAAATAGTGGGTAACAAAAAGCAAATAAAACAAAAGAATTTTAATCACTCTGGAAAAAAAAATCACTCTCTCAGTTAGGCCCCACTTCTGCAAGGTAGTTAAGCACATGCCTAACTTTAGCACCAATTCACCAAAGCACTTAAGCACGTGCTTAACTTTAAGCACGTGTGGGTAAGTATAACTGAAGTCAAAGCATGTGCTTAAGTGCTTTGATTAACAGGGATGGCCTTAAGTATGTTTCAAAAGTTAGACAGGTGCATAAGTGCTTTGCTGAATCAGCGCCTTCATCGGGTGACTCTTGCATGATTTGTCTGATGTCACGTTCCTTCACGTTCTACAGTAGCGCAAAGAGTCTCCCCGGAAGACATGTAGGTCTCTTTTGCCCTCTTTTAATGTAAAAAAGAGCTGAATCCCTTGTGCCTCCCCATCCCCCCCATTTTGATTTTTGGATGTGGGGGGAGAAACTCGTCAACCCTACTTGATACACCTGAGGACTTGTCATCACTGCACAGTTAAGTCGAGTGCTGCCCAAATCCTGCCCACACGCAAAAGCCCTGAGCTCGCGTTGGCTGGCTTAGCCGAGGATATAGGCTAACGCTCAAGTAAGCACAACGTGTCAGCACGTGCAACCACTCTGCACAGCTCCAGAGCTATTTCACAGTGGCACTGCTAACGCAGAAGAACACATACCCATGCAGTCAAAAGGGGGCACGAACCCAGGACTTTTCCCCCTGCAAGTCACCTGTAAAAGGGATGTGATCAGGCGAGACGCAGTATATAGATGTTTTTAAAAACAAAAAAGTTTTACAAAACCGAAGATCAACAGGAATATTTCCACCATTTTTTTTTTTTTTTTTAAATTCCAGGGAAAACTATTTCCTTTAGTTTGGCTATTTGATTATAAATATTTCCCAGCAGCCTCTGCCACCCAGACATTACAGTATTCTCCTACTTCAGGAAAACCCAAAAGGGAAACTGACTAGTAAAAAGGCAAAATTGACAAGTCTTTTTTCACCATCCTCTCTGAGCTAGCACAGTAAGTAAATGTTCACCACAAACCACGTCCCAGAGGGCCAGGGATTTGTTACATTACTATTAAGTGAGGCTGATGTGTTCAGATGGTGACAACTGGATGGAAACAGATGTTCAAGAAAGCCCCTTTCCCTGGAGGAATGGTCTTCTGGCTCCATCTCCTTTACCCATAGACCTCCCCGACCCTACCACCATGGTGAGCTCATGCGCACCAGACCTGCTCTCAGAGAAACCCAAAGCTTAGCTCACCGGGGTCAAAGATGATCTCGGGCTCTGAATCATGGCTGGCCTGTAAGAAGGTGGAGGCCACCATCTTCTCCAGGGGCGTGAGGCGGGGTTTGTGGAGAGGCCCCCCTGCCCTGTTCATAGGGGGATGCTTCTTGGAGGTGATCTTCTTCTTGACGTCCAGCCGCAGGTCTCGCCACTTGTGCTTGAGGTCGTCGATAGAGCGCTCGGTGTAGCCGAGGAAGTTAACCCGACTCTGGATCTGGGTCCACAGCTGCTTCCGCCGCACAGGGTGAGCTCGGAGGGATTCGGAGCCGTAGAGGGCGCTGAAGTGCCGAACCACGTTCCAGACCAGAGTCTCGGTCTCGTCGTTGGAGAAGTTGGCTTTCCTCTTCCGGCCAGAGGTGGCCAACCCCTGGGAGGCCGCGGCAGAAGTGGAAGGGGCACAGTTGAACCTAGGTCCCCACTCCTCTCGGTCGGCTCCTGAGGAAAAAATCG
This sequence comes from Mauremys reevesii, assembly GCF_016161935.1. NCBI lineage: Eukaryota > Metazoa > Chordata > Testudines > Geoemydidae > Mauremys > Mauremys reevesii. The sequence goes on along the minus strand of NC_052624.1, from coordinate 2,718,661 downwards.
GGCTCCGGGACCCAGAGGGAGCTGAAGAAGGAGGAGCAGAAGCCAGAGCAGCTGATGAATCCATGGTGCCAGGGGGAAAACAGCCTGGAGCCAATCCTGCTCCGGGACACAAATCCGGACGGAGATGGGTAGCTTGGGGAGATTAAATAACTGCTCCAGAGTGCCAGGTGGCAGGGGAGACGCTCATCCCAGCTTGAAAGCACCTGAGAGAAGAGAGAAAGCCAGAGGTAAACACGGGCTGTCTAAGCACCCTCCTTAGACAATCCATCTTGTAGTGGAAGAGTTAATAACCCCCAGTTAGACCTGGCAGCCCACTCCAAGCCTGGGATCCTCCTTGGGTGGAGAACCAGAGCTAACACCTGCTCGGTCAGACATGCATTACAGAAGAGAGACTTGCCAGTCCTGCTAAGCTCTGTGCGCCTCAGTTTCCCCATGTGTGAATGGGGATAATACTGCTCACTGGGGAGTTATGAGGACTGCAAGGTGCACACAGACCACAGCGATGGAGACCAGCGAAGTACCGAAACAGCTGGATATCAGACCTGGTCCAAAATTGCCCAACAGAACCCTGGTTTTCTGTCAGAAAATGCCCCTTTGTCAAAACTGAACCGTTCCACCGGAACCTGCCCATGCCAGCGAAATTCAGTTTAGAGGAGGAAAAAAACGGTGAAACCAAGCGTTTGGACAAGGCTTGAAATGGTCCCTTGAGACCTTATCCAGACAGAACGCTCTGACGTCTCATTTCAAAGTGACTTCAGAATTTGGTTTTGTGATATTATTTCATTTGTAGATATTACTCTATAGGTTATAAAATATAAGCTATAGTGTACACACGCACCCATACCATGCACACACACAGCCATACCATGCACATACACACACAAACAGAACCATAGCGTGCACATGCATACACACAGCCATACCGTGTGCACAGAACCATACCGTGTGCACACACACACCCCGTGCGCACAGAGCCATACCATGTACACACACAGCCATATCATGTGTGCACACACAGAGAACCATACCGTGTACACACACACACGCACACAGCCAGACCGTTTGCACAGAACCATACCGTACACATGCGTGCACACACACACCCCGTGCGCACAGAGCCATACCATGTACACACACACAGAGCCAGACCGTGCACCCCCGCCCCCCAGCTCAGCATTTTCTGCATACCACGGCCGGCTGGGGAGCTAATCTCCTCTGCTCTCCTCCCCCCTCCCCAGCGCTGAGCCGCTCCGAGGCCTCCTGCGAGGCAGCCCGCCCGGCTGGGGGCTCGGGCCGGCCCCCCGCGCCCTGCCCCACGGGCCGCTCCTGCGGCAGTGGCCGGGCCGGCAGGCGCAGCCTTTTGTTCGCGCTCCCCCTGGTCTCTGCCGCGGCGGGGAGCGGGGCCGGCCGGCGGCTGCGGGACGCCTGGGCCCCCCCGCCCCGGGCAGGCCCTTCCCAGGGGCGGCCAGCACCGCCCCCTGCTGCTCCCGCCCCGGCCCCGCCGAGGACAATGGCAGCCGCCGGCGGCCGGGCGGGCTCCGCGGAGCCGCCTCCCCGGCCCGGCGCCTGGCTCGGCTCCAACCCGGCCGAGCCGCCGCTGCAGCGGGGAGGACGCGCGGCGCCCGCGGGGCCAGCCTGGCCGGCGGCCCAAGTGCTGGGGCCGGGGAAGGGCCCCGGCCCGCGGGCAGCCCCAGCCCCGTGCGGGGACCCGCGGAGCAGCAAGTGGGTCCGCGGCGCCCCGGCGGAGCTCGGCTCGGCTCCCGGGGCGGCCCGGAGGGAGCGGCCAGGCGCGGCGTCCTTGTCCGCGAACTCCCAGCCCCGCCGCCCGCCCCGTGCCCCGGCTGCGGGGGCCAAGCGGCCCCGCCGCCCCGGTCCGGTCCCACCTGAGCAGGGCGCCCGGCGGCAGCGCTCTGGCCCCTCCGCCGCGGGCTGGGCTCCGCGCTCCGGCTCCCCGCGCCCGGCCTCACGGCGCTGGGCGCTCCAGCTTCTTGGGCTAATGGCTCCTGACTCAGAGGAACTCGCCTTCATTTCCTCTGCCTCCGAGTGGCAGGCTCGACGCGCCGCCGGCGGGCCTGCTGCTGCCCTCTGCTGGCTCCCGCCCCACGGAGGCTCGGTCTCCAAAGGGGGTGCGGGGTTTGCTCGTTGGTGGCCCCCTGTAAACGCCCCCCCTCCCCTTGGGCTGCACAAATGCTGCCTTCTCCCTCCTCTTCTGTCTTTCTGCCTGGCTGAGCTCCCCAGCACCGAACCCAAAGATGGAACAGGTGGGAAGGAGCCCTCAGGCCCGGAGAGGTGGCCTCTACTCTGGGCTCTGCCACAGCCTTCCTGGGTACCCTTGGCCACATCCCCTAGCCTCGCTGTGCTTCAGGGCCCCGGCACTAAACGGGGGACAGTAATGCTCCCCTACCTCCCAGGGAGTAGGTGAGGATTAATCCATAAATATCTGGGAGGAGGTGCTCAGATGTGGGGGGTGGAGTGTCTAGGCAGATAAAAAGATTGCAGTTACATGATGCAATTTTTCTCTGTGTCTGTATCGTTTTGTTTCACTTATCTCCCAACCCCAGTCTGTTATATCCACTTGTTGCATCCTGTCTGACACCTAGATGGTAAACTCTCTGGGGCAAGGATGGTTTTCTTTGTTACTGCTCTGTGCAGCAGCTTGCACAATAAGGCATGTCTCTTATATTCAGCCTGAGTGTAGGAAAAGGAATCTTAGAGCCTAGAAAGCTACACTGTTGGGTCACATGCAGTCCATCTACGGGAGCCTGGGCAGGATTTTTCCTGGTGCATAATCAAGATAGAATTTAGTCCAAAGCTGACTGTGAAGAGTTACAAAGGGGTCTCACTAAATTGGGTGACTGGGCAACAACATGACAGATGAAATTCACTGTTGATAAGTGCTAGATAACGCACACTGGAAAAAATAATTCCAACTATACATACAAAATGATGGGGTCTAAATTAGCTGTTACCACTCAAGAAAGTGGTCTTGGAATCATTGTGGATTGAAACTATAGCGTCAGTCAAAAAAGCAAACGTAATGTTAGGAACCATTAGGAAAGGTAAAATAGATAAGAGAAAATATCATAATGCCATTGTATAAATCCATGGTGCACCCACACCTTCAATACTGTGCCCAGTTCTGGTCACTCCATCTCAAAAAGGACAGAGTGGAACTGCAAAAGGTTCTAGATTATCCAGGGTATGGAACAGCTTCCATCTGAGGAGATATTCAAAAGATTAGGGCTGTTCATCTTAGAAAAGAGACAGCTAAAGCAGGGTATCAAATCATGAATGGTGTGGAAAATGTGAATAGAGAAATGTTATTTATCTGCTTCCACAATACAAAAACTCAGAGTTACTCAATGAAATTAATAGGCAGCAGGTTGAAAACAAACAAAAGGAAGTACTTCTTCACACAAGCTGTGGAACTCATTGCCTGGGGATGTTGTGAAGGCCAAAAGTATAATTGGGTTAAAAAAAAAAAGCTAGGTAAGTTCAGGGAGGACAGCTCCATCAATGGCTATTAGCCAAGATGGCCAGGATGCACCTCACTCATCTGTTGTCCCTGAACCTCTGACTGCCACACACATTAGAATCCATTTAACTATACCGGTATAGTGAAAGTGTGCATGCAGTTCTGCTGATATAAAGGGGCTTATACCGCTACTTGTCAGAAAGGGGAATAAGCTATAAGACACCTTTATACTGGTGAACCTGTGTCCACACTAGCAGTTATATTGATATAACGGGGGTTAAAAAAAATCACACCCTACTCAAAATAGTTATACCAGTACAAAAGCTACCCCTACTGTTACTCACACCTTCTTGTCAACCGTTGGAAATGGGCCATCCTGATTATCCCTACAAAAGTTTTTTTTCTTCTGCTGATAATAGCTCACCTTAATTAATTATCCTCGTTACAGTTGGTACGGCAACACTCATTTTTCATGTTCTCTGTGTATATATATTTTCCTACTGTATCTTCCACTCCATGCATCTGATGAAGTGGGTTTTAGCCCACAAAAGCTTATGCTCAAATACATTTGTTAGTCTCTACAGTGCCACAAGTACGCCTGTTCTTTTTACAGTACAGAAGCTATGTCTAGGTGGGGTCTTCTAGGAAAGCTACAGGGAGAGAGTGACTGATCTGAGACTCTAGGAGAAATGCTTTTGTCCCTGGGGCTCCCCTGTGATGGGGTACAGGGACCAAGTCAAGGACAGGATTGTGGGAGGTTCAAGAGACTAGTAAATCCCATTCCAAATTTGAATATTAGCAGCTCACGGACAGCTGGTGGCACCCTCGAGACTGGATGCTGAGTTGCTCTGGAGGAGAAGAGCTGCTGTCAGAGAGGGAGGGAGCTGAGGAGGAGGAGGCAGCAGCAGAACTGGAGTGGGAGGGAAGAGGTGGCTGGTTCATTCTCTGCCCAGTGACAGCGCGGCAACAACATCTGCAGCCCTGGAAACCAAAGGGGGGAGTGGCCAAGCAATATCTGCGGGAGTTTCAGCTTAGGCAGGGTGCAGGTGAAGCACGAGGGTGTTTGCCTCTGGCTAGTGAACCGCATCTGTCCCCAAGGAAGAGAATGGCTGTAAATGGTCATCAGCGAGGACCAACCTTTCCTGGCGTTCCCCTTTCCTGCAAAAAGGATTTCACAATGGGCCTGATCCTGCCACTGCCAGGTCTGCGAGGTGCTGAGCACCCTCAGCTCCCACACCCTGCAATGTGCTTAATCATAACACAACAGCACAGCCTGAGGAGCAGTTTGCTCAGCGGGGGATTAAGAACATTAGATTAAGAACGGCCATAGTGGGCCAGACCAATGGGCCATCTAGCCCAGTAGCCTGTCTGCCGACAGTGGCCAATGCTTCAGGGTGACTGTACAGAACAGTCCGAAGTTTAGGGTCACCCTGAGCATGGAATTGCATTCTTAGCATCTCGGCTAATAGCCACTGATGGGCCTATCCTGCATGAATTTATCTAAGCCCTCTTTTGAACCAAGTTGTACTTTTGGCCTTCCCAGCATCCCGTGACAATGAATTCCAGAGGTTAACTCTGGATTGTGTGAAAAATTACTTCCCCTTCTTTATGTGAAACCTGCTGGCTATTAATTTCACCGGGTGACTCCTGGTTTTTGTATTACGGGAAAAGGTAAATAATACTTCTCTGTTCACTTTTTCCACACCACTCATGACTTTACAGCCCTCTATCATATCCTCCTCTAGTTGTCTCTTTGCTAAAAGAACTCATCTTGGTAGTTTCTCCTCAGATGGAAGCCATTCCACAGCCTTGATTATCTTTGTTCCCCTTCTCTGGACCTTTCCCAGTTCCACTCTATTCTTTTTGAGATGGGGTGACCAGAACTGGACACGCTATTCAAGGTCTGGATTGATAGGGTGGCATTGTGATATTTTCTGTCTGATTTTCTATACCTTTTACTAATAGTTCCTAACATTCTGTTACCCATTTTGACCCCTGCTGTGCATTGAGCTGAAATTTTCAGAGAAGTATCCATGGTGACTCCAGGATCTCTTTCTTTTGAGTGGTAACAGCTAATTTAGAACCCATAATTATATATGTGTAGTTGGGATTATTTTTTCCAATGTGCATTACTTTGCACTCATCAATGTTGAATTTCATTTGCTATTTTGTTGCCCAGTCACCCAGTTCTGTGAGATCCCTTTGTCATTCTTCACAGACTGTGTTGGATTTAACTACCTTGAATCATTTTGTATCATCCACAAATTTTGCCATTTCACTATTCACTCCCCATTAATAAACACATTGAACACTACAGGTCCCAGCACAGATCCAAGCGGACCCTGCTATTTAACTCTCCATTGTGAAATCTGGCCCTTTATCCCTACCCCTTGTTTCCTGTCTTTTAACCAGTTACTGATGCATCACAGGACCTCCCTATTATCTCACAACTAGTTAGTTTTCTTAAGAGCCTTTGGTGAGGGACCTTGTCAAAGGCTTTCTGAAAATTCCACTACACTGTATTGACTGGATCACCCTTATCCACCTGCTTGTTCACACCCTCAAAAGAATTCTCCTAGATCGGTGAGGTGTGACTTCCCTTTACAAAGGCCGTGTTGATTCTTGCCCAACAAATCATGTTGATGGATGTGTCTGATAATTCTGTTCTGTATTATAGTTTCCAGATGAGTTACTACTAGTCCATAATGCAGGAGTGGCTCATTTTGACAATTCTCTTTGGTAGCTGAGCCCCTCACAGCAACTGGATTAACAGAAAAGTCCCTAGAAGCAGCCATTTAAAAAGTCCCAGCAGACTCAAGGGGTCCTGTATTTAGCTTTGTTAGAACTCTGCAACACCCATCGCAGCACGTTATCAGAGTCACCAGCTCAGCAATCCATGGGCAGAGGCACCAGCATCTGAAAAACATCTTGAGTTAACCCCGACACAGCAACATGCCAGCAAAGGAGAGAAGAAATACCCTGGCACGAAGGCCAACCAGATACCCTCCCTGCAAGTGGCACAGAAAATTAGATCCAAGGCAGCAGTGAGACCATTTACCCCAACAGCTGATGTCATAACCACCCCGAGGCTCCGTGCCACTGGAGGTGCAGGAGACGTGTCGCTAGAAGGAGCACATTGGCTCCCTTGTTGATGGATATCCACAACGCTACCACCCGTGCTCCTGTGATGTGCCGTAACCAGCCCCACTGCAGGGAGTGGCTGAGAGCTGGGGGACACCAGTCCCGAGTGGCCTGGTAGCTCACAGGGTGCACCATGCACTCACAGGCCAGCACTGGAGTGAGCTCTACAGCTCCAGCAGGGTTGGCACCTGCCCAGGCTCTCCGAGGACTGTCCCAGGGAATCCCAGGGTGCTCTGTACCCACCGCCAGCTGTCCAATCTCATGGGCTCAGGATCGTCCCAGCTGTCCCCATTCTTTGTACCTCAGACTCCAGCATTCCTGGGGTCTGCACACAACAGGCACACTGAGTGACAGAGGATTCCTTTCCTAGGGCTGGCCGAAATAAACAGGGGCAGGCACCCTAGGCATGGTTACTGCACCAGTTAAACCAAGAGAACCCAACCAATCCTCACCCAGACCTTTGCAGCAGTCTAGTCCAGCGATATGGCACCTAACAAAGGCCTGGGTAACCTCGCCACATTGTCCTCTTGCCTGCAGACCACAGCCCTGTGTCCTCCTGCTGTAGCTACAGCCAGCACCAGCTCTCAGGGCCTCCACCCCCAGCTCTCAGGCTGCCCACTATCCAGTCATCCCTCTACAGCCAGCTCCCAGCTGCTGCCTCCAGCTCCCTCCTGAGCCAGGTCCATTCTGACCTCCTTCACTGATTGCTGTGCTGTAGGGATTAGGGAGTCTCTGCAGGCTGGGTGTTAAACTAGGGGCTAGCACAGTGCGCCCCCCACCCCCATACACCCTCCTGAATGAGCCAGCAGGCTCCTTACAATGTCTCCACCCCCTTGGTGAAAATGAAAACCAGCAGCCGCTGCAGCAAACACAGGCTCTAGGACGCAGTCCCACCATAGCCACTGAGCAGGGTGGTTCTGAGACCAAGAAGTGGCTGTGTGAGCAGTAAGCCACTGAGGTCGAGAGGCTCTTATCTGTCAGGGGCTGAGGTCGTCTCCCGGCCTCCTTCCTTGACATGTCCACAGATGGGTTTATCCACAGCCTGTGTTGGTCTGTGAGGGTTGTTTGTGATTGGCGTTATCGGGATTATGAAAGACGTACCAGCAGAGAAAGGTCTGACACCATCCAACGGCTGGGAATTGAAGCTAGAAACACACAGACTGGAAATAAGTCCTAAATTCTTAATGGTGAGAGTAAATAACTATTGGAACAATTTACCAAGGGTCGTGGTGGAGCCTCCATTGCTGGCAATTTTTAACCAAGACTGGGTGTTTCTCCTAAAGGATCTGCTGTAGGGAAGTGATTGTGAGGATGTTCTCTGGCCTGTGCAATACAGCAGGTCAGACTGGATGATCACCGTGGTCCCGTCTGGCCTTGGAATCCATGAATGGGGGCAGTTGGGACTGAGACCCGCCATCACGTGAGAGGGGAAGGAACCTGTGTAGCCCTGACCCCATCCGGTGACTGGGGCCAGGAAGTAACATTCAGTTGTCTCTGGCCAAGCCCTCCTTTATTACAAGCTGGACAGCTCCAGCGCAGCCCGGTGGCTGCTGGCATTGAACCCGGCACGGGGTCTCGAGCTGCCCTGAGCAGGATTCAAATGGTGGTCCCAGTGCCGGCGACCTGTCTACATTAGGGAAACTGCAGGTAAAAACAAAGGATGGAGCAAACCTGAACCGCTGGTCACGCAATGAGTGACGGATGCCGGCGGGGGAAGGGACAGAAGGGGATGCTACCCGAGGAAAATAAGAATTTGTGGACCAGGGGCAGTAGGTGGTGATTTTGGGCCCCACAGATCTGAAGAGCTCGTTTTCCAAGCCGGAAGTTCATTTCCAACGAGTGAGCAAAGCAGCCATTAGGAGAGACTGATCTGCAAGAGGAGGGAAAACGTAGAGGACCAGGCACCAAAGAGCCGGCGCTGCTGCCCTCTGCCCAGCGAGCCTGAGAAACGCGATCCCCTAGAATCTGTAGATGGCTAACTCAGAGGCGACAGTGACAGGGGAAGTGGCTGCAGAGGCTTCTGCCAAGGTGAGACCTGGGCAAGGACAATGGAGATCAGGCAGGATCTCACGATTTGTCCTGTCAGTGGCTCTCTGTGGGCCTCAGAGTCTAACATTTTGTTAGTAATAACGGCACATTTCCAGCCCTTCTGGTTGGGTAGAGGCTTCCGAATGTAACCCTGTTTCCCTGGGGGATTTGCATTGGTACTGGCTGCACCAGCAGCTCCGGAGGAAGCATGACCTGTCCAGGGGTGATGGTGCCCTTTAAAGGCTGATCTTGTTAACCCTTTCACTGCTGATCTTCATGTCAGAAACACCCAGCTGGAGCCCTCATCCAGCAAAGCTAGACGCTCCTGAAGTCCCGCTCATTAGAGAAGATGTTCTGGAGCAGTAAGGCTGAGAGTTTGGCAAACACACAGAATATTTGACTCTCTGATCATTGAAATAACAGCAGATAAAAATCTACCCTGTGGGCTGGATCCTGAGGGGTGCTGAGCTCCTGCAGCTCCCCCCAAATCATTCCATGGGGTTTACAGAACAAATCGCAGGGCAGGCCCTTCCCCCAAGCACAGTGGGTTTCTCAGCTATCCCTTATCCCTCCCACACAGGATCTGGAGACTGCGGCACCCACATTACCCCACCCCCACGCCCCAGCAGCACAGATCTAATGTAGCTGTGTTACGAGGGCCATTCCTGTCTCCACCTCCCCTCCCCAGGACCCCCATTCAAAGGGGGATTTCCCTCCTACAGAAAGGGCCCATGGACGAGATAATACAGCTCAGGTTGCACAACTTTTTCTGGGTGTTTTCCATGCAGCTGATGGGGCAACCCCCCCACCCCTCCCAAAAAAACCAAAACCAAAACCACACCAGGCTGAGCCTCAGGGCCAGGCTGTGGCCGTGGAGCAAGCTGCTTACTATCAGGACCGAAGCGAAGGGCAGAGATCAGTCTGGGGCCAGGCCAGGCCAGGCAAAAGCTGCAAAGTCAGAGTCCATTACCAAACTAAGAACTGGGGTCAGGCCAGACCCAGCCAGGGTCTTTCACCAGGGTCGTTACCGGCACAAAATTCTCTGTTACACACGCTCTAAGGCATCAAACTTTACCCTAAATTTGTTGTCTGCACACTAGGACATCCCACCTCTACCCAGTTCCTAGGGCGCCAGGCAAAAGGCACCGAACTTTACCCCTCCGTGGGCTCTGGGCTCTACTCCTCTGAGGGCTCCGGGTAAACACCATTCCCTGTGGACACAGAGCAAACACCCATTCCCTGTGGACACAGGGCTTAATCTTTTGTGGGTTTACGGGGTCATTTACCAGTGAAAGAGCCTTACACAGGTAAGCAGAGTCAAAATTAGCTCTGTTCTTCTTCGAGTGATTGCTCCTATGCATTCCATGTAGGTGTGCGCGCCGCGCGTGCACGGCTCTCCGGAACATTTTTACCCTAGCAACTCCGGCGGGCCGGCTGGCGCCCCCTGGAGTGGCGCCGCCATGGCGCCCATTATATACCTCAGCCGGCCCGTCCGCTCCTCAGTTCCTTCTTCCCGCCCGTGACGGCAGTCGGAACTGTGGAGTGCTCCCTTACCTCCACAACCCTAGTGTTTCTCCATAGTTCTAGTGTAGATAGTGTTAGTAGTTAGTTAAGTTCTTCTTATAGTTGTATATATATATATAGTGTATAGTGTTAATAGTTAGGGAATTAGAGGGTTTACCCCTCTTCTTCCGCCCCGGTGCGGGCTTATGCCCGGAGCACCGGGTTTCAAGCCCTGTGCGGCTTGCCAGCGGCCTATGCCGGTTAGCGACCCGCACGACTCTTGTCTCCGCTGCCTCGGAGAGTCGCATCGGCCAGATAAGTGCTCTATTTGCATAGCCTTTAAGCCTCGTACGAGGAAAGAGAGAGACTCTAGGCTGAAGCACTTACTGATGGAGTCTGCGCTCCAACCTCCGGCGCCAGCTCCAGCGGCACCGAAAACCGCCTCGACGAGCAGCGCTCCGGCTGCACCGAGCCGCTCCGGCACCGAGCCGGCACCAAAGACCCGGCACCGCTCCCTCTCCCCGGGGAGGAAGCACAAGGCGCCGAAGACGGCCGCCGCGAAACAGCAGCGGAAGCCGTCAGCCCAGCCGCCTCCGACGAAAACGGTGCAGGCTGAGGCAGTGCACGCGAAGTGCACCGCGCCGTTGACTCCGGCGCCGCATGGCCCGTCGAGTCCGGCTCCGCCCAGCTCCCCGGTACCCACCGAGGAGGAGCTGAGGATCCCGTCGACGCCGGAGGCGTTCCCGACGGCGAGAGAACTGATCGAGGCGACGGCCCCGTCATATCAGCCGCCGGCACCACCGGTGCGGACATTCAAGTCCCTCGGCAAGCCAGCGATGGTGCGCCCTTCATCCCCGGGCGACCGTGGCGACCGCGGCTCCAGAATCCGGACTCGATCCCGGTCCATCTCCCGGAGACGGTCACCGAGGCACCGCTCCCCATCCCGCCGGAGATCGCCATCGCGACGCCGCTCAGCGTCCCGGCACCGGTCGCAGTCCCGGCACCGCTCTCCATCGCGGGGCCGGTCGTACTCCCGGCGGCGCTCCAGGTCCCGGTCACGAAGTCACCGGCACCGCAGCAGGTCCGCGTCCAGGCACCGCGGACATCGGGACTCGCGCAGCCGTTCAAGGCGCCGCAGATCTCGCTCGAGGTCCGGTTCCCGGCACCGCCGGTCGAGCTCCCGGCGTCGCCGGTCGAGCTCCCGCCGCCGCCGCTCCCCTTCTCGGCACCGGAGATCCAGCTCCCGACGCCGCAGATCTGGCTCCCGGCACCGGAGATCCGGCTCCCGGCACCATGCGCAGCACAGGTCCCGCTCGCCACTGGACCCCCGAGACGCCCGGCACCGACCCCCGGCACCGGAGGGTCGTCTCACGCCGGCGCTGGACGCCCGCCCAGACACCGCCACGGCTCCACCCTGGCCCTCAAGGGAACCCTCCGTAGCCTCACCCCAAGGCAGTGCGGTGGACTTCAGAGCCGGTTCCATTCCGCCGGATCATGGACCCCAGTATTGGGGACATTGGGTACCCTGGGCGCAATACGAACAGGGGCCTCCCCTGCCACCCAGGCAGCCGGGCTCGGCACCGTCGGTACCGGTGGCCACCGTCAGTAGAGCCCCCCCGTCTCCACCGACGCAAGCCGCCGCCCACGGCCCATCTTTGGGCCAGGACTCGCTGCCACCAGATCGCCAGGTGGGGGAGCACCAACAGGAGGAGGTGCTGCCGGGCCACTCCTCGTCGTCCTCTCCAGATGAGGCGGTAGCAGGGGCCTCGCCATCAGGGCCCCCGCCCATTGACCTCAGGGCACACCAGGACCTTCTCAGAAGGGTGGCAAAGGCCATTAATTTGCCCATAGAGGAGGTGCAAGAAGTCGAGGACCCGATTACGGACGTTGTGGGAGATGACGCCCCTGTCAGAGTGGCGCTCCCGTTTATTCGCACCATCCAGAAGAACAATGCCACTATCTGGCAGTCGCCCTCCTCCGTTGCCCCCACGGCACGAGGCGTCGAAAGGAAGTATTCCGTCCCGCCCCAGGGATACGAATACTTGTATGTACACCCCACCCCGGACTCGCTGGTGGTCCAGTCGGTCAATGACCGCGAACGACACGGTCAACCTGCCGCTGCACCGAAGTCGAAAGACGCCCGGCGCATGGACTTATTAGGGCGTAAAATCTATTCGGCGGGAGGTCTCCAACTCCGCATCACCAACCAGATGGCCCTGTTATCTAGATATACTTTTAATATCTTGGGGTGCCTTGCAAAATTCACGGAGCTAACCCCTCAGGACTCCCGCCCCGAATTCTCAGCGCTGCTGGAGGAGGGCAAGTTAGCCTCCAGAACCTTGATCAAAGCGGCCGTGGACGCAGCGGACTCAGGGGCTCGAACGGTAGCATCCGGGGTGACGATGCGCCGCATTGCGTGGCTACAGTCTTCCACCCTCCCACCTGAGGTCCAGTACACCCTCCAGGACCTCCCATTTGACACGCAGGGGCTGTTTTCTGAGAAAACGGATGCCAGAATCCAGTCCCTAAAGGATGGGAGGGTTGCGATACGGATGCTGGGTATGCACACGCCGGCCACGCAGAGGCGTTCGTTCCGTCAGCAGCCCTACCGACCCTTCAACCAGGCCAGGACTCGGCCGTTTAACAACCGCCGAACGGCCCCCTTCCGCCGTAGACCGTCAGGGGGGCGGCGCAACCAGGCGCAGAACTCGTCCAAGGCCCCGCAAGCTCAAAAGCCGGCCTTTTGACGGGACGCCCGAGGACGGCCCATCACTCTCCCCCCAGGATCCATCCCTTTTGTTTTCCAGTCGCCTTGCCCGCTTCCTTCCGGCGTGGTCTGCTATAACATCGGACAGCTGGGTCCTCAGCACCATCCAGCACGGCTACCGCCTACAGTTTATTTCGCCCCCCCCTCCCACCCACCTTCTCCGTCCCTCTTCAGGGACCCCTCTCACGAGCAAGTCCTCATACAGGAGGTGCAGTCTCTGCTGAGCGTGGGTGCCATCGAGGAGGTCCCTCCCTGCAGGCGGGGCAGGGGATTCTACTCCAGATATTTCCTCATCCCCAAGGCGAAAGGAGGTCTTCGTCCCATCTTAGACCTCCGGGAGCTGAACAGATACCTCTGCAAGCTCAAGTTTCGGATGGTAACCTTGGGGACCATTATCCCTTCCTTGGATCCGGGAGACTGGTTTGCCGCCCTCGACATGAAGGATGCTTACTTTCATGTGGTGATTTACCCCCCCCCCCCACAGACGCTTCCTGCGCTTCACGGTCAATGAGACCCACTACCAGTTTGCGGTGTTACCCTTCGGCCTCTCCACTGCCCCGAGGGTGTTCACCAAGTGCATGGCGGTCGTAGCCGCAGCTCTCCGTCGTCGCAGAATCCACGTATACCCATATCTCGACGACTGGCTGATCCGTGGGCGCTCTCAAGAGCTGGTGACAGCTCAGGTCTCAGAGATACTGCACCTGTTCCGGTCTCTCGGCCTCCTCGTCAACACCGAGAAGTCCCAATTATTTCCGGCACAGCGCTTGGAGTTCATAGGCGCGGTCCTCGACTCCACCCTCGCCAGGGCCTGCCTCCCTCGTTCTCGACACGAGACGATGGCCTCGCTCATTCGCACCTTACAAGCCTTCCCTTCCACGACGGCCCGGTCCTGCCTCCGCCTGCTGGGCCACATGGCCGCGTGCACCTTTGTGACCGCGAATGCGAGGCTGAGGCTCCGTCCGTTCCAGATGTGGCTGACTTCGGTGTACCGCCCCCACCGCGACCCTATAGATATGGTGGTCACGGTCTCAGACCCCACTCTCCAGACGCTCACCTGGTGGCTGCATCAGGAGGTGGTCTGCGCCGGGGTTCCGTTTCGCCCCCCTCGCCCGTCGGTCACCCTGACCACAGACGCCCGGCGCTTGGATGGGGCTCACAGGGAGACCTGCACACTCAGGGCCTCTGGTCGGCCCAGGAGCTCTCCCTGCACATCAACGTCCGGGAGTTGAGAGCGATCCGCCTGGCTTGTCTCGCCTTTCTTGCACACCTCCGGGACCGCTGCGTAGCGGTATACACGGACAACACGGCAGCCATGTTCTATCTGAACAAACAGGGCGGGGCCCGATCCTCCCCGCTGTGCAAGGAGGCGATGCTCCTATGGGACCTGTGCGTGACCCACTCGATTCGCCTCGAAGCGTTCTTTCTACCAGGAGTGCAGAACACGCTGGCCGACCGTCTGAGCAGGTCCTTCGCTTCCCACGAGTGGTCCCTTCGCCGACGTGGCCACACCATCTTCCAAAGGTGGAATTTCCCCAAATAGACCTGTTTGCCTCCAGGACCAACAGGAAGTGCCACAGGTTCTGTTCGTACCAGGGTCGGGCTCCGAACTCCATCTCCGATGCGTTCCTCATGCCCTGGACGGGTCCCCTTCTATACGCGTTCCCGCCGTTCCCGCTAGTCCACCGAGTACTGCTCAAGCTGCGGAGGGACAAGGCCCGCGTCATACTCGTCGCTCCGGCCTGGCCGAGGCAGCACTGGTATACCCTGCTCCTTGAGCTCTCGGGATCCCATTCCCCTACCGTTATGGCCGGACCTCATCTCTCAGGACCTCGGCAGGCTTTGTCACCCGAACCTGCAGTCGCTGCATCTTACAGCCTGGTTCCTGAGTGGTTGACCGACGCGGAGAGGACCTGTTCCGCGGCGGTGCAGCAAGTTCTGCTTGAAAGCAGAAAACCCTCCACACGCTCTACCTATCTGGCAAAGTGGAAACGCTTTGCCCTTTGGTGCGATCAGCAAGGTCTTAACCCCTTCTCGACCCCTATCCAGACGGTCCTCGACTACCTCTGGTACCTGAAAGGCCAAGGTCTCGCGATCTCGTCCCTGAGGGTACACCTGGCGGCACTTTCGGCCTTTCGGCCCGCTGTAGATGGTCGCTCCGTGTTTTCCAACCCCATGGTTGCCCGCTTCCTCAAGGGGTTGGACCGCCTCTACCCGCAAGTGCGTCCGCCTGCTCCTACGTGGGATCTGAACCTGGCTCTCACCCAGCTGATGCGCCCGCCCTTCGAGCCCATGGCCACTTGCTCTCTCCTCCATCTCACCTGGAAGACGGCCTTCCTCGTGGCAATCACATCCGCCAGACGAGTCTCCGAACTCCGCGCCCTGACGGCGGGTCCCCCATATACCGTCTTCCACGCGGACAAAGTGCAGCTTCGGCCACATCCGGCCTTCCTCCCAAAGGTGGTGTCGGCCTTTCATCTTAATCAGGAGATCTTCCTCCCGGTCTTCTTTCCAAAGCCGCACGCCTCACCTCGTGAGCAGCAGCTCCACACCCTCGACGTCCGTAGGGCCCTCGCCTTTTACATTGACCGAACTAAGTCCTTCCGGCGTTCCTCCCAGCTCTTTGTCGCGATTGCGGAGCGCATGAAAGGCAAGCCTGTCTCCTCCCAACGGATTTCTTCCTGGGTGACATCCTGCATAAGGGCGTGCTACGAACTTGCTCGCGTCCCCCCGTGCCGACTCACCGCACACTCGACGAGGGCGCACGCCTCGTCAGCCGCCTTCCTGGCCCACGTTCCCATCCAGGACATCTGTAGAGCGGCCACCTGGTCTTCCGTCCACACCTTCGCTTCCCATTATGCGTTGGTACAGCAGTCCCGAGACGACGCAGCCTTCGGCTCTGCGGTGCTACACTCCGCCACGTCTCATTCCGACCCCACCGCCTAGGTAAGGCTTGGGAATCACCTACATGGAATGCATAGGAGCAATCACTCGAAGAAGAAAAGACGGTTACTCACCTGTAGTAACTGGTGTTCTTCGAGATGTGTTGCTCCTATCCATTCCAGACCCGCCCTCCTTCCCCACTGTCGGAATAGCCGGCAAGAAGGAACTGAGGAGCGGACGGGCCGGCTGAGGTATATAAGGGGCGCCATGACGGCGCCACTCCAGGGGGCGCCAGCCGGCCCGCCGGAGTTGCTAGGGTAAAAATGTTCCGGAGAGCCGTGCACGCGCGGCGCGCACACCTACATGGAATGGATAGGAGCAACACATCTCGAAGAACACCAGTTACTACAGGTGAGTAACCGTCTTTTATTACACAGTGGAGAGAGGAGGGGTCAAAGTGGTGTTTAGAGCCCTCTGAAGGGGCCCACACTACGGGGGAGAGGCCTGAAGACATATTGGTGAGCGGCTAGCAGGGCGGCTGGCGGAGAGGATGGCTAGCAGGACGGCTGGAAGAGAGGAGCAGCCAGCAGGGTGGCTGGCGGAGAGGATGGCTAGCAGGGCGGCTGGCGGAGAGGATGGCTAGCAGGGCGGCTGGTGGAGAGGAGCGGCCAGCAGGACGGCTGGCGGAGAGGAGCGGCCAGCAGGACGGCTAGTGAAGAGGAGTGGCCAGCAGGACGGGTAGTGGAGATGAGTGGCTAGCAGGACGGCTGACGGAGAGGAGTGGCTAGCAGGGTGGCTGGCGGAGAGGAGTGGCCAGCAGGACGGCTGGCGGAGATGAGTGGCCAGCAGGACGGCTGACGGAGAGGAGTGGCCAGCAGGGCGGCTGGCGGAGAGGAGTGGCTAGCAGGGCGACTGGCGGAGATGAGTGGCTAGCAGGGTGGCTGGCGGAGAGGAGTGGCCAGGAGGACGGATAGTGAAGAGGAGCAGCCAGCAGGACGGCTGGCGGAGAGGAGCAGCCAGCAGGACAGCTGGCGGAGAGGAGCGGCCAGCAGGACGGCTAGTGAAGAGGATTGGCTAGCAGGACAGCTGGCGGAGAGGAGTGGCTAGCAGGGTGGCTGACGGAGAGGAGTGGCCAGCAGGACGGCTAGTGAAGAGGATTGGCTAGCAGGACAGCTGGCGGAGAGGAGTGGCTAGCAGGGTGGCTGACGGAGAGGAGTGGCCAGCAGGACGGATAGTGAAGAGGAGCAGCCAGCAGGAAGGCTGACGGAGAGGAGCAGCCAGCAGGACAGCTGGCGGAGAGGAGCGGCCAGCAGGACGGCTAGTGAAGAGGAGTGGTTAGCAGGACGGATAGTGGAGATGAGTGGCTACCAGGGTGGCTGGCGGAGACGAGTGCCCAGCAGGGCGGCTGGTGAAGAGGAGTGGCTGGCAGTGAAGACTGCAGCAGAACCCCACGGAGGGTCATGGAAATCGGCAGTCGACCCAAGCAGCGGAGCATGTAAGGTGCCCCCATATCTCTCCCCCATTCCACGCAGGCCGGGAGGTGGACTCTGTGGATGAACTTTTGAACTCTGGGGGGGCTGTGCTGACCAAGGACAGAAACTGTGGGTGGGGTGACTGTTGGGTTGCTGGACTTAAGACCCTGAGGGGAAAAGGACGCTGCCAAACTTACTTGGAGGTGGGTCTTTTGCTCATGATTTGTGTTATGAATCCTGTTTGTGGTGTTTCCCCAACATAATGTCGCATTGTTTCCCTCCTTTATTAAAAGGCTTTTGCTACACTCAGACTCTGTGCTTGCGAGAGGGGAAGTGTTGCCTCTTAGAGGCGCCCAAGGGGGTGGTGTGTAATTGTCCCAGGTCACTGGGTGGGGGCTCGAGCCAGTTTTGCATTGCGTTATTGAAACGGAACCCCTAGAAACTGAACCCGGCCCTTGGTGCTGCCAACTCAGACGGGCAGAAGGGTTACACTCAGTAATATCCTACTTAACCTCTATTTATTAACAATTACCAAAACAGAAGGCGCACACTAAGCATGCAATGCTGACCAGTCCCAATCAGACAGATGAACTTTTCTTGATGGCCAGTCAGGATCAGGTCATCTGGGGAACTCCAGCTTCTGCCCAGGGTCATTGGCAGGGTGCTGAGGTCTGGCAGCTCTGAGCTTGGGCTGTGCCCTGGAGTTGGCTCCAAAGAACTTCTTTTTGGACCCCAGTTTATCTAGTGAAACTTGAGACTTGCTTAGCTGCACCTTAGCCAATCATTTTACTAAACAATTTTCTAACCAATCCTAACATGTTGTAAACTAAACCTTTAGCCAATCATACCCCACCACCATGGCTGATTTACACCCAGGGCCGGCTCCAGGTTTTCTGCCGCCCCAAGCAGCAGGGGAAAAAAAAAAGCCGATTGGCGGCAGCTCAATCGTGCCGCTCCATTCTTCGGCGGCGGGTCATTCGCTCCCTCTCTTCCTCTTCGGCGGCACTTCGGCGGCAGCTCAAAGAAGAAGAGAGGGACTGAGGGACCCGCCGCCGAATTCCCACAGAAGACCCGGACCGGCCGCCCCAATAGCGGACAGAGTATTGGCCGCTCCAAGCACCTGCTTCCTTAGCTGGTGCCTGGAGCCGGCCCTGTTTACACCTAGCAAAATTAGTTATGCAACAGACAGAAGCAATCAAAGAGCCAGACAGAGCCCAGACAGATAAACAATAGAGAAGTGGGGACCATAGAGGCAAAACAATAAAGAAGTGGGGATTTCACAACCACAACTTGTTGGTAAGTGATTTCTTGCCAGACAGATGCTGTCAAACAAAGTTTTCTTTAACCATCTTAGATTTGTTTCTGTATGTGGTGATGGTGGGTGCTGTTAGGACAGGAGCTCCTTCTTAACAGCCCGATATCACATTGTTTTAATGTTATTTAGATGGAATGTGGGGATGTGACTTTCTGCCTTTTAGCTCGTGGCTGCTGCTCTCCTAATATGGCCACTGACAAAGGCCTCAGACTTTACAACGTGGCAACAGGAAAAGGCCTCATCCTTACAGGGTCAGCCACAGTCTTAGGCCAAAGACAGACGGTAAGGAGCCATGGGGGTAAGGAGCCATGCCTACGTTGAGAGCTGGGAGTATGAGATCAAGGCAGGTGTGCACCAGAGGTCTGTGTCACTCAGACAGCTCCCAGAAATGGCTTCCTAGTTTATATTGAAAATGCCAGCCAATCAGGAAACCACAGAGGGCTGTCGCTCATGCCCCTTAGGACAGGACTTCTGGTAGGGGTCAATCTCTCAGCACCTTCTGGTGGCCACCCTGCCTGTGTCCCTGGTGGTGAGGCAGAAGCAGCAGAAGGTGCTGAGTGTATAATGCTTCTGATTGCAAGGCCCAGTGGGGTTAGGTGACATCGCTGTCTGTGTCTCCCAGGAAGAGTGGAAGGTTGTAGCTGTATCAGGATTTGATGAGGGAGAAGCACTAAGGGCTTGTCTACTGGATCGGCGGGCAGCGATCGATCCAGCGTTCTCCCATCGACTCTGGTACTCTACCAGAACGAGAAGCATTAAGTGGAGTCGACGGAGAGCATCAGCTGTTGACTTACCGCAGTGAAGACACCGCGATAAGTAGATCTAAGTACGTTGACTTCAGCTACGCTATTCATGTAGCTGAAGTTGTGTATTTTAGATCAACCCTACGCGGTAGTGTAGACAAGCCCGAAATGTTGACCTAGCTGGGTAAGGATGTCAGACCTAGGAGTAAATTGCTTCTGGATTATCAGGGATTTTCCTACACCCTCCCTGAATTTTCCCAGTCCCCCCACAGTGGTCAACTAGTTAAGCAGTGCTGCCAATTTAGTCATTGGTTGGAAATCTGAATTGAAATTGAAACAGTTTAAAAGTATATACAGTATGTGATAAAATACTTGTACCTGAAAAAGCGTAACAGGTTTGAAAAGTCTGAACAAAGACTAGCTTCCGCACACAGCTTCTTGTTTCTTATGACAATGTCGGCGTGTTTGTTTCTGGGATGTTGGCCAACCTAATAATTTATATTATGATTTGTAAGCGAGGTCTGAATGAGCTCTTCCCTGGCAGCTAGTGATCAGCTGGGGGATGAGGGGGAAAGGCTTACGTGAACACACCTACTCTGCCTCCGTATCCAAGCAGACAGAGCTGTGTTGCCCGAGTGATCAATTTTGGCTGGTGTTGGGTTACAATTTTGGCTGGTGTTGGGTTACAAATAGTTTTTAGCCTACGTGGCTAAGACCATGTGTATAAATTCTCAGGTACTGAGGGACAATCTTCACTCATTGATATATTTGCTTTCCACAACCAACCCACTGTATAACCTTTCATGAGTGATGTACCTGAATATTTAGATACCTAGATCTAAACTGTATCATTAAATTTATTCACCTAAATTTGGGTTATTGCAGATTATGTACTATATGGATTGTATGACTTTTAAACCAGCTTTGTACTTTGGGATAATCTAGCACTATACCCAGCTGTACAGACACTCTTTCCTTAACCTGTGTATTATATAATTTTAACATTAGCTTTAATAAAAAAAAATTGAATGTGGGGGTAATTAAATGTTATCGTATGAATAAAGGGCAGCAGAACTGTGCTTAGCCTGTCCTGATTGAGGGGGTCACCCTCAACTGAACTGCACTCGCTAAGCAGGAGGTTTGGATGGCAGATGCCAGTGGGGCGGGGGAGGAGACAGGGGTTTTGTTCGGTGGGGTGGGCTCTGCCTAAGAGTCACAGGCACTATTTGACCTGCCCCTCTCCCCTGTTTAGAGATAAAGCTGATTAGGCTCCATAGAGAGTCTTTTGTTCTGTTAAGTGACCACTGCAGCTGAAATCACTGGTAATCAGGTCTAAGTGCTTAGTCCTGCTGGGGGACAGTGTTCCTGTGGAAGAGACGGCCCAGCCTGCACTAGCAGCGAGATTCCCCCACTGAGAGCTGAAGTCACTGAGAGCTGGGTAGAACCTCAAGAGACCGACTTGCAGAGGTCACAGTGGCAAGTGGCAGCAGAAGGTGACAGCACCTGGCCATTGGCGACAGAGCAGTGGAGTGAATGGTGGCATGATGAAAAACAGTGGCCAGAGTGAGCGGCAAGCGGCTGTAGGAACTAGCAAGGTGACTCCTCACCCCCGTCAATTCATGCGAAATTCATGAACTCTGAGGGCTAGACTATACTGGCAGTGACTCCAAGAGCTCTTTCTTGAGTGGTGACAGCTAATTTAGACCCCATCATTTTGTATGTGTAGTTGGGATTATGTTTTCCAATGTGCATTACTTTGCATTTATCAACACTCATTGCCGGGGAATGTTGTGAAGGCCAAAAGTATAACGCAGTTCAAAAAAGAATGAGATACGATCCTGGAGGACAGGTCCATCAATGGCTATTAACCAAGATGGTCTAGGAAGCAACTCCATGCTCCGGGTGTCCCTACACCTCTCGCTGCAAAGACAGAGGATGGATCACTTGATAAATTGTCCTGTTCTGTTCATTTCCTCTGAAGCCTCTGGCACCAGCCACTGTTGGAGGGCAGGATACTGGGCTAGATGGACCATTGGTCTGACCCAGTATGGCTTTTCTTATGACCTGGAGCAGGGCACTCTCCCACCCCACCCCACAGATACCCTCACCCCACTTCGTCTCAGACAGTGAGTGCTGCAATCCTATGGGAGCTGTATCTGTGAACTCAGAGCTGGAATCTTAAGCACTGAGGTCCTAGATGAAACCAAACCCAGATCCTGGAGGTTTCAGAGTAGCAGCTGTGTTAGTCTGTATCCGCAAAAAGAACAGGAGTACTTGTGGCACTCCGAAGAAGTGAGCTGTAGCCCACGAAAGCTCATGCTGAAATGAATTTGTTAGTCTCTAAGGTGCCACAAGTACTCTTGTTCTTTTTGCAGATCCTGGAGGGTTATTTTATTTTGATTGATCTTTTCCATGTTGAACTCATGTCTAGTTCCCACATCCAGCTCATCTCTGGATGAGACATGTGGGGTCTCCAGTTGAGAAACCTAGGGCTGTGCCTTGTCACTCTTTAGTCCCCCTGATAAGGGGCTGGCCCACAACGTGCAAAGTTTACACAGGTCTGTGAGGCTCCCCCCAAAGCATGGGCCCATCCAAACAGAACGAGAAAGAACGCACAACTGTAGCTGTTGTGATTGGGATTAGCAAGAGATGAATTCCTACTTCTTTCATCCCAGGAAACAGAACACAAAGATCGGGTCGAGTCACTAGTGATCATAAAAAAGAAGTTGCAGTCAAATCTTCATTTATTCATCATATGATATTCCACTCTGTGTTCAAATTCTCTATTGTGTCCTGATCACATGGCAGCCCCGTTGCTGGTAGTGCCTCACTCCACTCAACTGTCGGTGTTTTATATGACAGATATCGGTAAAAACTACATAGCGGTTGAGTAGAACCCAGAAGTTGCTGTTGTAGATTTGTAAGACTCAAGTCTGTGTACTTTTTCAGCTGTCTTAACAAACACTTCTTGTTCTCTTCATTTAAGGATTCAATATAAGTGCCTTCATTAGTCAACTTCTGGACTGAAGTCTTTGCTTCTTCCGGCATGTTTTCAGTGGATCTGTCTCTGATTGATCCAAGTGTAGCTTCCATTGCTGGACAGAGATCTACTACTGTTGTAGCAGATGCCTGGATGGCATTGTGTAATGACCCAAGTGGTTTCAACAGTAGACTTACAAGAGAGAGAGAATGGCGATACTCTTCTCTGAACATAGTAGTAAAAGTAGTCCAACAGCCTCACTACTTAGATCCAGCCAATCTTGGCAGATACTTTCCAAAGCCAGTAATAACAGATGGAGTAATTTTAAGACAACATCCAAGGATCACTCATGAGAAAGCCAGCGGGTTTTCCCAGGGTGGACTAATTTGAATTTCAGACCCCGTGTATCTTCTGTTTTTTTCCAAGATGTTCAGTCTTTTTGGACTCTTGCTGAAAAAAAGAGTATAATGAAGCCATTAAATTTATGTCTTTTTAAATGTCTTTTGAAGAGTCTGCAGCTCGTACTAGCACTAGTTGGAGTAGATGGCCTCTGCAGTGTGTATAAGAGAGATTAGGGTTAGACTCTTCTCTGAGCAAAGCTTCACCATGTCTTCCAAGAAGTTTGCAGCTCCATCAAATGCACAAGCAGCCATCTGTTTGGGGTTCTATTGACAAGCATTTAACTCTTCTAAGATGTGGATTGTCACAGATGCAGCCGATGTGTCTTTTATAACCAGAACATCTAGAAATGCATCTACTGGGCTACCACTGACATCAAGATAAGATATGCAATGACTTAATACTTGACACCCTTTTGCATCAGTGCATTCATCAGCAATGTATGCACATTTTTTGACCGTGGTGAGAGATTTTCTTCACTTTTTCAACTGCTGAGTCTTTCACTGTTGCACCACATGCTTCTAGCCAGTCAGTTGAGTTTCTTGCAGAAAGACAGCGAGCATTTGCTGGTCTTGGTCGGAACCAGTGTTCAACTTCAGGATGAACAAGTGACAATGCACTTAACATGGCCTCTAGTCTGTACTATGTGGTATCTCTTGCTTAAATACAAAGTATGATGTGACAGCCATGTGTGTTCACATAAACTGGGTTGTGTCTCCAGCATTCTTAACAGCCTCATGAAGTACGTCTACAATTGGCTTTGACAGTAACTGGCTAATAAGGCTTTCTGCATGTCAGTGCAATCCAGAGGCTTGGTGTTTTGTTCACGTAGTTTGCCAGCATTGGCTTTGCTGACTGGTCTGGCAAACCAAGCTCCCCCACTTTTACCAACTGTAGCATTAGGAAGATTTCCTTCTTTGTAAGCTTTTTTGCAAGAGGTGCACTAGTAACCATCTTTTGTAACTTCACTAAATTGGAAAACTGTGACCGACAAACATCGGGAACTGCCTTTAGGTTTTGGAGAGACTGTTTCTTCAGTAGGTAGCTGTATTTGTGCTTTGGGCTGGTTGGATGTCGATACCCCACTTGAACCTTGAGATGACATGTTGGTATATTCTGGGTTCTTGGTGTGCTCTTCATCTTGCTTGGTTTTTGAGATCTTTGAGTGCAAAAATTGTATCATTGATTTTTGTCTTTTCATTTTCACTTTGACCTGAAACATATAAAACAGATATGAATAAATTAAATGTTCTGTTAGGGTAATGCAACTTAACATACGGATAATGCAAGTTACGCCAAAACACATAACAGTTCTAGATTTTTAGAACAAAAAATATCAAAACATTTTAAAAATGTATTTAATTTAAATTAACTTTGGAAAAGCAAGCAGTCATGGGATAAGAGGGAAGATCCTCTCATGGATCTGTAACTGGTTAAAAGATAGGAAACAAAGGGTAGGAATAAATGGTCAGCTCTCAGAACGGAGAGAAATAAACAGTGATGTCTGTAGGATTTTGGTGCTTGCAGGAGGAGCTGTCATCATGGTATGAGAGGCTCCTGGGCAGAGCTCTGTGCGAGAGCCTCAGGACTGAGGACACAAACCTGGCCTGCCACTGAGCCCTGCCTTCACACATGGCCCTGGAGCAAAGAGCAGGTCCTGGGGCACGGGGGGCAGGAGACTGGGGCGGCAGGGAAGTGGCGCTGCTGGATCAAGGCAGTAGCAGGAAATGGCTGGCAGTCTCCCGTCTTAGGGACAAGAAGAGGGTAAGTGCCATCTCCATATGGACAGCCAGAGAGGCGTGCATTTTGTATGCGTTAACGGTTGACTTTTCAACCTAGGGTGACCAGATGTCCCGATTTTATAGGGACAGTCCCAGTATTTGGAGCTTTGTCTTATATAGGCTCCTATTACCCCCCACCACCTGTCCCGATTTTTCACACTTGCTGTCTGGTCACCCTATTTCAACCTGAAGTTATCACACAGGTTGGCAGAGGAATAGAGGGGAGTTTAAAATGTCAAAGCACAGACTACACCATGATTTGATTTTTTTTTTAAATCTTGTGGTGTTGGAGCTGATCTCATGATTTTTAGGGTCTGACTCATGATTCTTGATCTCTTGAGGCTGACAGTATTGTGGATGAGGGGTGCTTTGGTATGGGGAGGACATGAAGGCTGGTATCCCTAGAGTTAAAGCTATGGTGGGTGTGTAGTCTTTGGTGTGGAGCAGTGGGAAGCTGAGTACCTTTGGGGAGAAGAGCAGAGGCTATGTACTGTCAGGTAGTTTAACTTTTCCTTTTCTTGCTGTTGGGGCTTTGTGTCAGGTGTATAGGGTGTGGAAGAACCAGAACTGTTCCACAGCAAAGCCGTGTGTTAATTATCCTGGTGGTGGCGGCTTTATACTTTGTGACTCTGACATATCACAGGGTCTCATTCAATCCCCTGCAGGCTTCACTTAATAGTGTTCAGCTTCATCCTGCTCCAGCCCCAGCAAACTCCCCCCACCCCCCAGCTTCCTGCTGCTTAGTTAGGCACTGAGCCAACAAAGCACTTAAGCATGTGCAATGGGACTGCTCACGTGCTTAAAATTAAGCACAGATTTTAGTGCCTTGCTGGATCAGCGCCTTGAGGACTTGCTGCTGTCAGCAGAAAAAAAAACAAAAAAAAAACCCTGATCCAGCAAAGCACTTAGGCCCCACTCCAACAAAGCACTTAAGCACGTGCTTAATTTAGCATGTGAGTCATCTCATTGGCTGGCTACTCACATGACTCCGTGCTCGACTGGTTCAGGGCCTTAAGCATGTGCAATGGGATTACTCCCATGCTTAAATCCTTTGCTGGACAGGGGTCTCTGTCTGCTCTAATCCCACTCAGGAGCAGGGGGAGAAATCCCTGCTGAAACAACACTGCATTGTGCGTTGCTGCACATAAACCTCCCTCACACACAACCAGCACAGCAAGGGAATGAAGCTGAACCACCTAACAATACAGACCCGGCCAGAGACACTCAGCCTTAGTCCCAGTCGCACAAAGGGGACGTCTGCCCTGGTGCTGGAGGGGTAAATTCCAGATCAAACTAGTGCACTCAAAATGGAAGTGTAGCTTCGGTGGCGGCCTCTACCTCTAGCAGGGGAAAGTGGCCTTAAAAAAATCAGTTACATCTACCCCCCTTTTCAGGCTCCTCTGGACTGCCAGAGCAGCGTGGAAATCCTTGGTGTAAATGAGAATCAGACGTCACCATTAGTACAGCCAATGTATGCTAGAGATCGCATCTGTAACCCGAACTGCCTCAGACCTGTAGCATCTCCTTCCCCAAGCTTCCCACAAGGGCAGAGTTGAGGTTGCAGCTCTTCTGTGAAGCCGGACTATTGGGCACCACCTTCCCTTCCCTTGGCTCTCCCCGAAGACTCACCTTGGCCTGGATGCCCCCAGGACACTGCCCACTCATATGGGCCAGGCAGGCGTTGAGCTGCGACTGCTGATTTCTGCAAAATCAGGCTTGTTCTACCGTTACCCAGCCTTCTCCCTCCCTCTTGTCTGTTTCATCCACCAGCGGTGCTTATCCTAAACCTAGACTGTGAGAGGTGCACAGCATCAAACACCTCGAGTCATGACTGGGGCGTCTATGTGCTATTGTAACATAACTAATAATCTCTCTGCCTCCAGCCAGTTCAGGAGCCATCTCCCATGATTCCAGGGCTGCCCTCGAGCTAGTTCTGTTGGGTGTCTGGGAATGCGTGGCCAGCAGCAGAAAATGCCCGCATCGGAAGTGGAGTCTGGCTCAAAAAACTGCCAGGGCTCAAATCCCTCCTCTGTTCTCCTCACCCACCAGAAACAAGAAATTCCATTATGGCCATTTGACTGTTGCCCCCAAGCACGGGGGCTGTGGGCCGGGATGCTGGAGGGACCAGCCAGAGACTGGATTGGGCAGGGTGAGAGGAGGCCCCCAAAGGCCCTAATCTGGGCCAGTGAGCTCCTGGGAGAGGTGAAGCTACACCGATAGCCAAAAGAAGGTGACCCAGGGCAGGGACGGGCAGCCTGACGTGCCCACCCCAAGACAGTGCAGAACTGGCTGCCGGCTTGACCCCAGCATAAGGGAAGGTCCCCATGCAGTGGCAGCTGGAGGTGACCCCAAGGAGATGGGGCTGGCCTGGAAAGAGGCAGTAGGAAGCTGAGGTGCTTGGGCTCTGGCTGCCCAGGGAGGGCGGGTCCCAGCAGTAAGCTCCGTGGTCAAAGGCAGGACTGGAAGCAGCTCAGGACTGGAGCTGTCCCTTGGCTGGGAGAGGAGGGCCTGAGGGACTGCTGGCCCTCACCCATGTAAACTAAGGAGGCCGATCCAGGGCAGACCAAGGGAGGAACCCGCCTCAGAGTAGAAGACAGATCCACACACTCTGGCCACCAGGGCAAGCTTGGCCCTTCTGTGCAGGGACAGTTCCACAGGAACTTACCAGGACGATCCCAACCCAGCAATGTGGCCGCAGGAGGACGAATGGGACTCCCCTAGGAGAGGCCCCACGAAGGGTGACACTTGCAGTGGCACATCAGCTAGCAGTCTAGAGAGCCAGGAGACTGCCCACCTGGGAACTGGGGAGATGCCGGTACCCCAAGGAGCCCAGTGAGGAGGGGGAGGAGTCGCTGACCCCACCTGGGAGCTGGCCTGTGATCGCACAGCAGAGCTGCCCCAGGATTCAGGCCACTTTGACAAAGTTGGGGAGGGTCATATCTGGAGGCCCCAGAACATCAAGGGCTGCAGTATTTGGAGGGCCCAAGGCCATCTGTGTCCTGGCCTCCATGGGACTGATGGGCAAGTGCTGTTCTTGGCCAAAAAGCCGTGTGGCTTAGGCCTCCTCAGGGTATGTACACAGTGAGCAAACACCTTGCGACAGCGAGAACTGGGTCACTGCTAAGGGTGCTACATGCCTAGTTTTCTGTATTTGTCTGCTGAGGTACCTCCTTCGGGTCTAAAGCCCCTGATCTGAGGAGGGGCTGGGGATCTGGCCCTGTGTGTGCCAATGTGCTACGCTCCATCTTGATCTATGCAGCTTTCTGCTTAAAGAGACATCATCAACTTAAAATAAAATCACATTTCTGTCTGAGTATCAGAGGGGTCGCCGTGTTAGTCTGGATCTGTAAAAAGTGACAGAGTCCTGTGGCACCTTATAGACTAACAGACGTATTGGAGCATGAGCTTTCATGGGTGAATTCCCACTTCGTCGGATGAATGTGGTGGAGATTTCCAGAGACAAGTATAAATATGCAGGCAGGAATCAGTCTAGAGATAATGAGGTTAGTTCAATCAGGGAGGATGAGGCCCTCTCCTAGCAGTCGAGGTATGAACACCAAGGGAGGAGAAACTGCTTTTGTAGCTGGCAAGCTATTCACAGTCTTTGTTTAATCCTGAGCTGATGGTGTCAAATTTGCAAATGAACCGAAGTTCAGCAATTTCTCTTTGGAGTCTGGTCCTGAAGTTTTTTTGCTGCAGGATGGCTACCTTTAAATCTGCTATTGTGTGTCCAGGGAGATTGAAGTGTCCTCCTACAGGTTTTTGTATATTTGCCATTCCTAATATCTACTTGTGTCCATTTATCCTTTTACGTAGGGACTGTCCAGTTTGGCTGATGTACATAGCAGAGGGGCATTGCTGGCATATGATGGTGTATATTACATTGGTGGATGTGCAGGTGAATGAACCGGTGATGTTGTGGCTGATCTGGTTAGGTCCTGTGATGGTGTCGCTGGTGTAAATATGTGAGCAGAGTTGGTATCAAGGTTTGTTGCATGGATTGGTTCCTGAGTTAGAGTTACTATGGTGTGGTGTGTGGTTGTTGGTGAGAATATGCTTCAGGTTGGCAGGTTGTCTGTGGGCGAGGACTGGCCTGCCTCCCAAGGCCTATGAAAGCGAGGGATCATTGTCCAGGATGGATTGTAGATCACTGATGATGCGTTGGACAGGTTTTAGCTGAGGACTGTAGGTGATGGCCAGTGGAGTCCTGTTGGTTTCTTTCTTGGGCTTGTCTTGCAGCAGGAGGCTTCTGGGTACACGTCTGGCTCTGTTGGTTTGTTTCCTTATTTCCTCATGTGGGTATCGTAGTTTTGAGAATGCTTGGTGAAGATCTTGTAGGTGTTGGTCTCTGTCTGAGGGGTTGGAGAAAATGCAGGTGTATCTCAGCAGTTGGCTATAGACGATGGATCATGTGGTGTGTCCAGGGTGGAAGCTGGAGGCATGAAGGTAGGCATAGCGGTCAGTGGGGTTTTCAGTATAGGGTGGTGTTAACGTGACCATCACTTATTTGCACCGTGGTGTTTAGGAAGTGAACCTCCCGTGTAGATTGGTCCAGGCTGAGGTTGATGGTGGGGTGGAAGCTGTTGAAATTGTGGTGGAATTCTTCCAGAGTCTCCTTCCCATGGGTCCAGATGATGAAGCTGTCATCAATGTAGCGTAGGTAGAGAAGGGGCATGAGTGGACGGGAGCTGACGAAGCGTTGTTCCAGGTCAGCCGTAAAAATGTTGGCATATTGTGGGGCCATGCGGGTGCCCATAGTGGTGCCACCGGTCTGGAGGTATATATTGTCACCAAATTTGAAATAATTGTGCGTGAGGATAAAGTCACAGAGCTCAGCAACCAGTTGTTCTGTAGCATCATCAGGGATACTGTTCCTGACAGCTTGTATTCCATCTGTGTGTGGGATGTTTGTTTAGAGAGCCTCCACATCCAGGGTGGCTAGGATGGTGTTTTCTGGAAGATCACCAATGCATGTCACGCAGATAGCTGGGAGTGCTGGTGGCATAGGGTCTGAGCAGAGAGTCCACATCTCCAGACAGTCCTTCAGTGAGAGTGCCGATTCCAGAGATGATGGGGCATCCAGGATTTCCAGGTTTGTGGATCTTGGGTAGTAGATAGAATAACCCCAGTTGGGGCTCTAAGGGTATGTTGATTTGTTCCTGTGTTAGTGTAGGGAGTGTCCTGAGTGGATGTCTGAGTTTTACCTCCAGTTACTAAAAGGAACACCTGTGAGGGCTGTAGCAGAAAGAAGTTAGAGAGAAAAAAATCTGATCTTCCAGTGAGTTTTGTGCATTCAACAGCACTCTGGGTTAAGCTGGTGTCACTGTTCCTTGTGTAGTCAGTCACTTTCCCCTGCTGCTTCTGCCGGACTTTCACACAGCAGCAAGGGAGAGAAAGTCGTCTGGAAAAATAGGAACCTACGATTATAAACAACAAAAACAAAAAAAAACCACCCAAAATTTGGCAGTGAGACTTCTTTGAAATTGACTAGATTTCAAGTTGCCAGTGTTTATTTGATTAATAGTACAGTCATTAATAATAAGGAGCAGGCATATTTTTCCAACATCCAAATGAACTCAACACAGACACTATCCCATATTTTCTACTTTAACTTTATTTAACTACACTTAGATATGCTCAGTCTCACATACAATTATGCCCTTACAAGTTCTTTATACAAATTACAACAAAAATTACATTGACTTTGAGTTCCAACCAATATTCTCATTTGGATAAGGGTAAATTGTGAAGGGCTGTTTGAAGCTAACGAATAAATAAAACATAACGTGTTACATTGCACATTCTGGCTGTAGACTCCACTGGGCAAGTTCTCTGCATTGTAAAACTTTCTGCTACTTATGACACCACAAGAATAATGCAAAAAATGCTGAGTAGATTAATCCTGAAACTATTACAGCTGGGGTATCCAGACTCGGACTGAGTGGGGATATGATAGAGGTCTATAAAATCAGGATGGTGTGAAGAAAGTAAATAAGGAAGCGTTATTTACCCCTTCACATAACACAAGAACCTGGGGTCACCCGATTAAATTACTAGGCAGCAGGTTTCAAACAAAGAAGAGGAAGTACTACACACAATGCAGTCAACCTGTGGCACTCGCTGGTCATCAGTTTACGAGAGTTAGACTGTATCTGCACTGTGCACCTTACAATGGCACAGCTGTGCCACGACAGCCGCGCCTTTGTAAGGGATGCAGAGTAGCTGCCCTCTGTCGCCAGGAGAGAGCTCTCCTGACCACAAAATAAAATCACCCCCAGCAGTATTTTGGGGCGGTATTTTGGCGGCAGGAGAGTGTCTCCCACCGACGAAGCAGTGTCCCTACCAGAGCTTTCCTTGTTAAAACTTTTGTCGTTCGAGGTGTGTTTTTTTCACATCCCTGGACGACGAACGTTTTAATGACGAAAGTGCAGCATGGACTTCCTTCCTTCCCCCGGCTACTCGGAGGGGACTCCCCTTCCCCACCCCCACCCCCAGGCTGGGGGAGCTGCCATCCAATCCTGTCCACCTCCCACCTCTGTCACTGTCCTGTGCACCCCCTCAGCCTCCCTCCTGCCCCCAAATCCCCCCATTCCCCTCTCAGCCTCCCTCCTGCCCCCACACTCCCCTTCTCCCCCCTCAGCCTCCCTCCTGCCCCCACACTCCCCTGCTCCCCCCTCAGCCTCCCTCCTGCCCCGTGCTCCCCTGCTCCCCCCTCAGCCTCCCTCCTGCCCCCGTACTCCCCTGCTCCCCCCTCAGCCTCCCTCCTGCCCCCGTACTCCCCTGCTCCCCCCTCAGCCTCCCTCCTGCCCCGCACTCCTACTCCCTCAGCCTCCCTCCTGCCCCCACACTCCCTGCTCCCCTCAGCCTCCCTCCGGCCCCGTACTCCCCTGCTCCCCTCAGCCTCCCTCCTGCCCCCATACTCCCTGCTCCCCTCAGCCTTCCCCATACTCCCTGCTCCCCATTCAGCCTCCCTCTTGCCCCTCACTCCGGCTGCATCTCCCTCAGCTTCCTTGCTGCCCCATACTCCCCTGGTCCCCTATCACCCTCCCTCCTGCCCCCACAATCCCTGCAACACCTAAATCTGCCTCCTGCTGCCCCTCACTCTCCCCATCTCCCTTTCACGGGGTCTCTGCTGCTCCTCACAGGCCCTGTGCCCTGGCCAGCCCCCTGAACCCTGCAGTGGCAGCAATTATGCCTGTGGTCAGGGCTTCAATCCCATTGAAAATAGTGAGAGGTGGCAGCCATCTTTACTAAGGGCAGCCTCACACTTCCACAGGGAGATATCGACTATAGGGCCATGGCAGTGACCTTTCTGGCTTCAACCCATTGGCAGTAATAGGAGATGATGGCCATTTTGAATAAGGGACAATTCAAAGTAGGCCCCTTTTATGGTGTTTTCTTGAGACAGGTATAAAACCAGTCCCAGATGGCTAGAGCTGCAATGCTGCATCCCCTCCGCCTTGCCCTTGGCATGTCCCCCCCGGCCCAACGCTGGTACTCTGCGGCATTGGAGGAGGACTGGAGCAACACTGAAAAAACAAGCACTGAAAAATCATCCATCAACCCTCAAAAAACCGGGCGCCCCGAGGCTTCCTGGCATAGGGAGCAGGCCTCTTTCCTGTGGGGAACCTGACTTCACTCCTCTTGGTAACAAAGAGAAGCAGCACCTAAATCAGTGGTTCTCAATCAGGGGTCCGCATACCCCTGGGGGTACACAGAGGTCTTCCTGAGGGTACATCAACTCAGCTAGATCTTTGCCTACTTTTACAACAGGCTACCTAAAAAGCACTGGCAAAGTCAGTCCAAACTGAAATTTCATGCAGACAATGATTTGTTTATACTGTTCTATATAGTATACACTGAAATGTTAGTACAATATTTATATTCCAACTGATTTTATGATAATATGGTAAAAGTGAGAAAGTCAGCAATTGTCCAATAACAGTGCGCTGTGACACTTTTTTGTATTTTTATGTCTGATTTGTGGAAGCAAGTAGTTTTTAAGTGAGGTGAATTTTGGGGTACACAAGACATATCAGACTCCTGAAAGGGGTACCATAGTCTGGAAAGGTTGACTGCCACTGAACTAAATCTTCTACATTGGTGCGTACTGGGCCGGGCAAGTCCAGTCCCCCCCAAAACAAAGGTCCACTCCCTCAACCGAGGGGGAGGAACCACCGAGTCCAGTCGGCAAGTGAGGACGGAACTGAGAGTCATAGAGCCAAAACAAGGGATCCAGAGGGGGACACCACGCAGAGGACCTCACACCACCAAACTCCTCACTACATAGGCTGTAAGGAAAAGGCCTGTCTCATTGGGAGAGATGGTAGTAGACATTTTAAAAGAGGACACGTCTTTGGGAGTTTCTCTGAAGGAGATTTTATGTGCCAACCTCCACTGAAAGATAAACTTTCAGTTACGAAAAACAACAGCAAAAATAGCCCTTAATCCCAGTTATTTCTTGCAAAAATGCCACCTTGTACCAGATCTTCTCAAGATGCATCTCTCAGCCAATGTTTGTGCAGATACACAATATTGTTTTGAAGATATACATTAGCAATAACGTATAAGAAATACAAACATATCTCAGCCAGAGACCAATTTTAGATATTGCCCATCATAGATGCCAACTCTGTGGGTGCTCTGGGGCTGGAGCACCCATGCAAAAAAATAGTGGGTGCTCAGCACCCACCAGCCACCAGCCGATCATCTTTCAGCAGCCCCTGCCTCTCAGCTGTTCAGTGGCGAGTGGGAGGCACTGGGGGGAGGAGGTGGAGCGGGGGTGGGAAGTGGCGGAGCAAGGGCAGGGCGCTCAGGGAGGGGGTGCAGCGGAGGTGGGGAGGGGGCAGAGCAAGGATAGGGTGATGGGGAAAGAAGCAGAGTGAGGGCAGGGCTATGGGGCAGAGTAGGGTGGCCAGGAGTCTGGTTTTCGACCGGAACGCCCGGGCCAAAAGGGATCCTGGCAGCTCCGGTCAGCACCTCTGACTGGGCCTGTTAAAAGTCCAGTTGGTGGCGCAGCAGGGCTAAGGCAGGCTCCCTGCCTGCCCTGGCGCCGCTCCCCAGAAGTGGCTGACATGTCTGGACCCTAGGCGCAGGGGCAATCAGGGAAGCTCCGTGTGCTGCCCCCGCCTCCAACACCTGCTCCGCAGCTCCCATTGGCCGGAAACTGTGACCAAATGGGAGCTGCAGGGGTGGCACCTGTGGGCGTGGGCAGTGCACACCATGCAGAGCCCCTGGCCTCTCTGCCTAGGGCCTGAACATGCCAGCTGCTTCCGGAAGCAGCACGGAGCCAGGGCAGGCAGGGAGCTGCCTTAGCCCCGCTGTGCCGCCCGGTCAGAGCCTGCTCCCTGAACCCCCTGCCCCAGGTCGGAACCCTCTCTCACACCCGAACACCCTCCCAGACCCTGCGCCTGCACCCCCTTCCCCAGCCCTGAGCCCCCTCCTGGAGCCCACACCGCCTCCTGCACCCCAGCACTGAGCCCCCTCCCGCACTCCAAACCCCTCATCCCTGGCCCCATCCCAGAGCCCACACCCCCACCCAGAGCCTGCACCCCCTCCCACACCCCTACCCCAGCCCTGAGCCCTCCTGGAGCCCACACCCTCCTGCACCCCAGCACTGAGCCCCTCCCACACTCCAAACCCCTCATCCCCGGCCCCATCCCAGAGCCCTCACCCCCAGCCAGAGCCTGCACCCCCTCCCACACTCCAATCTCCTGCCCCAGCACTGAGCCCCCTCCCGCACTCCAAACCCCTTATCCCTGGTCCCATCCCAGAGTCCTCACCCCCCAGCCAGAGCCAGCACCCTCCCACACCCCAATCCCCTGCCTCAGCACTGAGCCCCCTCCCGCACTCCAAACCCCTCATCCCCGGCCCCACCCCAGAGCCCACACCCCCAGCCAGAGCCTGCATCCCCTCCCACCCCCCTACCCCAGCCCTGAGCCCCCTCCTGGAGCCCACACCGCCTCCTGCACCCCAGCACTGAGCCCCCTCCCGCACTCCAAACCCCTCATCCCCGGCCCCACCCCAGAGCCCACACCCCAGTCCCCTGCCCCAGCACTGAGCCCCCTCCCGCACTCCAAACTCCTTGACCCCAGGCCAGAGCCCCCTCCTAAACCCCTGATCCCCAGCCCCACCCTGGAACCTGCACCTCCAGCCAGAGCCCTCACCCTCTCCAGCACCCCAACATCCTGTCCCAGCCCGGAGCCCTCCTGTACCCAGAACCCCTCATTTCTGGCCCCACCCCAGAGCCTGCACTCCCACCTGCACCCCAACCCCTTCAGTCCAGTGAAAGTGAGGGTAAGGGAGAGCGAGGGGCGGGGGGTGGAGTGAGTTGGGGCAGGACCTCAGGGCAGGGGCGGGGCAAGGGTATTTGGGTTTGTGCAATTAGAAAGTTGGCCACCCTAGGGCAGAGCCAGGATGGAGCACCCACCCACCTAGAAAACTGAAAGTCGGCGCCTGTGCCACTCATTACAAATGGATTACACAGAACCCAGCCAACTCTACACCGGAAGTTCAAGGGGCATGACAGCTAACACCATATGAAATTTCACATGGAATAAGGCTGCCTTCCAGAACTCAACTTTTACTATGGAGTTGTTACTTTCTCCCAAGTTGCTTTGTGCAAGCCGGCTTTGCGCTGTCCTTGACTTGGTATTGCAAAGGCAAAATCCATCTGTTTCTTTGTTCTGGCCCAGCAGTGATTTGTAAGACCACACGCTCTGGCCTTGGTCCAGCAAAGCACTAAAGCATGTGCTTAATTTTAAGCATGTGAATAGTCCCATTGCACATACTTGAGTGCTTTTCTGGACTGATGCCAAGCTAAGCAGCAGGAAGCTGAGGTGGGGGACGTGGCATTGAATGGAGCTGAACTTTTTTTTAGTGAAATCTGCTAAGTGATTGAAAAAGATTCCATGATGTTTCATAGTTACAAAATCTAAACCAACATATAACACTGGCGTAATCTCCCAACCAGCTGTGTGCAAGGCAGTTTTACATGGTCCCCTACCCAGTGCTTCAGAGGCACCTTCCAACCTGACGTCTGTTTTTTTCATTACAGCATCCGCCAGTGATTTGTGAGCCCATGCCCGCTGGCCTGTCTCCAGCAAAGCACTTCAATACGTGCTTAATTTTAAGCATGTGAGTAGTCTCACTGCATGTGTTTAAGTGCATTGCTGGACAGACGCCAAACCAAGCAACCAGAAGTTGAAGTGGTTTTTTTTGTTTTTTTGCAGAGGTTGGTTGGCAGATGTATGGAGCTGAAGTCTGTGGGGGGTGGGGGTTTACTGAAGGACTAATAAGGCTTCATGATGTTTCATAGTTCCATATAAACCAGCAAACACCAATCAGATCTCCCAAGCAGTGGCCTGCAAACCAGTTTTACACTGTCTCTCACTCATCGGTGAAGCGGCAAATTCCAGCCTACCAGCATGCACTTGTGTTTTGCAAGGACACATACTCTGGCTCAGAGCCAGAAAACCACTTAAGCACGTGCTTAATTTTAAGCATACGAATAATCCCATTGCACATGCTTAAGTGCTTTGCTGGAGCAGGGCCTAATTAAGCAGCAGGAAGTTGAGGTTTTGGCAGTCTGACATTGTACAGATCGGAACATTTTTTGTAGTCCTTAGCTGCCACCTCCTGTATCTGGTGAGCAATGAGCTGAATAGTAACCCTCGCTGGCCATGGTCTCCTGTGCGGTGCTGGGTGTGCAGGGTGGAACAGCATGTGCTCCTGACAGAGGTGCGCTGCAGGAGGGAATCTTCTGATCGCAGATTTATACAGCTACAAATTTTCAGTCACCACTGACGACAGATGTCTCAATTTGGGCTCCCAAGCAGTCATACACCCAAGATTAGAGACCAGCAGAAAAAATATAGGCCCAGATCCACAAAGATATTCAGGTTCTTAATTTCCTCTGGGCCCTAGTCCCTAAGTAGGAATCATGATGGCTTCCAATGACTTAAAATCTCGGCAAGTCTGAACACCAGAGTGTTCCATACTGTCTGTGCGTATGTGGTGAACCTTTGTTACCCTGTTTTAATGGACTGCAAGTTAATTTGAGCTGTAGAGGGGAGCCTTTATCTGCTATTTAGGTGCCTTGTAGCTGAGTGTCAGAGCGATTTCTATGGCAGCTTAACATCTTGATTGTGAAATACTGCATTTGCCTGGGCAGGCTTTGCACATCCATGCTGGAGATTGGCATGAAATTCAGCGGTCTAGGGAAGTTTTGGGGAAAGCAGTGGATGGGTCTATGCAGTATATGCCCAGTTGCATCCCTGCTAGCAGCCACGGAGGGTGTTTCGCACACCATAGTGACTAGTGTATTTCTGAGTATGCAGCAGCAATAGGATGCTGCGTGCCCGTCCCTGCAAGCTGGTAATTGAGAAGTACTGCACTGCGATAGAGGCCGCTCGGCTGGGTGTGAGTGGGGGGTGGGGGTGGGGGAATTGATCACACACTAAATAAACTTTTCCCTCAACGGTAATTATTTCTTGTGCCTCTTTGGTGTTTACCCCCATCAGATATTGGTAGACTGTTATGTCCCCCTCTCAAATGTCTCTCAGCCAAGGCAGGAGGATTTAACTCATATGTTGATCCTTCCAGCCTCCTCAATCTTCTTGTGGCCTTTCTTCAAATAGGGGCCTCCGGGCTCCAAATCCTGCCTTCTCTCTTCGACACCTTCTGTTCTTTTACTTTCTTGGCTTTTTTATCCTCTTTTCCCTCTGCTCCTTCCTCTTCTCTCTTCCCTCATCCTTCGATCTAGTCCCTCTTTCTGAGCCCTGCCCAGCTCTCACCCTCTTCTCCCCACCTGCGCATTCACACCATCATTGTCACGGGCTCAGCTGCTCCTGGGGGTGCCTGGTGGGCCAGTCTGTATTCTGCCCTGATCCCATGGCCTGCGGGGGATATTAGTTGGCAGCTCCTTCATGGAGCCGTGAGCAAGGGTGTGTACCTGGCAGGTAGATGGTGCACATCTACCTTGAGTGCGCCAGGTTGCAGCCCCGGTTCCTTCTCCTCCAGAATCTTCTGGTTCGGTTCTGGCTGCACTTTTCCCCACAACTCCTGATTTACGCACGCCCTGTCCGTGGCCCCACAAAGTCACGAGACCTCCTCACCAACCTCCTCCTGGTGGAATCGATGGCCTCCTTGGCCAGCACCAGGAGGAGGATGCTGGATGGAAAGGTGCTGTGGGACTGTGGGGCCCACTTCCGTTCCTCCCTTCGATCACGCGTCTGAGCAGAGTTCCTCTGGGCTGTGTCCGCTGGCTCCCTAGACACCTTCGAGGAGCAGTGGGCACTGCCTGGGGTTCTCTGCTTGGTGTCCCCCTCTGGATCTCTGATTTTGTACCTAGGACCCTCAGTCCTGACTCTATTTGCCATTATCCCCCAACCTCACTTGAGCCCTGGGTTTGGCAGCTCCTCCCCTTCGGCTGGGTGAGGGGCCTTCAGGTGTGGGCAGGCACAGAACTCGATAGGTGCCCCTGGAGGTGGCCAGTCTGCAGGCATTCCCCGAAATGGAGGACGAATGCTGTGGAGGAATAAGCTGAAGTAGCGTGGAGGAGCTCTGTGATGTGAGGAGAGCGGGGTTTGAAATCCCACCCCATGTGTGTTATCAAAGAACCAGGTGCGTGCGAACGAGAGGAACTTCCAGTCCGCGCCATTTCAGCACAGAACTGCCGAGGTTGTAGCGGAGCCCCGAAATGGGGTGAGCGCTGGGACATTGCCAGGAGTGAGGCGGGACAGGAGAGCAGCCTGTGATTCAGCGATGCGGAGGGGAAAGTCCAGGGCTAGGTGCAGGTGCAGGGTGGCCGGATGTCCCGATTTTATAGAGACAGTCCTGATATTTGGGGCTTTTTTTTTTATATAGGCACCAATTATCCCCCACCCCCGTCCCAATTTTTCACACTTGCTATCTGGTCACCGTAGTGCAGATGTGACAGGGCGGTAAAAGGGTGCGAAGGGCTTGTTAAATCGCCCAAATGTGGCATTCTGTGGGGGAAGCAGAGTCACGGTCTGAGCACAGAGCAAATGCAGGCAGTGCCCCTGTCTGTTACAGGGAAAAGGCAGAGTGGGAGGGTGCGGGCTATGGACAGTGCTCAAAGAGGGCAGAGTTAAGGTTATGTTGGCGTAACACAGCATATCCTGGTTTTCAGGCATTTGCGGTTTGCTGAGCTCAGCGTTCTCGAAGAGCAGAATCTGCAGAATCACAGAGCCCTAGAAAGGTGGGGCTGGAAGGGATGTGGGGGGGTCACCACGTCCAGCCCCCCTGCGATGAGGCAGGACTGAGTAAACCCAGCCCAACCCTGACGGGGGTTTATCCAACTTGACATGCACCCGCAGCCCCCCTCGGAAGCCTTAAGGAGCCTGCGCACCAGAGGTTTCCCTAACCTGATCTCACCTAACTCCCCCTCGCGTAATGACGCCCCAGCGTGCCAGGGACGCCGCTGTCCCGATTTTAAAGAAGGGGAAACTGAGGCAGCGGTTCGCAGCGGCGCTGGGATTGAATCCGGACTCCCAGGCGGCCCCGCCAAGCAGAGGGGAGGGGACCCTCGGAGCAGCAGCCGGGCAGGGCCCGGGCGCTGGGGGCGCTGCTCCGCCGCGGGAGCCGCAGCCATTTCGCCGGCGAGCCGGAACCAGGGGAGGAGCCGCGTGGGCCGAGCGGCTGCCGCTGCCATCAGCTGGGCCGGGCCGGACCGGGCCGGGCCGCCCGTGGGCCTCCGCGCCGCGCTCCGGCGGAGCCCGCTGGCCATGGCTGCGGCCCAGGTAGAGGCTGGGATGCGCCGTGGGGCTGGGGCTGGGGGGTCGGCACGCGATGGCTCGGGCCGAGCCCCCTGGGTGACCCCCCTGCAGCCCGCACCCCGGGCCCGTGGGGGGGGGAGGCGGCTGCAGCCCCCGCCTTGGAGCCCCGTGGTGTGAGCTCAGCTGAGCGCATCTCCCCGCCCGGGGGGGCTGGCCGGCCGCGGGGCGGCTCCCAGCAAAGCGGCCAGGCTGGCTCCGCGGCGGAGATGCGCTTTGGCAGGGGCGCCTGCAGTGGGGGGAATCCCCCAGCTTCAGAGCTCATCAAACCCAAAAGGCAGCTGCCCGCTCTCGCCCTCTGCCTGGCTCGGCCCTCTCTGTGCCCTCCCCGGGGCTCGGGCCCTGCACAAGGGGCCCCAGGGCTGGCTGGGGTCTTGGCATAACCCCACTAAGAGGAGTGGTCTTGCCTTGGCCCAGAAGCAGCCTGGAGGAACTGCTAGAGATTAGGGGTGGAACAGCCCCTCCACTCTTGGAGGGGTTTTAAACAGAAGGGTTGGGAGAGGCGGCCTGGCCTAGCGGCCTGAGCACAGTCATGGGGTCAGGAACCCCCCCTTTGTCTCTGGGCCCTGCTGAGTACTTCACCTCCTTGTGCACTGGGGACCGTGCTGGCGGCACTGATGCGATCACCCGGGGATTGGGAGGGAGAGGGGGCGTCCTGCTGCAGTGTGAAGTGGTCTGAGGTGCGCACAAGCACTTCACTTCCATGCACACAATTACGTTCGTCCCTGCTGGAGCCAGTAGTGGAATTGCTGGGGGTTGGGGGAGTGCTGAGCTGGGGTCTCTTGCTTCCTAAGGGTAACCCTGCAAGCTGGCACGGGCCAGCTTTGGCGTCTAATTGCAGTGCAGACGTATGCTAAGCTGTGAACACAACCCCCTGCTGCCCATCTATCGCTCAGAAGACTTGTTGGAGGAATTAGCAGGAGTTCTGGGCTGGGGAAAGGTGCAGTGGCTCCTGGGGGAGGAGGGACAGGCCTCGGTTGTACTGAGTGTAAAGGAGATTTCTTACAGTGGCTGCGGGCCGCAGACAGACCCTGTAGTTCTCTTGCTCCCCTGCTCAGTAAACACAGCCTGTGCTGCTTTGAGAACTCGCCTATGAGCCTTAGGCGCTGGGAACAGCCAGAGTGCAGTGTACTCTGCCCGGGCCTCCGATCTGGGGAGGAGAGGCTGAGGGAACTGGGATTGTTTAGTCTGCAGAAGAGAAGAATGAGGGGGGATTTGATGGCTGCTTTCAACTACCTGAAAGGGGGGTTCCAAAGAGGATGGAGCTCGGCCTATTTCAGTGGTGACAGATGACAGAACAGGGAGTAATGATCTCAAGTTGCAGTGGGGGAGGTTCAGGTTGGATATTAGGAAAAACTTTTTCACTAGGAGGGTGGTGAAGCCCTGGAATGGGTTCCCTAGGGAGGTGGATGAATCTCCTTCCTTAGAGGTTTTAAGGCCCAGCTTGACAAAGCCCTGGCTGGGATGATTTAGTTGGGGTTGGTCCTGCTTTGAGCAGGGGATTGGACTAGATACCTCCCAGGTCCCTTCCAACCCTGATATTCTAGGATTCTGTGATCTGCCCCCAAACTGGGACAGGGAGGCCTGGAGCTCTTACACCTACACTGGCTGGCGAGGGGATAGAATCAGGGGCTGGCTCCATCCGTGTAAAGAGGCCTTGGTGTAACTGAGAATCCGGCTCACATGAGACATGAAAGAGGAGGTGAACCAGCC
The DNA here is from genome assembly GCF_016161935.1 of Mauremys reevesii. Lineage (NCBI taxonomy): Eukaryota > Metazoa > Chordata > Testudines > Geoemydidae > Mauremys > Mauremys reevesii. The sequence goes on along the minus strand of NC_052624.1, from coordinate 2,677,669 downwards.
TGTAGCAGCCCGGGCCATGGAAACAGAACTGGCTGGTGACCTCCCCCACTGTGGGCAAACCAAAGTGGTTTGGTTCGGATGTTTGGTATGGGAATGAGGCACGGCTTGTGCAGTGATTTCAGGGCTGTCCAAGTTTTCCTACTCGGAGAATTGAAATGACCCCATTTGGGTACTATTGGTTTTTGACCTGGCTCTGCCACATGCTGCCTGTGTGTTCTTGGTCAAGTCCCTTAACCTCTTTCTGCCTTGGTTTCCCTGCTTGTAGAATGAGGATAACTCTCTTTTCCTACTTGACAGGAAGGCTGTGAGAATGACCAGATGCTCTGGGTTCCCCAGATGGAAGGTGCCATAAAAATACAGAGACCCATATCCATAGTGTCTGTATCCCTGGAGCACTAAGAACTGTGGCGTCCCCTCCTGTACATGGGTTCTTACCCTCAGCCTGCAATTCCTGCCTGGAGGAGGTACCATGCAAAGCACCATCACCTCTACCCCCAGAATGGCACGGAGTCTAGCTCCAGTGACTGCCAGTTATCAGATGCCCTACTGATAGGAAGGCTCTGACTGTATGTTACTTTAGCACCAGTCAGGATCAGGCCCCATTGTGTGAGGTGCTGTACACACACAGTAAATGACTGGCCCTTCCCTGCAGATATTAGGGTAGGAGGTGACCTTGGAAACCGAGGAAGGAAAACCTGGCAGCCGATGGACGCAGACAGGGCTGAGTAACTGCTTGTGATTTCAGGTGCAACTGACCGTTGAAGATGTCACCATCTCTTTCTCCCGGGAGGAGTGGGAGGTTTTAGCTGAGTGGCAGAAGGAGCTGTACCGAGAGGTGATGAAGGAGAATTGCGCCAGTCTGATCTCACTGGGTAAAGATCAGGGGTCGTTTTCTGGCATGGAGCTGTGGGATCTTTGGAGGGTTTTTTTAAAGGCTTTTGATTCAGGGCTAATCTCCCGACCCAGGGATTCCTGATGGAGCCCAGCTACGCCCACTCTAAACAAACGTGGAGCAATCTCGCTTACTTCCATTCATCCACGTGGAATGGGGCACGATGGAGTCCCGGAGCACAAACGGACAGAAATAGGATTTACGGCTTTGTTCTGGTTTAAGATTTAATGTTTCTTTGCAACTGACATTTCGGGGTCTGATCCTGCTAAGTGCTGAGCACCCTCAGCTCCTGCAGATGGTGATCAAGAGCTCATGGGGCTGGGCCAGCTCCTGCCGATGGCTCCGTAATCCCTTTGTCTGTGTTCACAGGGTATCACTTTGGGAGTCCTGCCATTTTATCGCAGATTGACCCAGAGGAAGAGCCGGGCCTCTCGGATCAGCAGGATCTGAAAGGAAAAGAATCACCTGCGTGTGAGTGTGAGTGGCAACATTTGCATAGTCAGTAGGCCTGCACCTGCTTTCCTGGTGCATTCAAAACACCCAGGGGCAGCTCTGCTCCTGGCGTGGGGGGAAGCTGATGGAGCGTAAATCGAAGTTGTTGGGGCTGAGGCAATCCCACAAGCTGTGGATCCAGTGATGTCCGGGTGCCGGGCACGTCAGGAATGCAGGATCAGGCAGGGCTGGCCCTTTGAATTGCACTGGCTCAGTGCTGCTCAAGTGCTTGGTGCTATTACCGCCTCCTCGCCGCAGAAGAAGGCTCAGCCTCAGGCAGATGTGAGGGGGTTCGTATCGCTGCAGAAAATAGCGAATGTTTTATTCTTGGCACCAGAGTGCACGTGCGACACTTTTCAGGGCTAACCTCGGTGCGTGGGGTGAATGGCTGTCACCTGCTAACGGCATGAGGGAGTCTTGTCTGTGCCCACCAGGGGAAACTCCCAAAGCTACACAAATTCCACAGCAGGTTATCGCAAGCCCTGCTCTTTCCCACTGCAGGTTAGCAGTTTAGTACAGCGAGTGCCTCGTCCCCTGTCTTCAGGACCCCCACAACGGGCGCTGATCTGTGGCCTCCCTGGAAGCAGTGCTCTCGGGCTCACTGGCCTCACCTCAGTTCTGCCTTCTCTTTGGCACAAGGCACTTAGACGTGTCGACGGTGAAACCAAATGGAAGTTTATTTAGCAAAGCTTCAGTAAAAGATTCAAATGAAAGCAAGTGAAAGGATTCGGAAACATCAGGATACAGGTACATAAAACACTCACTAGTGCCTGTAGTTATTAGACTGGCAAGGCACTTGTTATAAGGTATTTCTCACCCAATGGGCAGTCAGTCCCTCCAGCCAGCGCTTGTCCAGCCCAGAGATCGGGGATCCCCCTTCCATCCGCTGGCAGAGCAGCGCCTCTGGATGGATAACATCGTGTGCCCTTTCTTCAGCCCTTATACAGCCCAGACTTTTATCTGTTTTCATAATCGGGCCATCGCATTAACTTCAGCCCAGCCCTCAGGGCCCCCTATTCGGAGTCGTCTCTTGGGGTCCTTTTGTCTTTGTCAGTGCTCAGGCCTGCAGGTGTCAGGTGCTGGGCTGGTCGTGTTCGCACTCCTGATTGAGTTAGTTCTGAGCCCTGTCCTGCCTCAGGTGACCTGCTGTGTCTCCAACAAGTAACGTCCGACGTTTTCCATAGCTCTGCTAACCTCTCGTATTCTCCATGATGATCAGGGAGTTCTGAGCTTTCGGCAGAGACCACACACGACCCTGCCCTGAGGTGAAGTATCAAGGAGGTGATTGGACATGCAGTAGATCTAATGCCTACCTGGACATGCCTACATCACAGCCCCTCTCTGATCAGACCCGTCTTCCCTCACTTTTTGTTTTCCTTCTTGCCTCCCTTTATCAACGGGAAGTTTGCGGTGGGTTCTGTGGTGTCTGGCTGGCTGGGGATTCCCTTCCTTTGCTCAACACGGCTCAGAAAAGAAGGTGTCGACAGTGATCTCTGTTAACATGGAATTTCTGCCCTGTATTTTGGGCAACTCAGTGCCGTTCTGTGCAGGTATAATCCTCCAGCCAGTAACAGGGAAGGGGGTGCAGCTGCATTGGGACAACCAACCTTGCAACCCCCAGTAATGGTTGGGGTCAGGGCGATTAGAAATGTAACCAGTTCTCTCCCTCTGCCAAAAACAAAATTCTGCCGGTCTGTTGTTCCGGATGAAATGGCTTCTGCTCTACCCGCACTTAGCTGGGAAAGTGATGTGCGTCAGATCCAGGCCCAAATCCTTGTGGGGGTTGTATTCATTTCACTGTTGAATTCACGTCTTGGCGTGGATGGTGCGGGTGGGGGGGGATTTTCTTACAATTCAGGTCTAGAGCACAGTGTCTGGATAGCAAATTACCTGCCAAGACACGTCGGTGGGTTTGTGGAGTCAATTTTGTCTATCTTAGGCCAAGTCTACACTACGGACCGTACAGCAGCACAGCTGCAAGGTCTCCGTGTAGCTGCTCTGTGCCAGCAGGAGAGAGCTCTCCCACCGGCATAATTAAACCACCGCCAACGAGCAGCAGGGGCTATGTCAGCAGGAGAGCGTCTCCCACCGACATAGCGTTGTCCACACTGGCACTTTCGTTGGTGACGCTAATGTCCATCGGGGGAGTGGGGTTTTTCCATACCCCTGGCCAACAAAAGTTTTACCGACAAAACTGCCGAGTGTAGACAAAGCCTGAGAAGAGCCCTTGTGTTCTGGTCTAAGAGCCTGATGCTACACGTTGCAGCGTTCCTCTTGCCAAGTGGATTTGTGAGTCCCGAGCGGTTCCCCTGGCAGGCCCATACGAAGTTTCTGAAAGTCTCCATGTCTTGGAATCCCCCGTGAAACAAAGTCTATTGTCCTGTCAAGGTTCTTTGTCACTGACCATTGTCTGGCCATTGATTCTAATCCTGCAGATGCTCTGGGGGTCCAGCTCGAGGTGGAGAGGCATGACGAAGGGTATGATGTAAGCCTGGAACAAGTCAGTATATTACCCAGGGACTCTAGGGAGCAGCCCTTGCAGGAGTCCGTCAAGGCAGAAGACTGCCCAAGTGAGAGCAGTATCTCCAAGCAGAACAAGAGGCTGCCCACGACGTTAGCTCTGTCCAGCCTGAGCAACAGGAGGTCAGCTCCAATCCCAAATCCCTCGGGGCGGGACAAGAGGAAAAGGACCCAACGGGAGAAGCACGTCTCAAAGCATGCAGATCCGGACCGTCACCAGCTCACACATGCAGAGTGGAGCCGCGTGTGCGCTGAGTATGGGAAATGCTTTGCTCAAAAGCGAGACCTGGCAGTGCGCCTGAGAGTCCACACAGGGGAGAAGCGGTTTAAATGCACCAAGTGCAAGAAGTGCTTCGCTCAGAAGCAACAGCTGCTCAGGCACCAGGAGACCCACGTAACCAAGCCACCGTGCCTGTGCAGAGAGTGTGGGAGACATTTTCAAGCCATTCGCGATCTTCGGCGCCACCAGGTCACTCATGCAAGAAAAACGCCGGTCTCGGTGATCATGGTTCCAAAGTTCACGTTTCCTGTTGTGCGTTACAATAAAACAAGCCAGGAGGCTTAATCCGCTGCGCAGCAAGTTGCACAGAAAGAACAAAAAGGCAACATCTCGTTGCACGAGGGGAAAACGTACCCGACAAATGGAAACGCATCATGCACCCAAGGTAGGAACAGCGTCCAAAAAGTGTAAGAAATATTCCCCCACCCCTCTGATGGGATGGACACTTTTACGCTCATTGTTCAATCCACCCTTAATAAAACCACTGTACATCAGCACACAGGACTTGAACGGGACTATTTAAAGGGTGGTTTTACTCTGAAGAGTAAAAATGGCACATTCTTGCTCAACACAGCTGCTGGCTGTGTGTGTTTGTTTTGCCCCTGTGAAAATGACTTGAACTTAAACAATTCTGTTGATGGTTCCTAGATTCCAAGGCCAGAAGGGACATTGCAACCATCTAGTCTGACCTCCTGGATAACACAGGCCATAGAAAATCCCCACAACGATTCCTGCTGATGTCCAGGAAGGTTTAGAATCCAGCTCTCTCCCTCTTAGCTGGTCTAGCACTGGAGAACTAAACGGAGTCAAAGTAGTGGACATCTTTGTCGTTAAAGTCGGTCGAGAGGACTGTGAAAACGTGTGCGCGCACACACAGATCTGTCACTTAGGAAAGTCTCCAGGAATTGATTTGTGACCTTTAGGGCGGTGTGGTGCTTTCAGCTGTCTTCTGGTAGACGTGAGGTGACACAACATGTGCTGAGATGTTAGAGCTGATGCAGCCACCAGGCTTTGCAGGATCTCCAGGCAATTTTTTAAAAAGTCGAGCACTGAACAGCAGTTCCTAATGCGAGGGTGAGCTTTCTACTGCTAGGCTGTCAGTTTAAATCTCACTGGGGTTGATAGTGATGGAAAGTGGCCCATGGGAAATGAGTATGCTGGATCTCAGCCATTTTACCAGTAGACAGATCTCCATGTACCCTTCCTAAATTGGCCCCCTTCCTGGTATTCCCCGCAGAGAGGCTGAGGTTTGAATGAGCTGTGCAGAATTACTGGTCCTGCCTGCTAGACCTGGATTCCCCAGATCAAGAGCACGGTTTGGGTTGCTTGCACCCCGCTGTCTATGTACATGCTCTGGGAATAGAGGAAGCCTGTCTCCTGGGCTGTCACCTTCCCCCAGCACCACGCTGACACACACAAACATTCAGACACTTTTTCAAAAAAATCTAATGTGACGTTTGTGTGCCTGGTGCTTCTCTGAGCCAGGCATGGGCTTGATCTTCCTGTCCTTGCGCCTCCTCGTCTGGGGGAGCTTGGAAGGCCCAGGAAGGGCTGGCATCAGCGGCGGCGTTGGGTGTGTGCTGCAGACTTCACTCAGAATGCATATTACTCGTTCACTGATGTGAATAGCAATGGCAGAAACCAGTGTCTGTCTCTCTCGTGGTGAGAGAAGGGATTTATTGCATTGTTGTCGCATGGGGTAGAATCGTCCAGCAGTTGGGGATGTAAAATGTTAAATGGTTAATGATCAGTATTAGTCTTACCGTTAATAGATTCCGGTTAACGTTTAAAACAGATTGTAATAGCCAACATGCACATCAAAAATGGCACAGCAATACTCAGAGGTTGCAGCGCTTTCGCAGCTCAGGGTGCCACTGGATCAGCCTGTGCCCGCCAGAGAGGGCACCGCTGGGGGCAGCCCGGCAGCCCCCCCAGCTCTGCTTCTCTTGCAGCTGGCTGCAGTGGTGGGTCTGCCTGGGAACACGGATCTGCAGGAACACTTGGGTCTGCTCTGGCCCCGCTGCTCTCCTGGCAGTGATCTGCCGAACTAGCCGGTGCCTAGACACTGGGAGAGCGAGGGGTGGCAGCGCCTAGCCATGCACACGCAAACGATCCCCCAGGCCACTGCACTCCACCTCCGAGGAGAGACAGTAGGGTGGGTCCCCCCACGCCAGGGGTAGATTGTGAACTGGTGAGTGATTAAACGGTTAACGATTTTAATAGTTTAAACGGGTACTTCCTTAAACGATAGTTACATCCCTAACAGCAGTACCTGTGAATCCTGTGTAATCTCATGTTCCGTGTGCAGGGTGTTTGGAGCAATAAAAATAGTGTATTACAAACCGAGCTCTTTCTGCAGATCTAATTAACTCGAGGGCACGGCCGCTGGCTTCTCAAGCATGGATTCATTACAGCCTCAATCCATTCAGCCATAGGCGCTGACTCCGGGGGTGCTTAGCACCCACCAGCCGCCAAGCTCCCCTCCCTACCCTCCCAGTGCTTCCCTCCTTCCTACAGCCCCGCTGATCAACTTCTCCCCCTCATAGACTTTAAGGTCAGAAGGGACCATTATGGTCATCTAGTCTGACCTCCTGCACAATACAGCCCACAGAATCTCACCCACCCACTCCTGGAACAAACCCCTAACCTATGTCTGAGTTACTGAAGTCCTCAAATTGGGGTTTGAAGACCTCAAGCTGCAGAGAATCCTCCAGCAAGTGACCCATGCCCCACGCAGCAGAGGAAGGCAAAAAACCTCCAAGGCCTCTGCCAATCTGCCGTGGAGGAAAATTCCTTCCCGACTCCAAATATGGCGATCAGCTGAACCCCGAGCATGTGGGCAAGACTCACCCGCCAGACACCCAGGAAAGAATTCTCTGCAGTAACTCAGATCCCACCCCATCTAACATCCCATCCCAGACCACTGGGCATACTTACCTGCTGATAATCAAAAATCAATTGCCAAATTAATTGCCAAAATTAGGCTATCCCATCATATCATCCCCTCCATAAACTCATCAAGCCCATACCATCCCCTCCCTCCCAGTGCCCGCTGCAGTTCAGCTGTGCCATGGTGTGCAGGAGCAGCGGGGACAGGGCGTGCTCAGGGCAGGGGGCAGAAAGAGGCAAGAAGGGGTGGGGCTGGGGGGGAGCGAAGGGGTGGGGTGATGGCTTGGGGGAAGAGGTGGAGTGGGGGCAGGGCCTGGGGAGGAGGGGGGGGTCGAGCACCCTGCCAGGGAGAGAGGAAGCCGGCGCCTATGCGTTCTGTGGCAGAACTGACACAATGCCTCAGCAAATCCCGCTAACAGTTTCCTAAATCCCCCAGCGGAAGGGAGTCCAGTGCAGACCCCACAGGACCTACTTACCCAGCCGTAGAGAGGGTGGGAGAGAGTCGAAGTGGGTGTCGTTTCCAGGCCACCCTCCCCTCTTGGTTCCTCGCTGAGTTCCACCAGTTTTGACACCCCTACACTCAATAGTCCAGCTAAGGGCCGGTTAACGTACAGCTCAGAGAATCTGGCCTTCACTTGTGCGTCTCCTCCAGCCTCCGCTCCGTCCCGACAGCTGCTAGCCTGGGCTGGCAGAGGATGGACGAAGGCAGGTCTAGTGCGTGGTGCAGGCCAAGGCACCCACTCTCCGTGCTGCCCGCTCACTAATGGCAGCTTGTGACGCTTCCCACGACCCCCCCCCCCGACCTGTCCTTAGTGGGAGGACGTCTTGGCTGGGCCTGCTGTGGATTAGCTCCCACCAGCCTCCCAGGCCTCCGCTGCCCTCGCTCTCTGTACAGGTTAGTGATCGGCATCCGCCAATGGCCAAGTCCTTGGAACATCCCTCTGGAGCGCTCAGCCCTGATCCACTTGGGCAAGGGCTTTCCATTCACCCCCTGCCCCGGTTCCTGTCACGCAGACACAGCAGAAGACCAGAAGTCTGAAGTGCAGGCAATGCCATCTTCAGTGGGGTTAGTTTCCAGCAAGCCTGTCCGTAATTCTGATGCCACACAGCCCTATTTCCCAGTGTCCTGGTCCCAGCTCCGATGCCATGGAGCGTTCACCCCACGTTCCCCCCTGCCCGGCTCCGACGCCGCCGAGCGTTCACCCCACGTCCCCCTTCCTCTGCTCCAACGCCGCCGAGCCTTCACCCCGCACCCCCCCTGCCCGGCTCCAACGCCGCCGAGCCTTCACCCCGCACCCCCCCTGCCCGGCTCCAACACCGCAGAGCGTTCACCCTGCACCCCCCCTGCCCGGCTCCAACACCGCAGAGCGTTCACCCCACGTCCCCCCTGCCCGGCTCCAACACCGCAGAGCGTTCACCCCACGTCCCCCCTGCCCGGCTCCAACACCGCAGAGCGTTCACCCCGCGTCCCCCCTGCCCGGCTCCAACACCGCCGAGCCTTCACCCCATGCCCCCCATGCCCGGCTCCGACACTGCAGAGTGTTCGCCCCGCGCCCCCCCTGCCCAGCTCCGACGCCGCGGAGCGTTCACCCTGCGTCCCCCCTGCCCAGCTCCGACGCCACCGAGCGTTCACCCTGCGTCCCCCTTCCCCGGCTCCAACGCCGCTGAGCGCTCACCCTGCGTCCCCCTTCCCCGGCTCCGACGCCGCCGAGCCTTCACCCCCCCATCCCCCTGCCCGGCTCTGACACCGCGGAGCGTTCACCCCGCATCCCCCTTCCCCGGCTCCGCTGCCGCCGAGCCTTCACCCCACGTCCCCCTTCCCCGGCTCCAACGCCGCCGAGCCTTCACCCCGCACACCCCCCTGCCCGGCTCCAACTCCGCAGAGCGTTCACCCCACGTCCCCCCTGCCCGGCTCCAACACCGCCGAGCGTTCACCCCGCGTCCCCCTTCCCCAGCTCCAACGCCGCCGAGCCTTCACCCGCGCCCCTGCCCGGCTCCGACGCTGCAGAGCGTTCACCCCGTGCCCCCTGCCCAGCTCCGGCGCGCGAGCCTTCACCCTGCGTCCCCCCTGCCCAGCTCCGACGCCACCGAGCGTTCACCCTGCGTCCCGGCTCCAACACCACGGAGCGTTCACCCCGCATCCCCTGCCCAGCTCCGACGCCGCCGAGCCTTCACCCCGTGCCCCCTTCCCGGCTCCGGCGCCGCTGAGCACTCACCCTCGTCCCCCTTCCCGGCTCCGCTGCGCCGAGCCTTCACCCCCCCGCCCCCGGCCCGGCGCTGACACCGCGGAGCCTTCACCCGTGCCCCTGCCCGGCCCCGACACGCGGGAGCCTTCACCTGCATCCCCTTCCCGGCTCCGACACCGCCGAGCCGTCACCCCGCGCCCCCCCTGCCCGGCTCGGACGCTGCAGAGCGTTCGCCCCGCGTCCCCCTGCCCGGCCCCGACACCGCCGAGCGTTCGCCCCGCGTCCCCCTTCCCCGGCTCTGACGCCACAGAGCATTCGCCCCGCACACCCCTGCCCAGCTCCGATGCCGCGGAGTGTTTGCCCTGCGCCCCACTGCCCGGCTCCAATGCCGCGGAGCGTTCGCCCCGCGCCCCCCCTGCCCAGCTCCGATGCCGCAGAGCATTTGCCCCGCGTCCCCCTTCCCCGGCTCCGCCGCCGCAGAGCTTTGCCTGCATCCCCATTCCCCTCTAGCAGGCATAATTATACCTGCAACGCACACCCTCGGTCCCACCCCTTACAAGTTATGGGCGTGTCCCATTTGGGGAGGTCACGAGTCTGGGGTCTTCGTCCCACCTCTTTTGTACCCCATGGGCGGGGTGAGGAGTGGGGTTGTGCTACCGTCAGGGACAGGCGTTTCTTTGGCCTTTCGGTGTTTTATACCTTCCCCCCAAACCCCTTGTGCCTCCCGACTGGTTGCTCGACCTGCCTGGAGATAGGACTGGGCAGTCTTCAAGTGCGCTCGGCTATTCCCTTCCCACCATGCCCAGTAACACTTCGACCGTTATCATCTGTTCTGCACTTCAACTGTTCTTATCCGGTCGCGTGATACTAACAAACCCAGCTGGCCAGGCAGAAGCAACACACGCAGTGTCTGTGTCCTTTGTTCACACATATTAGTAAGAATATAAGTGTATCAAGAATCAAACAGGCAAACAAGGTGAAAAATACAGGCCTGAATCCTCCATTATCACTTGCACTCCTAATACCACTGAACGCAGAGTTCTCGGCTGCGCTGCTCCCAAAGGAACAGAACCCGCCCACTCAGGATCCCCGCTCTGTGTCACACAGCTCCGGTAGATGTATAGTGACAACAGGGATACGGTTAACATCAGAGAGCTGAGATTCAAGCGAGGGACAGAAAGAATGTTGGAAACAAACGGTTACGTATGAAACAAAATCATAACATGCTCGCTAGCCCCTAAACAGAACTCTCAAGGCCCAGCCCTGGCTCCTGCAAGCTGGCTGGCCCCCGGCCTTTCCCCAGCCTTCTCAACCCCTTCCCATAAGATCAAGCCAACTTGTTCATATAGATTGAAGAACATAAGAAAGGCCGTACCGGGTCAGACCAAAGGTCCATCTAGCCCAGTATCTGTCTACTGACAGTGGCCAATGCCAGGTGCCCCAGAGGGAGTGAACAGACAGGCAATGATCAAGTGATCTCTCTCCTGCCATCCATCTCCACCCTCTGACAAACAGGGGCTAGGGACACCATTCTTACCCATCCTGGCTAATAGCCATTTATGGACTTAACCTCCATGAATTTATCCAGTTCTCCTTTAAACGCTGTTATAGTCCTGGCCTTCACAACCTCCTCAGGCAAGGAGTTCCACAGGTTGACTGTGCGCTGCATGAAGAAGAATTTCCTTTTATTTGTTTTAAACCTGCTGCCCATTAATTTAATTTGGTGACCCCTAGTTCTTATATTATGGGAATAAGTAAATAACTTTTCCTTAGCCACTTTCTCCACATCACTCATGATTTTATAGACCTCTATCATATCCCCCCTTAGTCTCCTCTTTTCCAAGCTGAAGAGTCCTAGCCTCTTTAATCTTTCCTCATATGGGACCCTCTCCAAACCCCTAATCATTTTAGTTGCCCTTTTCTGAACCTTTTCTAGTGCCAGTATATCTTTTTTGAGATGAGGAGACCACATCTGTACACAGTATTCGAGATGTGGGCGTACCATGGATTTATATAAGGGCAATAATATATTCTCCTTCTTATTCTCTATCCCCTTTTAAATGATTCCTAACATCCTGTTTGCTTTTTTGACTGCCTCTGCACACTGCGTGGACATCTTCAGAGAACTATCCACGATGACTCCAAGATCTTTTTCCTGACTCGTTGTAGCTAAATCAGCCCCCATCATATTGTATGTATAGTTGGGGTTATTTTTTCCAATGTGCATTACTTTACATTTATCCACATTAAATTTCATTTGCCATTTTGTTGCCCAATCACTTAATTTTGTGAGATCTTTTTGAAGTTCTTCACAATCTGCTTTGGTCTTAACTATCTTGAGCAGTTTAGTATCATCTGCAAACTTTGCCACCTCACTGTTTACCCCTTTCTCCAGATCATTTATGAATAAGTTGAATAGGATTGGTCCTAGGACTGACCCTTGGGGAAGACCACTAGTTACCCCTCTCCATTCTGAGAATTTACCATTAATTCCTACCCTTTGTTCCCTGTCTTTTAACCAGTTCTCAGTCCATAAAAGGACCTTCCCTTTTATCCCATGACAGCTTAATTTACATAAGAGCCTTTGGTGAGGGACCTTGTCAAAGGCTTTCTGGAAATCTAAGTACACTATGTCCACTGGATCCCCCTTGTCCACATGTTTGTTGACCCCTTCAAAGAACTCTAATAGATTAGTAAGACACGATTTCCCTTTACAGAAACCATGTTGACTTTTGCCCAACAATTTATGTTCTTCTATGTGTCTGACAATTTTATTCTTTACTATTGTTTCGAAGGAGAACTGGGGGTTCAACTACACCCCAGATATACTGTAAACAGGATAAGCCCAAGTGTTCTTGTTTTGTCCTGCAACCTCCACAATCTAGTGACTAGCATTTTGCTCAGTCCATTGTGAATTGTACAGTATTTAATTTTCACATGACTGTGGAAATAAAGGAAGAGGGAGGCACTCGTCAGGACCCTAATTGGGCCCTGGGTGATCACTACTTCCCACCACCCAACACAGATGTAATGAGGTTGAGTAGTGCCCGTATAAGAAAAATTAAAACTACTGATTATGCCTCCAAAAAGGTTTTTAGCAACTTTCAACTATAAAAGCAACACGGACAAAATAAGAAAAGCAAGATTAAAGACCAGCATGGAATAAGGATTAATATAAATGGCAAGTTATACTGAAGACAAGCACAAGTACATGTAAAATTATTATTCATTAGCTACTTACTGCTATTTTAACACTATAGTATCGATACAACTTGAGATCAAGTCTGCCCGAGCAACCAGACTTCTTCACTCCATAACCTTAGCCTGCATTCACCCGAGAATACGTTACCCTTCAGTCGGCCGTTTTCCGCATGGCCAGGTACAGACGGTCGCGAAGTGCACGTCCCTTAGGTTCAGGGGGTGTGGGTCAGGTTTCCCTTATGTCCGAAACACACACACAGTCCTGTGCCTTTGTACTTTTTATCTGATCTGTCCACCATGTCTTAAAACAGATTGACCAATTAGGGTCAACCAAATCTTTATCGTGGTTACAGTTGTCACCTTGGCTGTATAATTTATGCTTGCTTATTTCCTTGTGTGGCTTTGACTGTATAATTTATACTTATGTATTTTCTTGTAGCCAATTGTTTTAACTGTGAGTTAGACAAGCTGTGCCCAGGGGCACAACTTATCTCCTTTTATTGGAGTTAGAATGTGCAGCGCGTTTTGACCACAAGTCTTAGCTTACTTCTGCCAAGCATGCCCCCTTCGCCTCTGCCAAGCGTGCCCCCTTTGCCTCTGCCAAGCGTGCCCTTTTTACCCTTCCTGATTTGCATCATCACCTCACACAACAAAAAATTGCCTCCTCTGACCAACCCCTAAACCACCTCTGCTGGAAAGAAAGTACTGGGCATAGTATCCTGGAATCTCAGGGTTGGAAGGGACCTCAGGAGGTATCTAGTCCAACCCCCTGCTCAAAGCAGGACCAATCCCAACTAAATCATCCCAGCCAGGGCTTTGTCAAGCCTGACCTTAGAAACCTCTAAGGAAGAAGATTCCACCACCTCCCTAGGTAACCCATTCCAGTGCTTCACCACCCTACTAGTGAAATAGTGTTTCCTAATATCCAACCTAGACCTCCCCCACTGCAACTTGAGAACATTGCTCCTTGTTCTGTCACCTGCCACCACTGAGAACAGTCTAGATCCACCCTCTTTGGAACCCCCCTTCAGGTAGTTGAAGGCTGCTATCAAAGCCCCCCCACCCCCTTCTCCACCAGTCACCCTGGGGCTGGGGCAAGTAGCTAATGGGAGGAACCAGCCCCGCCCCTAACACGCTTTAGAGTGGGCGGTTTTTCGACCCAGAACCAACTTCTGCTTCTGCATGGGCGGCGTACAAACTTGCCACCCATGAACTTCTGGTACTGGCGCCTTACAGATGGCCTGGCCGCGACCCCCGCCCCATCGCGGAGGGGTGGTGAAAGCCGCGGGGGCTGGGCCCTGGAGCTCCTGCCCGTTCGCGCGGGGGGGCGGGGTCTCCGGTAATTACACACACGTGGCGCGGGGGGGGGGTCAGAGAGCCCCGCAGGAGGCGCTGCCCGGGCGGAGCGGGAGCGTGCGGGGAGCCGGCGGATCCCATGTGCAGGGGGCGGGACTCGGGCGCGGGGCTCGGCGGGGTCCCCGCTCGGCTGCAGCGGCGCCCGGGCCATGGCTGGCGGGGCCCGTGCTCGGGTAGGAGCCGGGGGAAGCTGCGGGTGCTGGGCGGGACCGGGCGGTGGCTCCCAGCAGGGCGAGGGAGGGGCCCGGGGAGAGGGGCTGGGCCGCTCGCGGGGACCCCGCACCCCGCCTCGCCGGGCCCTGGCGGCCTCCTCGGAGGCTGCGGGGAGCAGCTGCCCCTGCTCCCGGGAACACCTGCCCCGCTGCTGCCCCCGCCTCGCGCTCAGGGGAGCTGGGGGCGGCCCCCGGGCATGGGGCTGTAACTGGGGGGAGTCCCGGGGCTGCCATCAGCTGGTGCCAGGCAGGGGGTGGGTTCCCCTGGCCCCACGCCGCTGGGCACCTGCACTCCATGGGGCTAAGCCCTGGAGCCGGGACTGGGCTCCAGCCAAGCCTTGCCCAGCACGTGGCGTGTGCGCTAGGATCGGGGCCCGAGATTGGAGCAAAGAGCCCGACCAGGGCGCTCCTGACATGCAGCGTGTCCCCTGGCCCCCTGCAGGTAACGCTCCACCCTTCTGCCCTTCCCAATGTGTTGGCTGGGCAGAGAGAGGAGGCGGGTGAGGGAATCTCTCTTGCTGGAGCCGCTTCTCTCTCTCCCCAGCAGAAGCTGGTCCAGTTAAAGATCTGACCTCACCCACCTTGTCTCTCTAATCCCCTTGCACCAACAGGGCAGACGTGCCAAACCTGTGGGAAAAAATGCAGAAATTTGGGCTTGTTTTGGGGTTAATTGGCTTGTGAGTTGCTTGTTGGCTAGTTTCAGAGTAGTAGCCCTGTTAGTCTGTATCCCCAAAAAGAACAGGAGTACGTGTGGCACCTTAGAGACTAACAAATTTATTTCAGCTGCAGCTCACTTCTTCGGCTGCATAGAATGGAACACACAGACAGGAGATATTTAGACATACAGAGAACATGACAAGCTGGAAGTACTCATACCAACAAGAAGAGTCTAATCAATTGAGATGAGCTATCATCAGCAAGAGAAAAAAACCTTTTGAAGTGATAATTAAGATGACCCACAGAAGGTGTGAGGAGAACTTAACATAGATTCAATTAGTGCAATGACCCAACCATTCCCAGTCCCTGTTTAAGCCTGAGTTAATTATATCTAATCTGCATATTAATTCGAGTTCAGCAGTCTCTCTTTGGAGTCCATTCTATGTGTTCTATTCTGTGTGTTCCATTCTATGCATCCGAAGATTTCAGTAGGCTTTGAATCAGCCCCCTGTGAGATAGACCATGGAGATGTGTTTTCGCGAGAAGCCGTAATCTCCTATTAGGTGTGGAGATTGTATATGTGCAATTTATAGAGGTGATGGAGTCAACACACTGTAAGGAATAACCCACTAGTGGGGCACAGAAAGGCAGGGTGCAGAACTATATACTCAAAAGACAAAACCTCTGGCTAGTAAAGTGCCTCCAACCAATCACGACTTTACTTTTCTCTCATGCAAGCTCCTATGTCACTGACCAGATGTTGCTCGGGAGGTTCTGGTTGGTCAGAAGGGGCCTATAGCAAGTGATTGGCCAATGTATTGTGTGAGACTAAGACTTCCAGTTGTCCAGGAAGAGTGGAGGAGAGGCCTGTGTGCATAGAGATGGAGCAATGAGGAAGCCATGTAGCAGCAGCAGTAAAGTTCAGACTACAACTTCTAAGCTCCTTTGGGGCTTTTTATCTTTTTGTTGAGGTGCTCAGATACCACTGGATAAATTAGTGAGCAGTGACTCTGTACCAAACGCAGTTCCTATTCCTGGGAGTTTACACGTGTCCAAAAATGAGACTGTGTATGAAACATCCACAGCAGAATAAAAACATGCTGCACAGCATAGAAACACGTCCCTCTGCCTGGCTGAGTCTCAGGGTGTCAGCAGTAGGTACTGAGTGTGTCCTTCTGGATTTCAGGTGCCAGTGACATTTGAGGACGTCACTGTCTATTTCACCCTTGAGGAGTGGGAGAAATTGACAGAACGGCAGAAGGCGCTGTACCGGGAGGTGATGAGGGAGAATTATGATCATCTGATTTCACTAGGTAAAGAGCAGTTTTCATTGTTTGACTGCGTGTTGGAGGAGCTTTGACGTTCCTGGCTGGGATCAGAGGTTGACGCAAATATCCGAGCCTGCAGCTTTCGTGGTACATAAAAAGCTGCAGAGTTTTTGCAAACGAACATTGAAGTGCCGAGTCCTGGCCCTGCTGCGAGTGATGCTGCTCAGATGCGGGTGTGGATTGCTAGCGCTGTTGAGAGCCTCTTGCTCCAGGGGGTGGGAATGGGGAAGTCAAGCACAGGGTGGAAGGAGAACCTTGCAGACTGTTGTGTAATCCTGTCTTTGTGAACAGGGTATCCAGTTCCCAGAGCTGCTTTTGTGTTGCTGAACAATCCGGAGGAAGAGCCATTGTTCTGGGAGCATCGGGATCTGGAAGAAATAGAATTACCTGAGAGTGAGTAGGAACTTTACTAGCTTCCCTGCCATAGAAACGGTGAGCAGATTGTTACCATCTGAGACAAGAGCAGCAATCAGAGATGAGTATGTGTGTTGGGCTATACTGGGAAAGTGATCCAGGCCGTTATCAATCCCAGGGAGGGACCCATGGGAGAGTTTACTGTCTAGTGAAAAGAATGAATTTTTGTTTTGGGGAGATTAACTGGAGGACGAGATCCAATGGAGTGTGGAGCTGGAATGGAAGATTCAAGGATTTTTAGAGCAAACGCAGAATGGGTTGATATCCAAATATCCAGGAAAACTCTCTGAGGCCTGGTCTACACTGGGAGGGGGATCGATCTAAGTTATGCAGCTTCAGCTGAAGTCGACTTACTTAAATCAACTTACCACGGTGTCTTCACTGTGTTTTGTCGACTGCTGCTGCTCCCCCGTCGACTCTGCCTATGCCTCTCGTGGTAGTGGTTTAGTCCAGGAGTCGATGGGAGAGCGCTTGGGGGTCGATTTATCATGTCTACACTAGACGCGATAAATCAACCCCTGTTGGCTCCATCACTGCCTGCTGATCCTGCGGGTAGTGTAAACATACCCTGAGGGGTCCATGCTGTGAAACCTGTTGTTATCTGAACAGGACTTACTCCTGCAAGTGTGCTCCTGAAGTCTGCTTCAGAGACGCCCTCAGGGTATGGCTACACTTACAGCTGTGCAGCGCTGGGAGTTACAGCTGTGTTCGTACAGCTGTGTAGGGAAAGCGCTGGTGTGTGGCCACACTCACAGCTACCAGCGCTGCAGTGTGGCCACATTTGCAGCATCTGCAGCAGCATTGGGAGCGGTGCATTATGGGCAGCTATCCCAGCGTTCAAGTGGCAGCAACGTGCTTTTCAAAAGAGGGGGGTGGGCTGGAGTGTGACAGGGAGCATGGGGGAGACAGAGAGAGAGAGTGGATTTTTGGAGCCGACACTGTGTATCAGCTCCCTGCCTTGCAAAATCTGAAAATTTCCTCGAGCCCTCATTCACTCTTAACTGCAAATAGCCTGCAGACCAGATAAGCAGCTGCTCCAACGGACTCCCTTTCTCCCCCTCCCCCCGCTGTTTCTCTCCTCAAGCAAACACTCCCCCTGCCTGCCTCTTTCACAGCAAGGTAGTGGGTTATCTCAATTGATTGTTCAGTCAGTTACAGATTGATCACAGCAAACAGGAGCTGTGTTTGTTTTTTAGATAAGCAGCTCCCGGAGCCCCGAGTTCACAACAAAACAAAGAGAGGCATCACAAGAAAACAAAGAGAGTTCTTTAGTTAAAAGCATTCTGGGATATCTCCTAATACCTTGGAGGCCAATAACAGCGCTGGTGTGTGGCCACACTTGACGAGCAGTGCTGCATCACCAACGCTGCAATCGTTATACCCCAAGCAGACCAGGTGTACAGCCAGCGCTGCAGCCAGGGAGTTGCAGCGCTGGATTTGCCTTGCAGGTGTGGACAGTTACTAAGTTGCAGCGCTGGAAAGCCTCCATCAGTGCTGCAACTCTCCAGTGTAGCCAAGCCCTTAGCTACATCGACCTTACAACTTAATTCAATACCACACACTTTTTGGAAAACTGTTCTAACATCCAGCCAGATTTTTGTCACCCGTATCTCACCTTACTCCAAAGATAGTCCCGCTGATTTCAATGGGCGTGCCTAATGCAAGGTAGTCCCACTGATTTCAATGGGCGTGCCTAATGCAAGAGTGGCAGAATCCGACCCGTAATTAGGCCAGGCTCACACTTGCTGCTCGCAGTGCATTGAGCCGCAGCTGTAGCAGACCTGCGTGACAAGGGCTGAAATGTCTTGGAAGCAAGTGTTAGTTGGTAACATATTTGGTCTTTGCAACCAGCACATGTGGATGCCCAGAATGTTTTTTTCTTTTTAATTCCAGCAGCTGATTTCAGGCTCCTAATTAAGGAGGATGAGGATGATAAGGAAACTGCTGAGAACCTGGGACAACTCAAGACACCATTCAGAGACCCGGAAAAGGAATATAATTTGCTTTTTTCTATCCAGGGCAACCTTGCTGTGGGGAGGAGACACAAACGAGCTCAAGCCCACCTGAAAGGAAAGCATGTTGGAACCACAAATCCACAGCAGCTCAGTCCAGATGAGAAACCTCACAAATGTAGCGAATGTGGGAAAAGTTTCCAGAAGCGCGGGAATCTGAAACGCCACTTTTGGACGCACAGCGGGGAGAGACCCTACCCCTGCCCGGAGTGTGGAAAGAGCTTTCGCCAAAAGCACCATCTGTTAACGCATCAGAGAACCCATTCAGGGGTGGCACCGTATAACTGCCCCCAGTGCAGGAGGAGCTTCAGCACGTCTGCCCGCTTTAAAACACACCAGAGCACCCACCTGGGAGAGAGGGCGTTTCATTGCAGCGAGGGCGGGGAAGGCTTCCAGACGTGCAGGGTTCTTCAGGTTCACGCTGGGGAGGAGCTGCACATACGTAATGACTGTGGGAGAAGTTTCAGCTGTAAGCAAACCCTTAGGGTCCACCAGAGAATTCACGCTGGAGAGAAACCTAACAGAAGCCCTGGCTGCGGGGAAAGCTTTTCCACGTCCGTGCATCTCAAACTGCAGCAGCAGATCCACATGGGGGAGCGGCCCCATACGTGCAACGAGTGTGGGAAAAACTTCCAGAAGAGCGAGCACCTGAAGCGGCACAATCGGATCCACACAGGGGAGCGACCCTTCGCGTGCACGGCGTGCGAGAAGAGCTTCGTCCAGAAGCAGCACCTGGTGAAGCACCAGAGGATCCACACGGGCGAGCGGCCCTACCTGTGCAATGAGTGCGGGAAGAGCTTCCGGTTACGCAGGGATCTCGGCGTTCACCAGCAAACCCACACGGGAAAGAGGCTCCACGTGTGCGAGGCTTGCGGGAAGAGCTTCAGCCACAGGCAGTCGCTCGTGAGGCACGCGAGAACTCACGCCGGGGGGAGCACCTACACGTGTAACGACTGCGGAGCAGGCTTCGCGGTGCACAAGCAGCTCCAACAGCATCGGCAAAGTCACGCTGCGCAGAAGGCCTCCGAGCACACCTGCAGCGAGTGTGGGAAGGGCTTCCGGAGGAGCGAGAACCTGAAGCGCCATTTTCACATGCACACAGGGGAGCGCCCGTTCCTCTGCACCGAGTGCGGGAAAAGCTTCATCCAGAAGCAGCACCTGGTGACGCACCAGAGAACCCACACGGGCGAGCGGCCCTACCTGTGCAGCGAGTGCGGGAAGAGCTTCAGCACCGGCGAGTGCCTGAAGATCCACCGGAGAATCCACACGGGCGAGCGGCCCTACCTGTGCAGCGAGTGCGGGAAGAGCTTCCGGACACACCGGGTGCTGAAAGTTCACCAGCAAACTCACACCGGGGAGAGTCCCTTCATCTGCTGCGACTGCGGCAAGAACTTTCGGCACAAGCAGTCTCTGGTGACGCACCAGAGGACGCATGCTGGTGAGAAGCCCTACAGCTGCACCCTTTGCGGAGACGCCGTCAGGACTCTCCAGCTCCTCAGGATGCATCAGCACCAGCACACAGGGGTCCGGCTTTACACCTGCAGCGAGTGCGGGAAGAGCTTCCAGAAGAGCAAGAACTTGAAACGCCACTGTAAGACTCACACGGGGGAGAGACCTTACTGGTGCACCCAGTGCGGAAAGGGCTTCATTCAGAAGCATCATCTCCTCAAGCATCAGCGAACCCTCCATGGGGACAGAGCACATGTGGGTGGGGGATACGCACCCGTCTGCCCCCAGGGTGAACGTCTGCAGTGTCCCCTGGAAACCCACCTGCACACGGAGGAGCTGAGTGGGGAGCTCCCATTCCGGGTGGTCATTGTCGAGGACTTTCCTTTTCCTGGCAATGAGGCACCGGGGTAATAGTCCATCTGGAAGGAGATGGCAGATGAACATCTCAAGCATTGGGAACTGAATCCAGGAAAATCTCTTGGGTGAGTGAAGATCAACAAAAAGATATTGGAGATTCTCCCAATTGCTGTGAACATCTAACGAGCCACAAGAAATCCAGGGTAACCATCTACCCCTTTTAAATATGGGGAGAAGTAGAAACACATATCTGGGGAAAAACTCCTCAGCAAAGTGGCCGCCTTATGGACTTAGGAATGGCAGGAATTCTTTCAGGTGTATGAACTTCTGCTCAGCCAGGGAAGGCTGTCAGAGAGCGACTTTCAGAAACAAGCAATGAACTGTTCAGCACAAGGGAGCTCACACAGGAGAGAGGCCAAATCGATGGGTGTATGACTGGAGATCACTGAGCAGAGTAATAACCAAAGGAAGGAGACGAGATGTCTAGCGTGGTGAAGGGGGAATCATTGGAAATAACAGGCGGAAACGGAGCAATGGTAAATGTAGGCTGAATCTCAGTCCTACTTGTCTGTGACACGGTCTCCCAGAGGAAGCTGTGGAAGCCCCAAAGCTGGGACCTTTTACAAGAAGATTGAGCAAAGCCTGGGGGAGCGGTGCTGCCATGGCAAAGGGGAGGAGTGGTTAGGGTGACCAGACGTCTCGATATTCAGGTGTTTGTCCCACGTTCTGACCGATCTTTGTCCCAATATTTTTTGCTCCGCCGGCAGCACTTGGCTCTTTTTTTTTTTTTTTTTTGCTTTGCTGGCGGACTCCCTCCCCTGCCCCTTGTGTCCCGATATTTTCTCCCTCTCATCTGGTCACCCTGGGAGTGGTTGAGGTGGCTTAATATGTGTCTCGTGTTCAGCTGCAAAATCAAGTTATCATCCACAGCAGACCAGTGAAGGGAGAAACCGGGACTCGAGTACAACAGCTGGAAATGAAAACCAGACCCAAGCCACCTGTTCGAGGGGATGCCCAGTTAAGGCCAGATCCTCAGCTGGTGTGAACTGGTGTCGCAGCAGTGACCTCAAAGGCGCTATCCCAGTTTACACCAGCGGAGGATCAGGCTGTCCTTCAAAGTGGTGCCCAGAGAAAGGACGTGAGTGGATTTGCCGTTTGAAAACGCCCCAAGTAATCGCCATGCAAATTTCAGAAATGCTCCTGAGAATGAGTCCTCCTCAAATCTATAGGCCAAAGGCATCCCTGATGTAAATATCCTGACTTCAGTGGCAATACACCAGTGATTTGTTTGGCCTTGGTCTCATACTATAAACAGGAGATGAAGCATTGCCAGTGTTTGCGTGTATTTCACTACTTAAAGAAACAAGCTGGCTGGGCTGTCGCAGACAGGCCAACCAGTCGTCCAGCCTTGGGTACAGGATATCCCACGTGCTTTGTTTCAAGGCAGTTCTATTAGAAACGTACCAAAGTTTATCTGGAGAAAAGACCCGACAGGGGGTACAGATGAGTTTTGTTTCTTTCATCGTGTCCAGCGTGGAGCACCCTGAAGGGTCAAGTAGGAACACACCCAGTAACCCCCCAAGGGCTGAAGAAAGCTCCTTGCCCCAGCAGGTGCAGAGGGAGCCTTGTGAAGCAGGTTCCCGCAGGCCGGTTACAAGAGCCCCGCTTGTGATGCTGAGCTCATGGGATAAAGCTGGGAGGCGGGCATTAGCCATCTAGAGATGTGGGGCTGGGCTGCTTGTGGCGCAGAGCGTTCTGCCCACCTGCCGATGCCCAGGAGAGCATGCAGCACCGCCTGGGAGGGGCTCAGCACACAGCATCTTGTGCAGCTTCTGGAAAAGAAATCCATGTGAGAGGTCAGCGCTGCCCAGCAGCAGGGGAGGTGGGCAGAGGAGAGAGCAGGCATTGGAGGATCCCGGACTTCCACGGGCGCTGTGCAAGAGAGGGCCAATAAACAGACTGCCCTCAACAGGAGTTGTGGCTGAATTTTGTCCAGCAGGTCTAACGGCGAGAGCATTGCGGGGGAAATTCAGCCCATGCAGATGGCCTCTGCACCTCTCAAATCCCACTTCGGCCAGCGGCCCCAGCGTGCGCACACGTACACTGGCGCTCAGCGGGCGAGCACAAGTATCACTAGCAGTCTGGCTGTGGCAGCAATGGAGACATGACTGAGCTGGGCCGAGTACAAACACGCCTGAAAGCAGCAGGTCTGTGTTCTGCACGGCTCAGCTGTGCCTCCGCTACCCGTGCTGCTGCCGCAAAACTGCTAGTGATACTTGTGCTAGCTTGGTGCGAGTGTGCGTGCACAAGCAGGAGCCTCGTGCCCTCGCACGGAGAGTAGACATAGCCTCGGAGCGAACAGCTCACGAAATGTAGCCACAGAGGCAGGTATGTTGTGAGCCACAGCCTAGGAGCCGTGAGCTCCTGAGTTCTGGCGCTGACTCGCTTGGGGGCTTGGGGAGATCAGGTACTGTCCTGGTGACCTGTTTCCTGCTGGCTCAGACACAGGGCAGACGGGAGGGGGTTGGGAGGGTTATCTAGCACTTGAGCTTGGCTTCCTTGTCCCCTAAGGAAGTTAGCGGTGGGACGGGAGAGCAATCCGGTTAGCTGGGGTGGCTTGGATGCTTTGGGCGCCATCCCTGTTCTGTCAGGATGTGCTGACACTGTACGGGAGGGACTCGTAGAGTAACCCTCAGCTGCCTGCTCTCCCCATGGCCTATCTGGGGCGGGGGGGAGGTTCTGAATCAGAGGGTTGCTGGGTCTAGCTTCTTGTGTCTGTTCTGCTGGAGGCTTGGCATTAAAGCAACAGCAGGTGTGTAACATGGAAACACCTGCTGCTGCTTCATGGAATCAGTTTGGCTGATTCGTGTTCTCTGTTTCCTCTGCCCCCCACCTGCATTTTTATCCAGTGCCAGAAAAGATCTGGGTTCCGTTAGCGCTCAGCTGTGTCAACTCTCGTTTGCCACCTTAACTCAGCCTCCCCCCCCCCCACTGCATTGGTGGCAGCACAACTAGTCACTGTACTCGTGGGGGCAGTGTGTCTAGGGGACTGACGAGTCGGAGACTGATAAATGTGGTTTTACAGGGACACTGGGGCATGGGACAGAAAGCACAAACCTGTGGGCGAAATGACCCTCCCCTAAATGAACCAAGACTCTGACCTGCTAAAGATGCAGGGAAACTGCAGCTCATAGGTCTGAGTCCATCAGTGAACAGGGCCCAGGAGGGCTTCCAGTGGGGTCTACAGGTCTGGTCAAAATGACGGTGACGCTCTAGGGAGTTGCTGTGCATGACCTGGCTGGGAACGGTGCTACTGTAGCCACCCCAGCCAACCACTCTAACAACCCAGTGACTATTCCCCTCTGTCCCTCTAAGGCTGTTCAACTCAGCGGGGTGGTACGTGCTGTCTGGCTGACTTTCCCCTGAGAGGGGCTGAGGGTAGGGTCTTTTCTGACCAGGGACCTCACTGCAGGAACTCCTTCCCCGGGATACCTGCCACAGCCCTCGGCGCTTTGCTGGGAGGGTCAGTCCAGCCGGGACATTTTGGACTCCATTTTTTTCTCCACAAGGAAGGAAGGAGGGACTTGTATCTAAAGCATTGGCGTGGGGTCAGGACACCCCAGGTATTTGCGTGCGTGACCCCAACCAGGTTGTGAGACTTAATAGTAATGAAGCATTTTGAAATGTTTGGAAAAAAAAGTGCTTGGGAATGGAAAAGCCCCGGGGCCTGTTCTATTTTCTACTTTGTCTAAAGAGCCAGATGCTGGAGCTAGAACTTGGCATTTAACAATAAAATAAAGGAGCCTTTTCCCCCGGCAGTGGCTTTTCACACTCCTGCTTCATCCAAGAGATTTGGCAGCTACACGAGTACTTCGAAAACAAAATCTTCAGCTCCCTGGTAAATGTTTCCATTTTCCACCCCCACCCGGCTCTTCTCTGTCCTGGCACAGCCGAGACGCTGATTTCCCAGGTTCATCACGAATCGCTCCGAGGAGGGGCGCAGAGTGAGGGCTTGTCTACGTGGCGAAGTTGACGGGTAGAACTGTAGTGGTATAATACCCGTGTAGTCCAGCTCCCGGTGAGAATCACGTGGCCATGGGATCAAACACAACCTGTAACCCTATCCTGGGTGTGTTGTACCCTCCCCTGAGACACAGGTGAGGGCCCTGTTCTTTTTCTTTTTTTCCTCCTTATACTTTGGCAACACTTGTATCATAACTTGTCAGGCCAATGGAGTTTCAGGGGATTGAACATACGCAGCAGGTGCTGCTGTGCAAGGCTGAAGACTGGGCTAGTGATGAGAGAACATTTGCAACAGGACGGGCAAAAATGCTCAACCAGGCAGGCCCCAATGAACTTACAGCAATGTCTCCCAAACTTTTTTTGGGGGAGCTACCATTTACCAGTGGCAGAATCCCAGCCATGTCTGCTGCCTCCCATTCGCCTCTGACCTACAAGGAAGTTGAGCTGCTCCTGACCCCGGTCTCATGCTCACAGTGCTGTGGGGCAGGCAGCAGGGTGGTGCCAGGGCTCCTGCACAGAGGTGCATCACTAAGGAGAGGGGGCAGTGTGCCTCTGGTACCAGTAGTGCTCTGGCAGGCACCAAACATGGCCTTCTCTGCAAAACTGAGGGTACAGATCACGTAACACTGAATATAATGGAATTTCTGGAGCTTTTTGCCATCTGTCCCCGTTCAAGTCCATGAGTATCTGGGCACCTCAAAGTTTAGGTTGAAGGCAGCTTGTAACTAGTCTGCTGTTTGTTACCAGTTTTGCTTTGTTTTTCACTGAAAGTGAGTTTCAATCTTTCCCTGGTGTATGTCGAATACAGGGTATCTGCCCCCCATTGAGCTGTCTGGAAGGGCACGAGTACCAACCTCAGGGCAGACTGTTAAAAACCAGGGCACAAACTCCAGATTGGCTGTGAGTTCTATACTGAGATTTCACCAACCAAGTATAAATTCCTCAGGCACTGTAACCGTCTTACCATGGAGTCACAGACCGTCTCCTGGGGTACTCTGGTCTGTCTGGCCACCCAGGCAAGCTTGCCTGTGCGATAGATGGTCACTTACACCCAAAATCACAAGGATATTCAGGTTGTTCCTAGTCCCAAAGGACCAGTTACTTACCCCAGGTCAATTTCACTTTAGATCTCACACCAAAGACAATCCTAGAGTAAACGATCTACAGATTTATTAAGTAAGGAAAAGAAATGAGCGTTATTTACATGGTTAAAGCAGGTAAACATACCCACGCAAATGAGTTACAACAGGTGATAGAGCTGCTGTAATCTGGCAGTGCTGTACATCTCTTAGGGCTAACCCGGGCCCCCTTCCTCATGCTTAGAAATGTGTGTCCTCCCAAACCTCAAGCAGCAGGGGGACCCCAAATTCTCCTTATTGGGGCTTTTTATCCCCTTCTCCCCAGAGTCCGAACTGATGGGCTCATTCACACGGTTTCTCTTGGTGGAGTGGGGAGGAAAGCAATTCAAGTCTGTTCTTTCATGTTTCACGATTGTTCGTTTGGTTTCAATGGGCCTCCTTGGTGGGCAGGACCGAGCATCATCTGTAGAACCCTGCAGCTGACAGATAATGCCGCTTTCCTGTGTGGTGTCTTACAGAGACAGGTTTACAATGCAAACACGATCACCGTACAATGGGCTGCTGAGCAGTGAGATCAATACATGCAGCAGCCTACAAGCATTTCATAAAGTCTAAACACATTCTTAGAAGCTTAACGTCTATTTGAACAACATTAACACACGGGAGCCAGACTGGTTTCCAGCTATGCATGGTCTGTGTTCAGCTGGGGCCTAGGGGGCTTGGCATGAGCTGGCACCTGGTCTGCCAGTGTCACAGTTGGAGTCAATTTTTTTCTGCAGTATGAAGAATACAGGGAACATGTATTACAGCACATACAGGGAGAGAACAGCTTGAACGGCAGGAGGGGAAACAGCACAGTAAGGATAATGGGAGTTCAACCTAGGTGAAGCTACAATAAGGTGGGTGCAAAGCTGGTTGGAAAACGTTCCCAGAGAGCAGTTATCAGTGGTTCACAGTCATGCTGGAAGGGCATAACGAGCGGGGTCCCACAGGGATCGGTTCTGGGTCCCGTTCTGTTCAATAGCTTCATTAATGCTTTAGAGAATGGCAGAGAGAGTGCACTTATAAAGTGTGCGGACGATACCAAGCTGGGAGGGGTTGCAAGTGCTTTGGAGGATAGGATTAAAATTCAAAATGATCTGGATGAAATGGTCTGAGGTAAATAGGATGAAATTCAATAAGGACAAATGCAAAGTGTTCCCCTTAGGAAGGAACCATCAGTTGCACACATACAAAGTGGGAAATGACTGCCTGGGAAGGAGTCCTGCAGAAAGGGATCTGGGGTGATAGCGGATCACAAGCTACATATGAGTCAACACTGTTACACTTACAAAAAAAGCAAACATCATTCTGGGATGGGTTAGCAGGAGTGTCGTAAGCAAGACACGAGCAGTAATTTTTCCATTCTACTCGGCTCTGATTAGGTCTCACCTGGAGCATTGTATCCAGTTCTGGGCACCACATTTCAGGGAAAATGTGGACAAATTGGGGAGAGTCCAACGAAGAGCAACAAAAATGATGAAAGGTCTAGAAAACATGAGCTATGAGGGAAGCTTGAAAAAATTGGGTTTGTTTAGTTCAGTTTGGGAGAAGACTGAGGGGGGGACCTGATAACAGTTTTCAAGTACATAAAAGGTTATTACAAGAAGGAGGGAGAAAAATGGTTCTCCTTAACCTCTGAGGACAGGACAAGAAGCTATGGGCTTAAATTGAAGCCGGGGCAGTTTAGCTTGGAGATTAGGAAAAACTTCCTGTCAGGGTGGTTAAGCACTGGAATAAATTGCCTGGGGAGGTGGTGGAATCTCCGTCATTGGCGATTTTTAAGAGCAGGTTAGACAAACACCTGTCAGGGATGTGATAGATGGTGCTTGGTCCTGCCGTGAGTGCAGGGGGCTGGACTAGAGCCCTCTCAAGGTCCCTTCCCGTTCTACGATTCTATGGTGCGGGTGGCTGTGGTGCTCCCATCGCCTCTTGCTGCTCAGGGCTGCAGCTGCTCCTCAGCTTCCACCGCCTTCGACCACTTGCAGTCCATAAGCTCTGCCTGGGCAGGGGGAACTGGCTGCAGGGGGCAGGGCCCAGGAGCATGGACCGGAGCAGGTCAGTCTGGGCTGCTGTGGGGAGCCCCAGACCCTCCACCTGCCCTTGGCAGCATGCCCTGGCGGGTTGGATGTGGGTCATGGGCTGCTCTCTACCCCCCCCCCCCGCCATCGCTTGTGCTTCCCTCTGTGCTGCTGCTGGTGGGGGCTGCCTTCAGAGTGGGGGGAGGCAGAGAACAGCAGCTGCCAGCAGGTGTAATGTCAAAACCTGCTACCTGACAGAACTTGCTATTAACTTGTACTGAGCATGTGCGAATGGATTGAGCATGCTCAGTAATATCTGCTGAAGCCACTGCCCTCTCTGTGCCCTTACTTGGGATTAAAATCTGCTGCCTTCCATTCACAGGGTTTCAAAGGCAAGGGCGGGTCCAGGCACCAGCGCTCCAAGCGCGTGCTTGGGGCAGCAAGCCGCGGGGGGCGCTCTGCCGGTCGCCGTGAGGGCAGCAGGCAGGTTGCCTTCAGTGGCATGCCTGCAGAGAGTCTGCTGGTCCTGCAGCTTCGGCGGACCTCCGGCAGGCGTGCCGCCAAATCCGCGGGACTGGAGACCTCCCGCAGGTGCGCTGCCGAAGACAGCCTGCCTGCCGTGCTTGGGGCGGCAAAATACCTAGAGCCGCCCCTCTTCAAAGGGGGGATGAGCAGGGGGCAGAAACGACTGCACAGTTTACATGCACCTCCCCCTGCCCCCACCCCCAAAAAAGTGTGTCATATATTTTGAGTATTGAATCCCTTATCAGTTTATATAGAATCATAGGACTGGAAGGGACTTCGAGAGGTCATCTAGTCCAGGCCCTGCACTCATCGCAGGACCAAGGACAAAGTATATGTCTGCATAACTTCTCCTAGCAGTTCACAAATGTGTCTTATCTGCTGCTGATTTCCTGAATTGCACTTTCTTGTAATGAATTTTAAATACAGCTTTGCTCCTTCTAATTTATTTTTAAAAAGATGTTTTTACTATTCTTATTACTCGTAGCACTTCCATCATTTACCTTTGTCAACGTTGTGCAGATGGGTATCATTGTGCTATTTAAGTTATAGCTTAATAGCAAATAATCATTGAAAATATTTATAAGTAACTAGTTGCTAGTAGTTTTAGCAATGACACCAGTGTTTCTAGTATTGCACTTCCTATATTTTACTGTGATTTTTCTATTGGAATTTTTAATTCAATTTTTTTCTTTTTCTAGCACAAATGTATTCTGTTGGATCATGTGATTTCCAGTCTGACAGATTTCCTGGCCTGGTGTCAAAACATCTTCATTTTCATTTCATCCACCAATGGGGAGTGCCGTTCTCAACTCTTATTTTGCCTCTCAATCCAGCCCTTAGTGATTTTCCGCATGTGTGTTGAACCTGGTTCCCAAATATTCATTAAGGGCAGCATACGATCGAATATTAAATCCTTCTCAAAGGCAAAAATCTACTATAATTTTTACTGTACATAAGAACAACCATACTGGGTCAGACCAATGGTCCATCTAGCCCAGTATCCTGTCTTCTGACAGAGGCAGTGCCAGGTGTTTCAGAGGGAATGAACAGAACAGGGAAATTACTGAGTGATCCATCCCGTCGTCCAGTCCCAGCTTCTGGGAGTCAGAGGTTAAGCACACCCAGAGAATAGAGTTGTATCCCTAATCATCGTGGCTAATAGCCATTGATGGACCTATCCTCCAGGAATTTATCTAATTCTTTTTTAAACCCAGTTATAGTTTTGGCCTTCACAACATACTGAACACACATCTACAGCCCCAAGATTGCTTGACAACCACACACATTCAAAAATCATGAGTTATGCACCCCCAAGTCCTGACATTTAAAAAAGAAATAAATGAGATTGGCTTCTCTTCATGTGCCCGTCTGATCTTCAGCCTTTCAGATGCAGGAGGCCCAGATCCGCAGAAGTAGGAGTCTAAACCCCTGAGTGAATCTCGGCCTCGCCTCATACTTTTGCTGTTACCTCTCCCGAACAATTCATATATCTAAGGCCATATCTACACTACAAACTTGTTAAGTTATGTCAGCATACAGGTGTCACTTGTGCATGTGCCTGGTTGGCTCCTTGTGTCAGCGGTGAGCATACGCCCAGGAGCGCTTGTTTTGATTCAGAGTGCGGTGCATAATGGGTATGTATCCCTTGTGCAGCTCATCACCGTCCACTGCACTGTATTTTGGGAACACATGCTGGGGCCCAAACGGTTGCACAGGGGTGACTGGGAGCATGGGATCAGCTTCCCATAATGCAGCATTCACCATCCCATAATTGTATACATATTCCATAATTTTTGTACCTTTTTTCCTAAATTCCACAAACCCTCCTTACAGGGGCCCATTTCAGATGGGCGGGGGGGAGGGCTCACAACTTTATCCGTGATTCCAAGGGCTACTTAGGCACCTGAAAACTCTAGTTTCTTTGCAGATCATAATTAGAAATTAGCTGACAGGAGCCCTGCATCTAATTTCTATATAAAGAAAGAAAAAAACAAACACACACAAATTAAAGCCACATTTTAAGTTTATATGTAAGTTTAGAACAATCAGGAGATAATACAGCACGATATTCCCAATCCCAAACCTTGAGGTGTCAATTCTGGAGCCTTAACACAGATATCAGCAACACAAGTTTGATACTTTGTACACTATCGATAGTAGAGATAAATAAAAATAAATAAAATCTGCTTACAGACACACTCTGTGTTACTGCCATTATCTACTCTATTTTAGTCAATTGTTTCTCACTCCACTATAAACATATTTACTTAATATTAACATGTGGTTAAGTTTTTCTCTTTTATTAACAGGAATTTATTTTTCTGATTAGTTCAGCATTTATGTTTACTGATCTCAATCATGTACATGACTCACTACCGTTTGACTCTGTCATTACTATTAGTAGCAGACATGGTACCACATTTATTTTCATCTGTATTAAATTATTTTACAGATATAATTAAAAATACAATTTGAAAATAAGCAACCTTCATCTGCACAGTGTCTAAAGTTTAGCTATTTTTTTTATACCGGCACTGCTAAGGTGAGTACAAGCTAAATTTACATTCTAGACGCATACTATTATTATTTGACTGTACCACTTTAAATAATAAATGACAAAGCACAATATGTAACAATGATAATTACTCCAGCCAGGACAGGTTAGGCATTTTAGCACTCGCTACTCAAAGAATTCAATTTAAGCACGAGAGAGAAATAAAATTATGAAATGCACAGACCAGACCAGAAACTAAAATAACAGCACTGTGATCCTTAACGAACTCTGAAAGATACCAGAATGTGTGTGTCTTGCGCATTTCGACAGGAAGTACCAAGAAGTAACAACAATAATACAAGGGTGTGAGGGCAAGAGAAACTGTGCATGTTGCAGGGAGAGTGTGTGTGTGTGTGTGTGGTGGGAGTGCATGTGGGAGACTGTGTGAGAGAGACAGAGAATGTGTGTGTTGGGCGGAGTGTGTGTGGGGCCTGTGTGCCTGAGTGTGTCAGCGCGCTGTCTCTTTAAATCAAGCCCTCAGGAGCCTGAATGCTTGTTCAGTACAGAAGCAGCTGCAGCTCCCACTCCTGAGCCAGAGGCGCCCTGCCCCCCCCAGCCCCCTGCTCAGCGGAGACCCACTTGGGCACACCCACCTCTAGCATTGGGCATGCTCCCCCAGTGCCACGCCAGCCACAGAAGGGGAGACTGCCCCAGTGGCAGGAGCTGGGTGGCCAGAGCTGGTGGCAGCTGCTGGCCGGGCACCCAGCTCTGTGAGGGGTGGCTATGGGAGGACTAAGGCAAATATTGGGGTGGCAATAGCCCCCACAACCCCCCCCTCCCAGCACTGCCCCGGATATGGAACAGACCTGCCTCAATGGCAGTGGTGTGGTAGCTGTGTCAGTCCCAGGAGATTAGCGAGACAAGGTGGGGGAGGTGATGTCTTTTATCAGACCAGCTGCTATTGGGGAGACAAGCTTTCGAGCCACACCCAGCTCTTTAATTCTTAGCTGTCTGGCAGGTGCTTTCAGAGGGCAGCAGCAGCTGATTTTGACCTGCCAACTATAGGCACATTTTGATCCTCAAAGGGAAACGCATTTCGAGGCTTTCCACTCTGCAACGTCAGGCTACAGCCTCGTGGTGGAACAAAACCAAACGCCCAGCAAAGAAAGCGAGAGAAGCTTAATAGCAGGAAATATTTAGCTCCTCTACAGCTGCCTGGTCCGAGTTCATGTTCGTCCTCTCACCTCCAGTTAGAACAGCTGCGCTTGTTTCGTTGTCAGAGCTCTGTAACGCTGGACCTCTTCCCAGGCATCGGACAAACTTTATCCCCCACTGAAACCTTTAGATATATATACACATTATGGTAAGTCAGCATGAGAGTCCCTCTTTCAGAGGGGGAACGGAGCGAGAAGGGAAGTGACTTGCCCAGGCACAGAGGGACACAGGAACTGCCAGGCGAGGTTTGTACCCGGACCTGGCTCCCCTTCATTGTGAGCTCCCCGGATACCAGTCATAGCATTGCTGTATCTAACAAGCAGCCACTGAGCAGATCAGTGGAACACACTGTAACCCTGGGAAACGAGGCTGGCACCAGGGAAATAGTTCATATTGGTGGAGGAGTTGACAGAGGTGGGGGCTGCCATGCTGGAGCAGGGAGGGGGAGGATTCCTGGCTGCGGGGAAATAAGGGTGGGAGTCACAGCAAAATCTCCCTCCCTAGTAGGATTCCACCCTCCTGCCTTCCCCTGTACCACTGCCCTGCCGCGGGATCCTGAGCATTCCTTCAGGCTGGGAACCAGCAGGAGGTGGCTCCTTGGGCTGGCCAGGAAGCAGGGAGGAATCGGCTTCGCATGGAGAGACTCTGGGTATGTCTACACTACGGGATTATTCCAATTTTACAGAAACTGATTTTAGGAAACATTGTATAAAGTCGAGTGCACGCGGCCACACTAAGCACAGTAATTCGGCGGTGTGCGTCCATGTACCGAGGCTAGCGTCGATTTCTGGAGCGTTGCACTGTGGGTAACTATCCCATAGTTCCCAGGCTTCCCCGCCCATTGGAATTCTGGGTTGAGATCCCAGTGCCTGATGGGGCAAAAAACATTGTCGCTCGTGGTTCTGGGTACATCTTCCCCCTCCCTCCATGAAAGCAACGGCGGACAACCGTTTCACGCCTTTTTTCCTGGGTGAACTGTGCAGACGCCATACCACAGCAAGCATGGACCCTGCTCAACTCAAGGGTCTGTGCAGGGAGGTGGGGTCAGCAAGGTGTTCGGGTGCTAGGGGGAGTCGGGGTGATTTTTCTCAGCTGGGGAAGAGAGGCACCAAGTGTACTTATCTCCAGTGCCTCCCTGCAGAACCCAGAGGAGCGGCCCCCACAGCCATAGGTAAGTTACACTGCTGAATTCAGGAAGGGCCAAGTGTCTGCGTCTTCAGGGGCTTGTGGGCATGGATCCCCCGAGCATCTCTGTGATCTTTACCAGCCAAAATGGTACCCTACAAAATAACAATACAATCCCTCCCATTCTCCAGGGTTCATGGAGGATGGATCCATCAATGGCTATTAGCCAGGCTGGGCAGGGATGGTGTCCCTAGCCTCTGGTTGCCAGAAGCTGGGAATGGGCAACAGGGGGATGGATCACGTGCGGATTCCCTGTTCTGTTCATTCCCTCTGGGGCACCTGGCACTGGCCACTGTTGGGAGACAGGACACTGGGCTAGATGGACCTTTGGTCTGACCCAGTACGGCCGTTCTTATGCACATCGGTGGTCTGATCTCACTTCACCTGAGCTGTTGCTGGAAGCAGCCCTTTGTCTCTGTAGCTCTCCTGTTACGCTCTGGGACATTCTGTTTTACAGCCAGAGCCCAGAGCATCCCTAGGAACCCAGCCAGTTGAATATTACAGACCTGGCTGTTTTCCATGCAACTGCTTAGCACGCAGCGTGTTCCGAGAGCAGGTTCTCAACAGCTGCAATTGCCAACACCACTGAGCTCTGCGGTTTGATTTTTCCTCCCCACTCTCCTTTCCAGCTGCTGACACACTTGGTTCCTGATGTTCAGCATCCCCAGTGGCTACCTGCAATCTGGGGAGCTCCCTGGCCCGACACTCTGACTTTGCATCCAACGCAGTGTTAGGCCTTGATTCGGTAGCTCTGATCTATGAGGTTTGGCAGGTGGAGGCTGCCTGTCCCACCCGCTACAAGGCCTGGCACTGTGGCTACCGACAGTTACTCGGGGTTCTCTTCCTTCTGCACAAACCACACGGCTAAAGGTCTAATCATGGATTTTAAGGCCAGAAGGGACCGTTGTGATCAGCTAGTCTGGCCTCGTGCACAGCCTAGACCACAGAACCCCACCCCGCAATCCCCGCACCAAGCCTGTATTTTGTGGTTGAACCAGAGCATGTTTATTACAAAGCAGCCGTTTCTGTGGGAATTTTCAGGGGCTGTGCAAGATTCGACTTCAGAGGGAAACTTTCCCCACCTGTTTCCATATGTATCTTTCCAAGCAATCCAAGTTACAGCACTTAGAAGAGGCAGCATTTCAGAGAACGGAGTTCTCCACCTTAACTTGAGCAGAGCCACGGGAGGCCAGTCACTCCGCTAAACCAAACAAGGAGCCATGGCCCTCCTTTAAAACAAAACCCTTTCCCCTTAGCCCAGTCTGTGGGTCAGGGCTTTTCACTCCCTGAGCTTTCTGGAATTTGGACAGTCCCCCCCTCGAGGTAGGGAATGTCCCACAGTCAC
The DNA here is from genome assembly GCF_016161935.1 of Mauremys reevesii. NCBI lineage: Eukaryota > Metazoa > Chordata > Testudines > Geoemydidae > Mauremys > Mauremys reevesii. The sequence goes on along the minus strand of NC_052624.1, from coordinate 2,643,498 downwards.
TTCAAATCCCAAACGTTTACATGCTCAGCTGCACCAGTTTAACAGGTCTGATATTGACCCTCTTTAGTTAAAAGGACCAAAAACTCATGTGAACACTTGTCTCTCTCTTTAAACCAGGCTTACTTCATTTATTTTAAACTGACCAAGAACAGATTTAATCTAAGCCCAAATAAACTTAACTAAGAGTGTCCATACAGGGCTTGTACTGGTTTAACTAAACTGGTGCAAACGTGTGTGTAGACAACCCCTAAATCAAAAGTTCAGTCTCTGTAAAATGAGCAAACCAAACCAAACCAAACAATAGATAAGCTGCCCCTTCTTCTCAGAGACCCCTCCCGGCTTCCTCTGAGTCTCTCCCACATTTGAAGGAAGGCAGATTCTTACATACCCCACCCCAGCCCTTCCTCAACAGGCCTATTACAGTCCTGGCTTCTCTGGAGCCTACAATTCCCAGACTGCCTTGCTCTGTGGGTCTGGTGAAAGAGAGGCTGGATGCATCATACAGAACCAGCTAGATCCCTCAGTATTAAGAACAGAGGGTTCCAGCCCCGCCTGCACCTTGGAATCCTGGCTCAGGCCCTGAAGAGGGGCAGCAGTCGGGAGATATTTCCCTGACCACACCCTGCCCTCCCAAGACCACTCCTGCTTCCTCCCCACATTCCTAACTCACAGATACGTCTCTTGGAGACACTCCTGGAATGGGGCAGTGCTGGGCCCGGAGGGCTGGTACATGTCCAGTGTGGTGCTGTCCACGCCCAGCTTCCATAAGCACAAGGTTATGGCTTCTTCCCCGCGTGGCTTTTCAGGTGCTTGGCCAGTTCATTCTTCCGATGGTAGCTCCTCTGGCACTGGGGACACTGGTATGGCTTTTCTCCGGTGTGGACCCTCTGGTGCGTGGCGAGCTCCTTCTCACTCCGGAACCTTTTCCCGCACTCGGCACATTCCGGTCGCTTTTTCGTGTGGATTCTCTGGTGTTTGCGGCGTTGCGAGACCCGGTTGAAGCTTTTCCCACAGTGGCTGCAGTTGTAAGGTCTCTCCCCGGTGTGGGTCCTCTGGTGATCCGTGAGCGTGCTCCTCGTGCTGAAGCTCTTCCCGCACTCCGCGCACGGGTAGGGGCGCTCCCCCGTGTGGATCCTCTGGTGCTTGACAAGCCCGTTCCGGCGGCGGAAGCTGCTCCCGCACTCGGTACATTTGTAAGGCCTCTCACCGGTGTGGATGCCCTGGTGGGAGGCCAGAGCCGACTTGTGCCGGAAGCGCTTGTCGCAGTCGCTGCACTGATAAGGCCTCTCTCCCGAATGGATCCGCAGATGATATTTCAGGCGGGAATTGGTGGCGAAACCTTTCCCGCACAGGGCGCAGGGGTACGGCCGCTCCCCAGTGTGGATTCTCTGGTGATACCTCAGCCCTGGCCGTGTGGTAAAGCATTTTCCACAGTCGGCACATAGGTAGGGCCCTCCCTCCCCGGCATGACTTTTCTGGTGCGTCAGGAGCACCTTCCTCTGAATGAAACTCTTCCCGCACTCCAGGCATTTATGCGGCTTCTCTCCCGTGTGGGTTTTCTGGTGCTGGGTCAGGTAGACTCTCTGGCTGAACCTTTTCCCACATTCTGTGCATTTAAAGGGCCTCTCCCCCGTGTGGATGGTCTGGTGCGTGAGGAGGTTGGACTTCTGGCTGAAGCGCTTCCCGCACTCAGTGCACTGGTAGGGACGCTCGCCCGTGTGGATTCGCTGGTGCGACACGAGGTGCTGCATGCGGCTGAACCTCTTCCCACATTCGCTGCACTCGTAAGGTCTCTCTCCAGTGTGGATTCTCTTGTGCGTGCTCAGATTCTGCCTCCTGGTGAAGCTTTTCCCACACTCGGTACATTTCAGCAGCTTCTCTTTTGTGCTGCAGCTCTGGAGATCAGGGTCGCTGGAGAGTTTGCTGGATCTTCTGGTTTGTTTGCACAAAACTTTCTCTTTGAATGTTTTTGATGAGGTCCCTTGAGCTTCTGGGTTTCCACGACATTCTTGCAGGTCCGACTCCCTTTTAGTTTTCTTCCTGGACCAATTCCCTGATGGAAAATTACAGAGAAATTCCGCACGGATGATAGGCTTCATATTAGAAATCTGTATCGTGATGAGGTGGAATTAACTGTCTAACCACTGTGAAAGGTCAAGTTACAGACACACTCAAGGTAAAATTCATACATATTCCATGCAGAACAACTGCATTAAAGGAACGTTATTTCGGTGGCAAAGCCAAGCATCAGAATGTTGGAAAATTCAGATTGACACATGCCCACGCAAACATAATTCCACCCCCTTGTACATCCGCCATGTGCACTGAATGAGGCCAGGGTCCTGTGCAGAACCAGTATGTGATCATGTAATTAAAGATCGTAATGATACAAGGAGCTGAATTTAAGTTGCAGGGTAAACATACATTTGGCATTTCCTAGCCTTGGAGCGTCTGACTCTGCAACCCAAATAATGTTATTTTGACATGGATTTTGTAATGAAATTTCCTAGTTATTTTTTAAATGGAAACAGAGAAAAAAACCAATGATATTCTGTTCACCTGCAGCAACCCCACCCACTCTTTTCTGCATCGTCAGTCAGGTTTGAACCCCAAGCTGTTAGCACTGCTGCCTAACTTCTCCCACCTGAGCTACTAGATCAGGGGTGGGCAAACCTTTTGGCCCAAGGGCCACACCTGGGTGGGGAAATTGCATGCAGGGCCATGAATGTAGGGCTGGGGCAGGGGGTTGGGGTGCGGGAAGAGGTGCGGGGTGCAGGAAGGGGCTCAGGGCAAGGGGTTGGGGTGCAGGAGGGGTACAGGGTGTACAAGGGGGCTCAGGACAGGGGTTTGGGGTGCAGGCGGGGTGCGGCAGGGGGTTGGGGTGCGGGAGGAGTGCGGGGTGTGGGAGGGGATGCGGTGTGCAGGACGGGGCTCAGGGCAAGGGGTTGGGGTGCAGGAGGGGTGTGGCGGGGGTTCGGGTGCAGGAGGGAGTGCGGGGGGTGGGAGGGGGTGCAGTGTGCAGGACGGGGCTCAGGGCAAGGGGTTGGGGTGCAGGAGGGGTACAGGGTGTACAAGGGGGCTCAGGGCACGGGGTTGGGGTGCCGGCGGGGTGGGGGGGGGGGTCGGGGGCAGGAGGGAGTGCGGGGGGTGGGAGGGGTGCAGTGTGCAGGACGGGGCTCAGGGCAATGGGGTTGGGGTGCAGGAGGGGTACAGGGTGTACAAGGGGGCTCAGGGCAAGGGGTTGGGGTGCAGGAGGGGTGTGGCGGGGGTTGGGGTGCGGGAGGGAGTGCGGGGTGTGGGAGGGGATGCGGGGTGCAGGAAGGGGCTCAGGGCAAGGGGTTGGGGTGCAGGAGGGGTACAGGGTGTACAAGGGGGCTCAGGACAGGGGGTTGGGATGCAGGAGGGGTTCGTGGTGCCGGCTGCGGCCCGGCGCTGCTCACCTTGAGCGGCTCTGGGGTGGCAGCGGCGCGCAGCAGGGCTAAGGCAGACTCCCTGCCTGCCTTGGCCCCGCGCTGCTCACATCCCTGTGGCCCCTGGGGAGGAGCGGGTGGCAGAGGGCTCCGCGCACTGCGCTCACCTGCGGGTACCTCGCCTGAAGCTCCCATTGGCCGAGGTTCACCGTTCCCAGCCAATGGGAGCTGCGGGGGCCAGATCCAAAGCCCTGACAGGCCAAATCCGGCCCACAGGCCATTGTTTGCCCACCCCTGTACTAGACGAACCACGTTAGCTGGCAGTTATCCCAGCCGATTTTCGTGGTGGTTAGGTACCAAGGTCCTACAAGGGGCAGAGGTTCATTTATAAAATGCTGCTTTTACTTCACTAATCTTGATGAAAACTCCCCGTTTATAATGGGCTGCACTTTGAATTCTCGTCTCAGGTTCTGATCTGTCTCAACTCAGGCAAAACTGGCATTAACTTCAACAGCCCAAATCCTGATATTGTAGCTCAGGGAAAGTCCCAGGCTAGCTGCAGGGCTGACAGAGCTGGGTCTAAGCAGTCACTGGGAATACTCACCCCTGGAAGCATTTGGAAGAATTTCTCTCCCCTCCGGGGCCTGCTGGTCCTCAACACACAGCTCTCCCCCTCGTTCAAGTTTGGTTATGATCTCAGGTTTGGCATCTGCATGGCCTGCTTATGTAGAGAGAGAAATGCATTAGGTTTGGACAGAGCCAGCCCCTGGCACCTGCAGAGCTCACTTGTCTGCCTGATTTTAGGGCTCTAAATGTCAATCTGGTTTTAACGTTCACTGAAGGGAAACATCAATTTCTACTCTTGTACTGCAGAGATGGCTTCAAAAATCTAACTAATCATCAGGGTTGGAAGTGCATCACTGATTACTGACGATGCCCCCTACAAAGGGTTAATGTAAAACCCATCTTGGGATCTGTGACACTCACATCTGTGGATCCCTGCATATTTGGAGGTCACCAAACCAATCGGCAGCAAAGTTAGTGCTAGCCAGGCTAGCTTGGTTGGGGCTAGGGCTCTCTCCTGGCTACTGGCCAGCTCCTTTTAGCTGAACTGATTCCTGTATTGGCAAGCACGGCGGCTGCATGGCTAATACCTGAGTGAATGTTACAAAGGGCACAGGTTATTTCAGGCCATCCCAGGATATTTCAAATGCTTATCGAAGGGATTCTGAACGTGTCTGAACACGAAGCGGTGACCACGCCTCCAAAATCCCGTATCCTCCAGCCCAAGTCACTTGTTACCTAGAAGAAATAGATTCTCATAGTTCTCCAGCATCACGGCCCGGTACAGCTCCTTCTGCCAGTCTGCCAGCATCTCCCACTCCTCCCGGGAAAACCAGACGGCCACCTCCTCAAACGTCACCCGGCCCTGCAATCACAAGCATTTCACACTCAGCCCCTGCTGCTGCTCCCACCTCCTGACACCTGCCGCCCGGCAGGAGGGTTACACCTGTGTGCACCAGCCTGACAGCAGACACCTGTCCTGAGGGCAGCCCAGCTGTCAGCTGATCACAGCACCTTGTATGGGTGTAACGTCAAGGTCCTGGAAGGGAACAGGAGGCACCTGTCCTGAGGGCAGCCCAGCTGTCATCTGATCACAGCACCTCACATGGGTGTAACGTCAAGGTCCTGGAAGGGAACAGGAGGCCCCTTTGCTTTCTCAGGGCTCATTGGGCTGACGGACACTATCCAGGGCCTTATCAGAGCTCTCTCGTGGCTCATTCGGATGGTGCATAAGCTATCCTAGGATATTAACAGGAAAGCCAGGCCTGATCCGGCCTCCACTCAGACATGCTTTTATTATCTAATACGTGCATTTCGGTAGTGCCCAGAGGCCCCAGGCAAACCCAGCGCCCCACTGCCCTGGGTGCTTCGCACACGCAGACAAAGGAACAGCCCCGGCCCCAAAGAGCTGACAGCGTAAGTGGGCAAGACGAACCTGAGCTGGGAAAGGAGCCGTAACACACAATACCAGAATCAGAGCAACGCGGGGCTGGACGCAACCTCAGGTCGTCATCGAAAGTCCAGCCCCGTGTACTGAGGCAGGACCAAATAAACATCTAGGGAGGGATAGCTCAGCGGTGTGAGCATTGGCCTGCTAAACCCAGGGTTGTGAGTTCAATCCTTGAGGGGGCCACTTAGGGATCTGGGGCAAAAATTGGCCCTGCTAGTGAAGGCAGGGGGCTGGACTCGATGACATTTCGAGGTCCCTTCCAGTTCTAGGAGATTGGTATATTTCCAATTATTATTATCCCTGACAGGTGTCTGTAGCCACCTCTCTCCTGAAGTGAGGTGCCCAGAACCGGACACAGGACTTCAGCTGAGGCCTCACTAATGTGAGCGCAGCAGGACACTGACCTCCTGTGTCTTACGTACGACACTCCTGTTAATACACCCCAGAATGCTGTTAGCCTTTTTCACAACTCCATCACACTGCTGACCCATACTCAATTTGTGCCCCACTCTAACCCCCAGCTCCTTTTCAGCAGCGCTGCCACCAAGCCAGTCACTTCCACACACAAGCAGAGCAAACCATGAAAGTGTCAGGTACCTTCCACAATATTTTTGTTTAGATCTGTAATTTGGGTTACAGATTACCCAAAGGGTAAGGGTTTTCTTACATTATTATTAGGGTCCTACCAAATTCACCGTCCATTTTAGTCAATTTCAGGCTCATAGGATTTAAAAAATTGTAAATTTCATGATTTCAGCTATTTAAATCTGAAATTTCACAGTGTTGTTATTGTAGGGTCCTGACCCACAAAGGAGTTGTGCGGGTGTGTGTGCGGGGGGGTTGCAGTTCTGCAACACTTAATTCTGCGCTGCTGCGAGCGGTGGTGTTGCCTTCAGAGCTGGGGAGCCGGAGAGCGGCGGCTGCTGGCTGGGAGCCCAGCTCTGAAGGCAGAGCCGCCGCCAGCAGCAGCGCAGAAGTAAGGTTGGCAATACCGCAACACCACCTCTAAAATAACCTTGTGACTCTCCCCCCCACAACTCCCTTTCAGGTCAGGGCCCCCAATTTTAGAAGTGCTGGTCTCCCCCATGAAACCTCTATAGTATAGGGCAAAAGCGCACAAAAGACCAGATTTCATGGTCTGTGACGCGTTTTTCATGGCCGTGAATTTGGTAGGGCCCTAATTATTATACATGGTCGGCCTACAACAGGACAGGAGTGGGAGGGAAGGGAACACAGGAACTGATTAGCTCAAAGGAAGATGCAGGAGAGGAAGTCGGGGACTGGGGGAGGCAAGGGCAGGGAGAGGGTGAGGATGGAGGGCAGCTGAAGTGAACAAATTGGAGGGGGGCGCACGGGGTCTGGAGCAAGCAGCCAAGCAGCAGAAAAGAAAGACCATTCTGAGTTTATAAGGGCTTGTTGGCAGCTGCCCCTCACATTCCAGTGGAGAGGGGGCTGTATGGAGAGGACAGCCTGCATCTCACAGGTGGGGGTGGGGGGCTAATCTTGGTTGGAGACTAGCTGGAGCAGCCAGGAGGGCATTAAACTAACAATAAAGGGGGAGGGAGAGTGTGTTAAGGAAGCAAAGGTGATATAAACTCACACTCAGCGTCTCACAAACAATCTGAATGAATGTGACAGAGAAGGAAGGGAAGAAATGTTTCTATTGCTTCTATACCAATGTAGGAATCTGGGTAACAAGCAGACAGAATTGGAAGTTCTCACTGATGAGAAGGAATTTGATACAACTGGCATTACAGTTTTCAAGTACATAAAAGGCTGTTACAAGGAGGAGGGAGAAAAATTGGTCTCCATAACCTCTGAGGACAGGACAAGAAGCAATGGGCTTAAATTGCAGCAAGGGAGGTTTAGGTTGGACATTAGGAAAAACTCTAACTGTCAAGGTGGTTAAGCACTGGACTAAATTGCCTAGGGAGGTTGTGGAATCTCCAGCATTGGGGATTTTTAAGAGCAGGTTGGACAAACACCTGTCAGGGATGGTCTAGATAATACTTAGTCCTGCCATGAGTGCAGGGGACTGGACTAGAGACCTCGCAAGGTCCCTTCCAGTCCTACGATTCTATAACTACTAAAGCTTGGTGGGACAATTTGCAAGACCGCCATGTTAAAATGAAGGGTTATAACCTGTTTAGAACGAACAGAGGGGCTAAAAGAGCTGTTGGGGGGACAGATTTCTACACCTGTTTTAGAGTTTTTGATATCTCAGAACCTCAGGCTCTTGAATGCATCTGGATCAATGTGCTAACTGCAAAGCACAGGAAGGGGTACTGGGAGGGGTCCGGCACACACCACCTTATCAAGCCAAAGAACAGAGTGAGTTTCTCCAGAGGCACCTGTCTGTAATGTGGGGACAGAAAAACTGGGCCACTCGGGGGGACTTCAACTTGGAACGATGTGTTGGGGGGCCCCATGCAGCCAGTAATAAAACCTCACTAGGAGTTTCTAAAAATTAGGAACCATTTTTTTGTTCAGTCTAACGAATGGCATCTGCTCTGACAAGCGCGTCTAGACACTACAGCAATGCGGCTATTATTTGTCTAACTCGAAAGGTGTTGCCCCCAACACAGGGTAACTGTGGGACCTCATTCTGGCTGGCAAAGCTACATTAACCACTACACTGGAAGCTGTGGTTGCCTCAGGACCAATGATCATGACCTGATTACATGCAGTCTAGGCAAACAGGACAGTCCCAACCAGTGAGACATATACATGGTGCTTCAAAAGGGCTAATTTCCCAACGCTGAGGAAAATTTTCAGTGAATTTGACTGGGAAGAAAAACACAGACAGAAAAATTTGACTGAAAATTGGAAGTTCTTTAACAGGAGTTGGTTAGAGGGCCAAAAAGCCACAATTCCACAATCAAGAAAGAGAAATCCTACAAACGCACCCCCCACGAATCCACCCCAGGGACCTTCAACATGCTTCCAAAGACACACAAACAGGGGACCCCAGGCAGACCCATCGTATCTGGCCATGGCACTTCTACTGAAGGAATATCAGGACTCACTCAAACCATCCTCAAACCACTCATCACACAAAGGGCCAGCTTCTTCCAGAACACAATCAGCTTCCTCCACAAACGCTGCAACTTTAACAACCTCCCTAACCTAACATTGGGGGGTGGGATAGCTCGGTGGTTTGAGCATTGGCCTGTTAAACCCAGGATTGTGAGTTCAATCCTTGAGGGGGCCACTTAGGGATCTGGGGCAAAAATGAGAACTTGGTCCTGCTAGTGAAGGCAGGGGGCTGGACTCGATGACCTTTCGAGGTCCCTTCCAGTTCTAGGAGACAGGTATATCTCCAGGTATAACATCCCTCACAATGACAGTATCGCTGCCTACCTCAAATATCTGCAAGACAATGGATGACCCTGAGAGATCCACACCAAACACATCATCAAACTCATCCAAGTCATCCTCACTCCTAACAACTTCACACTCAACAAACACTTAGTCCACACCATGGGAACAGCCATGGGTGCTAGGATGGCTCCCCAATATGCCACCCTATTATTATACATAGAAGAATTTCTGGACAAATGCACCACAAAACCAATGATAGACTTGAGATACACCGATGATATTTTCATCCTCTGGACAGACGACTTAAACTCCCTCATAGATTTCCACCACAACTTCAACCACCACTCATCCATTAAATGCTCTCTGGAACACTTGCACACCAGCATCAACTTCCTGGTCACCTTGATCAGCTTCAGCAATGGAACCCTACAGATGACTACATACAAGAAACCCACAGATCTCCACACCTATCCTGACAGGTCCCGTCACCACCCAAAACACACCAAGAAACCTGTTATCTACAGCCTGGCACTCAGATACCACAGAATATGCTCTGAGGCGAAAATCCGGAACTCACACCTTAAGACACTCAAAACCGCCTTCACCAAACAAGGACACTCCCATAGCGCTGATTTCCTCACTTTCCCCTGGGTACCCTGCCCCCGGCCCCGCCCCCACTTTGCCCCTTCCATGCAGCCCTGCCCTTGCCCCACCTCTTCCCACCCTTGTGCTGCCCCCATATCCCCGCCCTGCCTCTTCCCCGCCTCCTCCCCTGAGCACGCCCACAGTCCCGCTCCTCCCCATCCCTCCCAGCACGCTGCCAAGTGGGGGAAGTGCTGGGAGGGAGGCGGAGGAGCAGGGCCGCGGCATGCGTGGGGGAGAGGAGGAGGTGGTGTGGGGGAGGGAGGGTAGCTTGGCTGCCAGTGGGTGCAGAGCACCCACTAATTTTTCCCCGTGGGTGCTCCACGGAGTCGGCACCTATGGATACTCCACCAGAGAACTAGATTGTATCATGGAACGGGCCACCCACATACCTCGAGAGAGCCTGCTTTCATACAGAAATAAAGCCCCCTGACTATACACCCCTAGTTGTCACCTACCACCCCCCACTGGAACCCATACGGGGAATCATCAAACAACCCATCCTCAATGGAGACCCCATCCTGAAAGAAATATTTCCTGAACCCCCACTTCTGGGCACCAAACAGCCCCCCACAACTCCAAACTCATCATCAGACGCAAAGTTCCCGCAGACCTGGTCACACCAACTCAAAGCAGCACCAGACCCTGCCAGAACAGATGCAAAACCTGCAGACACATCTCCACTGCTACAATGATCAACACCGCCCACAACACACCTTTCAGGATCCATGGTCCTACACATGCCGATCACAACCTGTGGGGTACCTCATCCAGTGCACTAAATGCCCTGATAGCAACCACGTGGGTCACACCAGACTATCACGATGCTCTCAAATGACCTCATACAGGCAAATGTTAAAAGACAAAAACACCCTGTCACCTGTGGGTGATCACTCCATATCTGACCTCTCAGTTCTCCTCCCCAAAGGAAACCTGCACAACACCTTCAAAAGAGAAGCCTGGGAGCTTAAATTCATAACCCTGCTAGGCACTAAAAATCCTGGACTGAACAGAGACCCTGGATTTATGGCTTATTACAACAAACTGTAACTTTTTGTCCTTTGACTGCAGAGATGTTAACCAGCCACTCCACCTTGAATGGTCCTAACGACTTACTCTCGGCTAAACAATCTCTTCCACCTTGTACTTAGCTGCGAGGCTCCAGGACCTTTCCCAGACCCGAAGAAAAGCTCTGTACAGCTCCAAATCTCGGCTCGCTCCCCACAGAAGCTGGTCCAGTCAACCACAGGCCCTCACCCACCTGGTGTCTCTAATCAAGAGGGTGGCTTTGGCTAACAGCCCATCCCGGTTCAGTGGTGAAGTAAAGGCAGCAATTCGGTATAAAAATCAATAGAAAAGTAAAAAGAAGGGAAACGTAGAGTGACCAGATAGCAAGTGAGAAAAATCGGGCCCGGGATGGGGGGTGATAGATGCCTGTGTAAGAAAAAGCCCCAAATATCAGGACTGTCCCTATAAAATTGGGACATCTGGTCACCCTAGGGAAACTAGACAGAAATCAACAGACATTAGCAGATAAGAAATGAAGAAAAAGACAGGAGCCAACCTCCTGTCCCACTCTGGGGGCAGGACCCCACACGCCCCCACCCAGGACTCGCCCTGCCCCCCATAAAATGGATAAAACAATAAATTCCACCAAATAAAACGAACCATGATTAGAAAATGCCGGGAAATGCGGGGGCTGGATGGGCCCCTGCCGGCCCAAGGGCTTTACTGGGGAGGGTAATTCAGCAGCGGGACAAGGCTGCACCGCGGGGTGCCCGCCCCCGGCCAGGTTTCGGCCCAGCCGGGCTGTTTTCCTGGGAGCTCTGCTCGGGGGGCACCTGCAGCGGCAGGCGGGTCTCCGGCCAGCCCAGAGCATCCCCAGGGCGCCACGGGCAGCTCGCCTGCACCGGGCAGGCGGGGCGTCCCTCCGGCTGCGACTTCCCCGGAGGGAGCCGGGGGCTGGGGAGCCCCTGCGGCCAGCCCGAGGCAGGAGCGGACACGGGCCCCGCTGTGACCGCTGCTGGCCCGGGGCAGCTCCCCGCTCGCCCGCCCTGAGCCCCGGCCTACCTGAGCAGGGGGCGCCCCGGCCCGCGGCCTCTTCCTCCCCATGGCGCCCGGCCGCGCCCCTGCTGGCGCCCCGGGGGACGGGAAGCTCCGGAGCGGGGCGCGATGGGCCGGGAGTCCTGCCACAGGGACGCCTGGCGGCCCCGCTCGGAACAGCCCCGGCCTGCCGGGAGCGGCGGCACCGCAGGGCCCCCTCGCCAGCTCGCCGCTCTCCGCCCCTCCCCAGCGCGTCCTGCGCTGCGCCCCCGGGGCCGCTGGGGTGTCCCGCCGCGATGCGCCCCCAGCCCCGTTCCCCGCCCGTCCCGGCTGTGCTGGGAGCGGGCCGGGCTGCTGGCTAGGCCGGGGAAGGGGGGAGGCCTGGCCGTGCCCAGCCTGGCAGGGGAACCCGGGGGCACTGCTACGGCAGCCCCCACCCCAACCCGCGCTCTGGTTAATGGCAGACAAGCTGTGACGGTGTCTGGCGCCACTGTTTCCAGAGGCCCGAGCCCGGGGTCTGGGCCACCTGACAGCAGGAACACAGGACCTGCCCCCTTGGATCAGAGCAGGGATTTGGTGCCTTCGCTGACAGCGGGCAGCTTCGGAGGAAGATGCAAGAAACCCCACAGTAGCTGTGGGATAATCTGCCCCATTCAGAGTTTTATCCTCCTCTCCAATAGTTGGAGATTGTTCTAAACCAGTGGCTCTCAACCTTTCCACAGGACTGGACCCCTTTCAGGAGTCGGATTTGTCTTGTGTACTCCAAAGTTCACTTTGCTTAAAAACTACCTGCTTACAAAATCAGAGCTAAAACTACCAAAGTGTCACAGCGCATTGTTACTGAAAATCGCTGACTGTCCCATGTTGTCTGTATGAAATTGCAGTTTGTACTGACTTTGCTGGTGCTTTTTCTGTAGCCTGTTGTAAAACTAGGCAAATCTCTGGATGAGCTGATGTACCCCTGGTTGAGAACCACTGTTTTAAACCATGAAACACAAGGTTTAGCTCCCTTCCCTTTTTGTTAGCATTAACTATTGAATCTCTGACTATCCTGGTGAGCCATGCAAACATCAAATTCCTCTTTGAATCTTATTGCATTCTTGGATTCCATGTGGCAGGCAGTTCCACAGTCTAAGTGTGCATTGTGTGAAAAAGATTGCCTGCTTTCAGTTTTAAATCTCCAGTTTCATTGATATAATGTACTGGCCAGGGGCTACGGCTTTGCAATGGATATGTGTCTCCTTCCCCTTCTCCCATACAAGCTTCCTTCTAGTGTTTGATCCCAAATACAGTCAGGTTTATTTTTAGGCTCTCCTGTGGTGCTCAGCATAGAGGGAGCAAAGCAGTTCACAAACGAGTGATTTTATCCTTATACAAGCACCAGCATTCCCCTTGGGGGGGCTGTTATCTCCATTCAAAAAAGAACTAGATAAGTTCATGGAGGATATGTCCATCCGTGGCTATTAGCCAGGCTGGGCAGGGATGGTGTCCCTGGCCTCTGTTTGCCAGAAGCTGGGAATGAGCGACAGGGGATGGGTCACTTGATGATTCCCTGTTCTGTTCATTCTCCCTGGGCACAGGTGCCAACTTTCCAAAGTGCCAGGGGGTGCTCGACCCCTGGCTCTGCCCCAGGCCCCACTCTCCACCCTTTTCCCCAAGGCCCCACCCCTGCCCTGCCTCTTCTCATCCCCGCTCCGCCCCGTCTCTTCCCCCCAAGATCCGTCCCCTCCCTGAGAGTGCTCTGTTCTCGCACCTCCGCCCCCGCCTCCTGAATTCTGCGAAACATCTGATTGCAGCGGGCAGGAGGCATGGAGAGGGAGGGGGAGGCGCTGATCTGCGGGGCTCGCCGGCAGGTGGGAGGCGCTGGGGGGGATGGGAGGCGCTGGGGGGGTGGGAGGGAGCTGATAAGGAGGCTGCTGGTGGATGCTCAGCACCCACCATTTTTTCCCTGTGGGTGCTCCAGTCCCAGAGCACCCATGGAGTTGGCATCTATGCCTGTGGGGCACTTGGCATTGGCCACTGTCGGAAGACAGGACACTGGGCTGGATGGACCTTTGGTCTGACCCAGTCTGGCTACTCTTATGTGCTTATTATGCAAATGGAAATTGAAGCCTCAAGAGATTACGCAATGCACACAAGCCCCAGAGGAAACGTATGTGATAGTCGGTAACTGAGACCAGGTATCCCGAGTGCTGGCCCTGTGCCTTAATGACAAAACCATCCTTCCTCCCACGTGTCTTTTCATCTTGGGCTTTGTGATGGAGTCACAGGCCCGATGCTCTGGAACTGCTCTGTATGCAGCCAGCCAGGACTCTGGGTAACGCGACTCCCCTCAGGGCTGTCCAGGGCAAAAAGCCCCCTTGGCTACGGCCCTCCTGATCTGACCTCAGAGCATTCAGCACCTCCCCCCGTTCACACTGCACACTTCCCTTTGGGCAGGACCCCTGGGGAAGCCAGAGGGCCTTGCATCCCAACTCTGCAGCCAGCCGTGACTCTCAGCCAGCGTGTAACACAGAAGGTTTATTAGTCAACAGGAACACCGCGTAGAACAGAGCTTGTTAGTACAGAAATCAGTGAATTTCAGCAAAGTCCATCTTGGAGAATCCCGGGCCAGACATCCTGGAAACCCCCTCTGAGTCCCAAACAGGAGACTGCCCAGCTTCCAGCAACCCAACCTCTGACACGCCCGTTGCCCTCCTCTTGGTCTTTGTCTCGTGTCCAGGGCAAAGTGTCACCTGGTCGCATCCCCCTCCTCACCTATGTGCAGGCAGCTGGACACCCTCACCTGCCCCCGAGGGTCTCAGCAAAAATCACACACCCTTATCCCCACCACCTAGGCATTGGTGCAATACACAGGGAAACTGAGGCACGCACAGTATGTGTGTAAAACAGTAAGACTCACATAGGCTCGCGTACAACATAATAAGGAGGAAAAATCCACTTTGTCCCAGGCTTCACAGTAGGTTTAATGCCCCATGCCCATCTGTCATTGTTTGGTCTGGCCTGGCAGGGGCAATACGCGCACACGACCCATCTGTGCTTACTTGAACTTTGATTCTTCTTGAACTTCATTGTGGCGGGAACTTTAAAGTGGCACCGTCTTGCTCTTTACTCCCTGTGCACAGGCAGCGTCTGAGCTCCTACATTTTAGCAACACGGTTTTTCCTGGTTTTTACTCCTGTCAGCCCTGCAGTGGCAGAGAGTGGATGAGAGTTCTGGGAGAGTGAGCTGCATTTTAGTCCAGCTCAGGCATCAGCAGCAGAATGTTAACCATGTTCTAACTGTGTGGTCTTCATGAGTGGCGGGGGACCCGCCAGCTTGCAGAGACTAGACCATGGCTGGCCCTGCCCCTCCCACCACCAGAGCCCAGAGCCCCCACACCCACAGTCACCAGCCCCCTCCCCCCATATAAGTGTCAGGCAGCACACGCCCCCCCCCACAAGCAGGTGGGTGCCCCCCAAGTGCCAGGCAGGCAGCACGCAGCCCCCCGGGCAGGCGGCATGCGGTCCTCTCTAGCCCCCCCCCAAGAGCCAGGCAGCATGCCCCCAGCACCCAGGGACTCCCCAGCCCCCCAAGTCCCCAGCCCCAGCCCCAGCACGCTTCCCTGAAGAGGAGCAGCCACCCTGCCTGGGCTCGGGGGCCAAGCGGGAAGGGCAAGCACAGGGGCCACGCTGGGCGATTTGGGGTGCCACAGCCTCCCCCAGCCTACAGTACGCGCCGCCCAGGGCAGTCTTTATTGTTGGTGACTTTTATTGCCTCTTCCCACCCCTGCTCCTCCCCCTCCCAAGGCCACGCCCCTGCTCCGCCTCTTCCTGCTCTCGTAAGAACGTCCTTACTGGGTCAGACCAAAGGTCCATCTAGACCAGTGTCCTGTCCTCTGACAGTGGCCAATGGCAGGTGCCCCAGAGGGAATGAACAGAACAGGGAATCCTCAAGTGATCCATCCCCTATCGCCCATTCCCAGCTTCTGGCAGACAGAGGCCAGGGACACCTTCCCTGCCCAGCCTGGCTAATAGCCATTGATGGACCTGTCCTCCATTAACTTATCTAGTTCTTTTTTGAACCCTGTTATGGTCTTGGCCTTCACAACACCCTCTGGCAAGGAGTTCCACAGGCTGACAGTGCGTTGTGTGAAAAAATACTTTCTTGTGTTCATTTTAAACCTGCTGCCTATTAACTTCATTTGGTGACCCCTAGTTCTTGTATTATGAGAAGGAATAAATAACTTTTCCTTATTTACTTTCTCCACGCCACTCATGATTTTATAGACCTCTGTCATATCCCCCCTTAGTCGCCTCTTTTCCAAGCTGAAAAGTCCCAGTCTTATTAATCTCTCCTCATTCAACAGCTGTTCCATATCCCTAATCACTTTTGTTGCCCTTTTCTGAACCTTTTCCAATTCCAATACATCTTTTTTGAGATGGGGCAACCACATCTGCACACAGTATTCAAGATGTGGGCGTACCATGGATTTAGACTCATAGACTCATAGACTTTAAGGTCAGAAGGGACCATTATGATCATCTAGTCTGATCTCCTGCACAATGCAGGCCAC
Source organism: Mauremys reevesii (assembly GCF_016161935.1). NCBI lineage: Eukaryota > Metazoa > Chordata > Testudines > Geoemydidae > Mauremys > Mauremys reevesii. Next base: position 2,627,513 of record NC_052624.1, on the reverse strand, counting down.
AGAACCTCACCCATCCACTTCTATAACAAACCTCTAACCTATGTCTGAGTTGTTGAAGTCCTCAAATTGTGGTTTGAAGATCTCAAGCTGCAGGGAATACTCCAGCAAGTGACCTGTGCCCCACACTGCAGAGGAAGGTGAAAAACCTCCAGGGCCTCTGCCAATCTGCCCTGGAGGAAAATTCCTTCCCAACTCCAAATATGGCGATCAGCTAAACCCTGAGCATGTGGGCAAGACTCACAAGCCAGCACCCAGGAAAGAATTCTTTGTGGTAAGTCAGGTCCCACCCCATCTAACATCCCATCCCAGACCACTGGGCATACTTACCTGCTGATAATTTGGCAATTGATCTTTGATTAATTGCCAAAATTAGGCTATCCCATCATGCTATCCCCTCCATAAACTTATCAAATTTAGTCTTAAAGCCAGCTATGTCTTTTGCCCCCACTACTCCCCTTGGAAGGCTGTTCCAGAACTTCACTCCTCTGATGATTAGAAACCTTCATCTAATTTCAAGTCTAAACTTCCTAGTGTCCAGTTTATATCCATTTGTTCTTGTGTCCACATTGGTACTAATCTTAAATAATTCCTCTCCCTCCCTAATATTAATCCCTCTGATATATTTATAAAGAGCCATCATATCCCCCCTCAGCCTTCTTTTGGTTAGGCTAAACAAGCCAAGCTCTTTGAGTCTCCTTTCATAAGACAGGTTTTCCATTCCTCGGATCATCCTAGTAGCCCGTCTCTGAACCTGTTCCAGTTTGAATTCATCCTTCTTAAACATGGGAGACCAGAACTGCACACAGTATTCCAGATGAGATCTCACCAGTGCCTTGTATAATGGTACTAACACCTCCTTATATTTGCTGGAAATACCTCGCCTGATGCATCCTAAAACTGCATTAGCTTTTTTAACGGCCATATCACATTGGCGGCTCATAGTCATCCTGTGATCAACCCAATATTCCGAGGTCCTTCTCCTCCTCCGTTACTTCCAACTGATGTGTCCCCAATTTATAACCAAAACTTGTTATTAATCCCTAAATGCATGACCTTGCACTTTTCACTATTAAATTTCATCCTATTACTATTACTCCAGTTTACAAGGTCATCCAGATCTTCCTGTATGATATCCCAGTCCTTCTCTGTGTTAGCAATACCTCCCAGCTTTGTGTCATCCACAAACTTTATTAGCACATTCCCACTTTTTGTGCCAAGGTCAGTAATAAAAAGGTTAAATAAGATTGGCCCCAAAACTGATCCCTGAGGAACTCCACTAGTAACCTCCTTCCAGCCTGACAGTTCTTCCTTTCAGTACGACCCATTGTAGTCTCCCCTTTAACCAGTTCCTTATCCACCTTTCAATTTTCATATTGATCCCCATCTTTTCCAATTTAACTAATAATTCCCCATGTGGAACCATGTCAAATGCCTTATTGAAATCAAGGTAAATTAGATCCACTGCGTTTCCTTTGTCTAGAAAATCTGTTACCTTCTCAAAGAAGAAGATCAGGTTGGTTTGGCACGATCTACCTTTTGTAAAACCATGTTGTATTTTGTCCCAATTACCATTGACCTCAATGTCCTTAACTACTTTCTCCTTCAAAATTTTTTCCAAGACCTTACATACTACAGATGTCAAACTAACAGGCCTATAGTTACTCGGATCACTTTTTTTCCCTTTCTTAAAAATAGGAACTATGTTAGCAATTCTCCAGTCGTACGGTACAACCCCTGAGTTTACTGAGTCATTAAAAATTCTTGCCAATGGGCTTGCAATTTCATGTGCCAGTTCCTTTAATATTCTTGGATGAAGATTATCTGGGCCCTCCGATTTTGTCCCATTAAGCTGTTCGAGTTTCGCTTCTACCTCAGATGTGGTAATATCTACCTCCATATCCTCATTCCCATTTGTCATCTTACCATTATCCCTAAGTTCCTCATTAGCCTTATTAAAGACTGAGGCAAAGTATTTGTTTAGATATTGGGCCATGCCTAGATTATCCTTAACCTCCACTCCATCCTCAGTGTTTAGCAGTCCCACTTCTTCTTTCTTTATTTTCTTCTTATTTATGTGGCTATAGAACCTTTTACTATTGGTTTTAATTCCCTTTGCAAGGTCAAACTCTACATGGCTTTTGGCCTTTCTCACTTTATCCCTACGTGTTCTGATCTCACTAAGGTAGCTTTCCTTGCTGATCCCACCCATCTTCCACTCCTTGTAGGCTTTTATATAGAGGCAACATGATATTTTCTGTCTTATTATCTCTCCCTTTCTTAATGATTCCTAACATTCTGTTTGGTTTTTTGACTGCTGCTGCGCATTGAGTGGATGTTTTCAGAGAACTGTCCACTGACTCCAAGATCTCTTTCTTGAGTGGTAACAGCTAATTTAGACCCCATACTTGTTTATGTATAGTTGGGATTATGTTTTCCAATGTACATTACTTGCATTTATCAACAGTGAATTTCATCTGCCATTTTGTTGCCCAGTCACCCAGTTTTGACAGATCCCTTTGTAGCGCTTCGCAGGCTGCCTGCGACTTAACTAGCCTGAGTAGTTTTGTACTCACTCCACTTCTTAGTGCCCCTTCTCAGCCCCTCCCCCAAGGCCCGGCCCTTGCTCCGCCTCGTCCCACTCCCGGTCCGACCCCTCCCCCGAGGCCTCCCACATGCCGCTCACTACTCTCCGCCCTCCCCCGAGCACCTCCCGCCAGATGTCAGCCTCGCTGAACAGCTGTGGCTTGTGGGTGCAGAACACCCCCTATTTTTTTTCCATGGGTGCTTGAGCCCCGGAGCACCCACGGAGTCGGCACTGACGCTTCATGGGCCAGCACTGAGGCATCTTGGCATGGGGAAATATAGGCAGTTGTGCCCCTCCAGCTTTGTACCTTTTTGCTGAGGATCCAGAGCTGTCGATCTGGCACGTTGCATCTGGTATAAAGGTGTTTCTGAGGCATGTTTCTGAAGGTCGGGAGGAGGGCACCTTCTATCCACACAGGGAGGATGGGCAAGGTCCTTTGGGAGTGTTTACAGCTCGGTCTTTTCCATCTCCAGCTTGTGTAGTTCAATGAATGCCCATCAGCTAGGAGTGCGCAGGGAAGAACCCCTGCTGGTTCATGTGTTTGCTAGTGGAAGACAACATCTTCCCACCCCTCTGCACGTGATGTGTGTAAACGGGATGAGTTAAAGGAATTACCCTGTAAATTGAGATCATATTACACAAGAGCTTTTCTAAAAAGACCCACGTTCGTCTTCCCCTCTCCCTTGAAGCTGCAGAGGTCAACCGGCTGTTAATGAAAATGACATCACAAAGAAAGGAAATATCCCCATTGGCTAATAAAGGATCTTGCTTCCCATTGGTTCATACCTGACGAATCAAAATGTAAGGTTGCCATCCTTCCTCTCTCCCTTCTCCCCACCACCATAGCGTTGAATCCTCAGTCTGAGCCTGTTTCGCTCATCTTGCTGCTTACTGCAGGGAAAGCCACTGAGCCGCAGGAATTTGCAACCATGTCTGGGCCAGGGAAGACCAGGGAGGCACCTCAGGCAAACTCCAAGTCCCAGTTTTCTCAGGAGAAGTTGCAGTTCCCTGTGGACCATATAGAGAAGATGCTGCGTCGAGGACACTGCATCAAGCGGATCAAAGGTGGAGCACTGGTTTACCTGGCTGCTGTGATTGAGTACCTGACCACTGAGCTCTTGGCACTGGCTGGGAACGCCACCCAGGACGACCCGAGGAGATGTATCACGCCGCGGCATCTGTGGCTTGCCATCCGCCGTAACAAGGACCTCCACAAGCTGCTGCTGGGCGGTGCTGCTGTCTTCCAAGAGGGAATCCTACCCAACAGCCAGGCCATGCTGCTGAAGGCCAAGAGCAGCAAATCCTCCAGGAGCAAGAGTCTTCACCTGCCGGGGGATAACACCCTCCAGGAGAAATAGGAGTGACTTTGACCCTTCCCCTTCACAGCCACCCACATGCTCTATTAAAAGATACAAACCCAGCGCTGCTTTTCATTGCCAGGGATGGATTCATAAAAGTGTATACGGAGAAGAGAAAGGGGGTGCCACATGGGATGTATCTGAGCCTGGGAGGCGTGATGTCCTGAGTTCTAATCCCAGTTTTGCACTCAGGCCTTGGGCAAGTCCCCTAATCTCTGTGTCTCTCAGCTTCCCTATCTGTAAAAGGGGGAAATCAGTTTTTACCTACCGTGGACCAGTCAATATCTCCACAGCCCTTTGCACATGAAGGGCCAGACCCTGTCTCGTTGAAGCCAATGGTAGTTTTGCCATTGGCTTCGACAGACCAGAATTCAGACCATAAAGTCTTAGGTGCTGTATGGAGACGTGGCTTAAAGAACCATGGCTGTTGGCAGCGTATTTTGCTCTCTGTCTTTTGTGATAGGCTGGAAGCCTGATCATTCCTCCCATGAGAGCAGCTGAATTTGCACTAAGGTGCTGGAAAGTAAAAGGCAGGAAAACAAACTTATCCTGGGGCACGAAAGGCCTGGCAGGGGAGGAGAGATGAAACAATGTTAGATTTGTTGGTTTGAAACCCAACTTAAAATGTCGTATTAATCACGTAGGGCCAGATCCCCGGCTGCTGTTGATCAGCATAGCTCCAAGTCTTCAACGGATGAGCTCTGCTGATTGACACCAGCTGAGATTCCAGCCCTTCGTACTTTTCATGCTACTGTGTTAGTTGGCTCAGTTGGTCTGCCAGGCCTCCACCCTTGATCTAACAGGCCTCTGCTGCTTTCAAAACTTTCCTCGGAGCTTCACTTCCTCCACGAAGGCTGTCTGTCCCAAATCTTCCCTGGTGGAGCCAACGGCATCAGCCCAGGCATGTTCTTTGGACCCCTAACCCTAGTCTTCCTGCAGGGGCACCACTTTGGGGGGGCTCCTCCCCCCCCAGGTTTTGAACCAGAGGTCTGCTCACAGCGCATGCCCCAGCCCCCAGAGAGAGCTTGAGTGTGGACTGTGATGAGTTCTCTGCTGCTAACAACTTCTGCCCTTGGGGCAGGGAGTTTGTTTATAAACAGAGGCAGGGTGATTGAGATAACAGAAGGCTTCTCCTTACAGTAAATTAAGGATCCTTAGATGATCCTGAAAGCATTGCCAGGCACTCCAGTTAAAAGATACGAAGCAAAGGGTAGGAATAAATGGTCAGTATTTCGTAGTGGATTGAGATAAATGGTGTCCCCCTGGGGTCTGTATTGGGCCCAGGGCTGTTCAACATGTTCACAACTGAGCTGGAAAAAGGGGATAACAGTGAGGTGGCAAAATTTTCAGATGATTCAAAATTATTCAAGATAGTTCAGTCCAAAGCTGACTGAGAAGAGTTACAAGGGACCTCTCAAAACTGGGTGACTGGGCAACAAAATGGCAGATGAAATTCAGTGTTGATAAATGCAAAGTAATGCACACTGGAAAATATAATCCCAACTATACATAGAAAATAATGGGGGGCTAGATTAGCTGTTACCTGTCAAGGAAGAAATCTTGGAGTCATTGTGGCTAGTTCTCTGAGAACATCGACTCAGTGTGCAGTGCAGTCAAAAAAGCAAACAGAATGTTAGGAATCATCAGGAAAGGGATAATAAGGGATAGATAATAAGACAGAAAATATCATGGTGCCCTATATAAATCCATGGTATAGCCACACCGTGAATACTGTGTGCAGATGTGATCGCCCCATCTCAGAAAAGATACAGACACTCCCCGGATTCCGCAAACCCGATTTACAGAAATCTGGATTTACAGAAAAAGTTCTGTATGCTTTTTTTTTCGTAATTGTCGGAGATACGTTCCCTACTTACGCAAAATGTAAGTCAGGGAGCTTCTGTATATTGGATTTGGAAAAGGTTCAGAAAAGGGCAACAAAAATAATTAGGTGTATGGAACGGCTTCTGTATGAGGAGAGCTTAATAAGACTGGGACTTTTCTGCTTGGAAAGGAGATGAGTAAAGGAGGATATGACTGAGTCTATAAAATCATGGCTGGTGTGGAGAAAGTACATAAGGAGTGTTATTTATTCCTCATAACACAAGAACTAGAGGTCACCAAATGAAATTAATAGGCAGCAGATTTAAAACAAACAAAAGAAAATATATCTTCACAGTCCAATCCATGGAACTCTTTGCCAGGGGATGTTGTGAAGGCCAAAACTATAACAGGGTTCAAAAAAGAACTAGATAACTTCATGGAGGACAGGTCCATCAATGGCTATTAGCCAGGCTGGGCAGGGAAGGTGTCCCTGGCCTCTGTTTGCCAGAAGCTGGGAATGAGCGACAGGGGATGGATCACTTGATGATTCCCTGTTCTGTTCATTCCCTCTGGGGCACCTGGCATTGGCCACTGTCAGAAGACAGGATACTGGGCTGGATGGACCACTGGTCTGACCCAGTATGGCCATTCTGCTGTTCTTATATATAACCCAGATGTACCTGCCCCTGCTGTAACCCACTAGACCCCACTCCCCTCCCAGAGCTGGGCTAGAACCCAGGAGTCCTGACGGGGTCTCTCCCTCTGCAGAGTTAGTAACAAAGTAAGAACAGACATTACAATTTTAAACCTAATCGGTGTCCATTCAGTGACTGCCACAAGATGTCAGAACATGTTATATTCGAGCTACGTGGGGCTAGTAGTTATTTAAATGTTCTTCCTGTTATATAGGAATTAGATACAGGGCTCCTGTCAGTTAATCGTTACGTTATCTGGTGCCTACAGACCACATACAAACTAGAATTTTCAGGTGCCTACAGACCACATAGCCTCTGGAATCACAGGTAAAGTTGCCCCCCCCCTTCACCGAAATCTGAAATGGTGCCCCTGATTTTCCTCCTCCTCTCCCCTGAATTCACCAGAGGAAGCTTGGATTTCCCAGCTGGGAGGTGGCAAAGCAGCCGGCGTAATGGACTTACCGGGCTGAGCCAGGTCCTTCTCTCTCCTGGCCTAAGGGCCGTGGCAGAGGTGGTGCCGGGATCTCAGGGGTGAGTGGAGAAGAGGAGCAGCGGGGCAGGAGGGATCTGGGGCTGGATGGTGGCGGGTAGGGCTGGAGGCAGCGATGGGATGTCGGGTTGTCTCTATGGGGGAGCGACGGGCAGAGGAGACCCTGCAGCTCTGCCCTTGGTGCACAGAGCCCCATCAGTAAGAGGATGCCAGCCTCCTTCATCAGCCCAGCCCCATTAACTGTCCCCTGCCTGCCTGGTGCTTGCTGCTTCTCCCTCTCCTCCGCTAGCTGGGGAGCGCTGCTCCGATCGGCGCCCGGGCCAGGGAGGGTGTGAAAAGAAGAGGTACAAATAAAAGGCACCCGCAGCACTTCGGCCTGAGACGGCCCTGGCTGCCAGCAGCACCTCTGGCTGGGAGCGTGGGGTGAGCTGGCCCTGCTGGGGACGGGCCTGTGAGCACTCGACTGTGCAGTCAGAGGAGATGGAATAGCCTGCGCCAGGTGCAGGACAGGGGACCAAGGGGCGCCCTGCTCTGCTCCGCTCCCCCGTCCCTTGGTGCATTGCCAGTGCAGCCGAGCGCCGCTGCCGCCCGTGTTCCCCACTCCTCGGCCCGCGAGACCCCACTTTGAGGGGCGCAGTGCAGGGGCCTCACTCCGGTGGCAATAGTGCCCGGCTCTGCAGGACCAAGCGCAGGAGAGGCTGGCAGAGGGGCTTTCCCGGACGCACCAGCCCTTGAGGAAGCTGCTGGCACGCAGGCCTTTCTGGGAGCTGAGCTCCCTCTGCCTGCTGTCTCACTGGACTGGATGCGAAGGGAGAGGCCTGGCTGGCCACAGGCTGGCTGGCCCTTTAGGGAGAGTCGGGTCCAGGCCCACCTGTGACAGATCACCTCCCCCAGCTGATCCCGATTGGCTAGAGTAGCAGGGGGGGTGGTCACCCCGCTCCTGCCCTGAAGGGGTTAAAACGGCCCTGGGAGAGGGCTGGGGCAGGGGAAAAGCTGGGCTGGTGGGGAAGCAGCCATGGCTGTAGCCAGTGCAGTCAGGGCCCAGCTGGCCCCTATAAGAGGTCGGTGGCCAGAAGGACACTCTCTCCCTCTAGCTGCATGAGAGAGCAGGGCCTGGCTGCCTGGGAAGCTGAGGCGGGTACCTGGGGTGGAGCAGGGCTGGGGAAGGGCAGAGGGAGCTGGGGAGCTCCAGCCTAGCAAAGCCCCAGGCTGCAGGCCGAGTTAAGGGCCCACTAGAGGTACTGGGGTTGCAGAGGGACAGCCCAGAGCTAGGCAGAGGCAGCTGGTCCAACCCCCCCCTTGCCGATGCTGAGTGGCTCACACACTGCGTCTGCCCCAGGCAGTGGGGGCTGGACGATGACGGGCAGTAGCCACTGAGGCGAGGTGGGGATAGAGGGTTGGGGGTTCCCCTGCATGGGGAGACCCAGATTGTGGGTTACTGTGGGGGCAGACTCCTGACATAGAAGGGCACCAGGGTCCAGGAGGGACATGGGGGCCAGTGGCAGGTGAGACACCGGCCTGCAGAGGGCGCACCGGAGGCTGGAGAGCTAATTCCCTGGATGACCAGCAGGAGGCGCCGTGCTGGTGAGTCGTCGCCCCGCCACAGTGAGGGAGCAGGCAGCCCTGGTCAGTCACTAAGCCCAGCTGGGAAGGGGTCCTGCAATGCCAACAAAGGGCGAGATTGCTCAGTTAGTGCGAGGAGCTGTGGAAGGCTCTGGGGACCGGCCCTGGAAGAGGGGAGGCTCCCGGAGGAAGCGCCAAGAGAGGAGCAGGAAGAACTGGGTGCTGAGCCCATGAGGGGCCGAGGCCCTTCTCTTCATGCTGCCCTCGGGACTGTGGTCTAAGGGTGTGTCCGGCGCAGAGAGAGACCAGTGCCTGGGAGCGTCTCCCTGGAGGAAAGGCAGGCCTGAGGCAGGCAGCACTGGTGGGGGTAACTAGCTAAACCCGAGTAGAAGGACAGGGCCCAGCCCAAGACTGGGACCGAGGATCTTCTGCTGTTTTTGTTATATTTGTTTGGGAAAGTTGGTTTCCTGGGAGGGGTGGAACGTCGAGTGAGGGGTAAGTCGCCGCAGCATCAGACCATGTGGGAGGCAGCGGTCAACCATGAATGGAGGGAAACTGAGGCAGGGTGAGTAATGTCACAGTGGGCAACCAGGGGGCACTGCAGAGGCTGACTCTGCCACATCTGGCCCGTGCATGTGTCTGGTTCCTAAGATTTTTGCAGGGCATTTTAATGAGACACTTAAACTCTCATTCACGCAGTGTGAGAACACGTGGTTTAATAGCCCCAACTGATGTGACCATTCAGACCCTACGATTCATAACAGGGGGGTTGTTACTGTGTGGAGATCATCCACCCACCACTGAAATGGAGCCATTAGCAAGGCAGTGCAGCGATTAAGGAAAGGAAGTGAAGGAGAACAGCAGATCCAGTTGGAACCAGGAGGAAAAGGCATGGAGGGAGGTGCAGAGAGTAATTAAACTGGAATTTGGCAAGGACACTGTGGTTAACAATCTGACTCTCATAAATAGTGTCATCCAGAGGAGGGGGGTAGATTCACACGTGCTGGCTCAGAGAGGGGTAAATTCCACCTTGTTCCACCCTGGAGAAAGCACACCTAGGGAGGATGCCTTCCAAGGCTGGGCGCTGACTCAGGTTTGAGCCCAAGCCCCCCTTCCATCCACACACAAATCAGCAAGTACTGAAGGCCTAGGACCCAGCTAGGAGGGTGGGTCAGAGCTCGAGTCCAAACCCTGTCACTTTGCAGTGTGGACACACAGCTCGAGCCACAGACTCGAGTCCGAAGGTCGGTGCAGTGCAGTGTGGATGCGTCTGCATGGTTCTGAGACCTGTGTCCAGCAATTGTAAATCCAGGTCTGCCATGCAGTGTAGATGCTGCAGTGCGGGCTTGGAGCCAGCGAATCCACAAGAGAAGACCTGTCCAGTAGCACACCATGGACGGCACAGACAGTTCCCCCATGGCGGGGGGCATGAGACATCTGGGTCATTGGTTCACAGAATCAGAGATAACCAGCCCCAGTCCTTGCAGTGGAGACTGCAGCTTAGGGCCGTCTTGTGGGCACTGCCTGTATCCAACAGGAGGTGCGGAGGCGAGAGGACGCAGGCTAGGGCGACACAAGGAGACGCCAGACTCTGAGTGAGCTATTTCATCCACTATGTTCTTGGTGTAATAACGGAATAAAAGCAATTCACTTGGGACTCGCTGCTTCCTCATGAGTAGCAGAGGGGCCACCTGGATCCTGATGCACCAAAATCCTGAACTGAATTCAGGTCCGCCTAGACCAGTGGTTCTCCACCTGCTTGGGCTCAGGACCCATTTGTAACCTTGGCAGCCCGTCGTGACCCAGTAAATAGCTTTAATGCAAAAACATCTGGTTTACTACATATTTTGTATCCACAATATATAATATCCACTTTACTGTAACAAGTACTAACTAGGCACACTGTGTGTACCGTCCCCGTGGGGGCGGCTCCTGCCCTTCCTGTCCCATGGGGCTGGCTGGGCTCGGTCGGGTCCCCTCTCCCAGTGTTGTGACCTGCAGGATTGCAGTGCTGCTCAGGTTTGGCCCTTGCTGAGGGGTGGCCAGCCAGGCCAAATTTGCATGACTGGTGTTGTGACCTGGTGCATGGTTTGCATGGCCACACACTCAAATTTGGCACCCCTGTTATCGTAAGATTGGCCATACTGGATTAAACTAATGGTCCATCTAGCCCACTGTCCTGTCTGCTGACAGTGGCCAATGCCGGGTGCCCCAGAGGGAATGAACAGAACAGGTAACCATCAAGTGATCCATCCCCTGTCGCCCATTCCCAGTTTCTGGCAAACAGAGGCCAGGGACACCATCCCTGCCCAGCCTGGCTAATAGCCACTGATGGACTTGTCCTCCATTTGATTTGGATTCACGGAGGTAGCTGTGTAGAAATAACAATACAGTGCGCCACTATGATCCCTCCCCTCTGGGATGTCGATAAACACAGCGGGGATCTCGACACCACATCTGAGCCAGCACATCTCATGGGTTTTAATAAAAAACCCTAATTAGGAAAATAAAGAGTTCATCTCTATGATGATGTGAGGCCAAATCTTCAGCGGTGTAACATCAGTGGAGCAACAGGATTTACACCAGCTGAGGCTCTGGCCCTTGATAGCTCAAGAGGCAGCCATGTTATTTTGCGAGCCCTAGGTACACGAAACACACATTGACTTGATAAAATGGGCTGGGGCCAGATTTTTTTAGCTAATAGCCCCCCTGCCCAAATGCAATGAATACCCACCCCCATTTTGACTGTGAACAGAGAGGTGGAGAGCCTTTCTCAGGGCCTTCAGAAAGAGAAAAAGAAGACAAGCGCCATGTCAGTTCCTAACCACTAGACTTTATGCCCTGCTGGGTGGCTAATGTGACACATGGAGCTGCCACTCCCCAGTTTAAAGCTCCCAGGAGTGAGTTAGGGCAGGTCTACACTACAAAGTTACGTCGGCGCAGCTCCACCGCTGTCGCACACCTGGTGAAGACGCTTGAAGCCGACGGGAGAGGCGGTAGTTATGCGGCCGGAGAAGCTCTCCCACCAAGACAGCACTGTCTACATTGGGGGGTGAAGGTTGGCATAGATACATCGCTCTGGGGTGTGGATTTTTCATGCCTCTGAGGGCTTGGCTACACTTGAAAGTTGCAGCGCTGGGAGTTACAGCACTGGTCATGCAGCTGTGCAGGAACAGCGCTGGTGTGTGGCCACACTCACAGCTACCAGAGCTGGGGTGTGGCCACATTTGCAGCATTAGCAGTGCTGTTGGGAGTGCTGCATTATGGGCAGCTATCCCAGCATTCAAGTGGCAACAACGTGCTTTTCAAAAGAGGGGGGTGGAGGGTGGTGTACTGTGACAGGGAGCGGGGAAGAGAGAGAGAGTGGATTTTTGGAGCCAACACTGTGTGTTAGCTTCCTGGATTGAAAAATCACAAAATGTTCGTGAACCCTTAGTCTTAATTGCAAACAGCCTGCATCCAACGCTGTTTCTCTGTCAAGCAAACATTCACTCCCTGCCTCTCATTTGATCGTTCACAGCCAGGTACAGATAGCTCCTGTTTGCTGTGATCAGTGTTTGTTTTTTTAGATAAGCAGTTCAACGGAGCTCCGATCGGAGTTCACAACAAAACAAAGAGAGTAATTTAGTTAAAAGCATTCTGGGATATCTCCTTATTCCCTGGAGGCCAATAAAAGCGCTGGTGTGTGTCCACACTTGATGAGCAGTGCTGGATCACCAGCGCTGCAATCGCTACACCCCAACCTGACCAGGTGTACAGCCAGCGCTGCAGCCAGGGAGTTGCAGCGCTGGATGTGCCTTGCAGGTGTGGACGGTTACTAATTGCAGCGCTGGAAAGCCTCTACCAGCGCTGCAACTTGCAAGTGTAGCCAAGCCCTTAGCGACATAGTTAGACTGAAGTAAGTACGTCGTGTAGACCAAGCCGCAGTCACTCACAGACGGGGAGACCAAATTACCATATCTGCATGTTGCCCTTTAAATGTAACAAGTTAACCCTTTTCTAACTGAGCGGCTGAGATGTAATAAACCTGCCTCAGAGGTCTTCAGCAGGGTTTCAATCCCAAACCTTCAGCTCTACTGAATCAACCTCTACCACTCAAGTTAAAGGAGTAACTTAACAGCAATAGCAGTAGTAGGCCATTATCCTTATAGGGGCCAGCCAGTTGAGGGGGACATGACACATGCTTTGCCAGTGGATTGCACAGGCATCTCTACAGGGCTGAAATGTTTATTTTCCAGCTTGGATCTATTGATGTGGGAAACATTTTGGATTTTTTTTCCCTTGACAGCCGTGGTTCAAGGATGAACTAATCTAGAAGCACAGTGACGGAGCAGTCTGCCTACACATTGAATAAAAGTATAACCCCAGTGAGAGTTGGAAGTTCAAATCAGAGACGTTACCCATTAGGCTACCTAGTCCTTTGGTACAACAGACCCACATTTACAGGCCTGAAAACCACTAAAGGGAAGGTGCCATAGTGAGACAATCCCACGTTAAAAAATCCAAACCAAAGAGCAGAGCTACAAAGTCATTTCCCTGGGCCACACCGAGACCTATGTCCCTGCACAAGCCCCTGCAAAGGAGCCAGCACTCACTTTGCTTCAACACCACAAAGAGCTTCTTTAAACACCTGCAATAAATAGGAAGCGCCAGGTCTTGGCACAGCAGTTCTGAGCCAGGGGAGACCTAGGAATTTGCCACATGCTGCTCAAGCCCTAGGGGGTGGATTTCACCCAGCACAAGTCACGCAGCAGGGCACTGAGGGATGCAAGCGTCCAAAGGGAAGAAATGTTCCTCTCGGGGCCTTTCTTCCCCCAGGCTATGCCCCCTTGGCTAGTGTGTCTGTAACTCCGAGGTATTCGTCTGCAATACAAACACAGGGCCTGTGCCTGCAACCCAGCCTCATGGGAGCACTCCCTGCTCAAGATGGCTGTAAGCAGTGGTCTACCCTGACCCTTCAGAAACCTGGGTTCTAGTCCCACCTCTGCCACTGACCTGCTGTGTGATCTCGGCCAAGTCACTGCACCACTTTGTGACTGTGTCACCTGGCAGTCCTTGAGCTGCAAGGGGCTGGATTCTGATCTGGCTCATGCGAGTGTCAGTCAGCAGGAGTATTTCCACCGGGATCAGGAGGGGCATTGGTCCCAGTGGGATAGCTGGCTTGAGCAAGGGCCATGGTAGCTGGATCAGGTTGCTTTTTTAAAACCTAAACCTAAAAAATAATGCTTGATTCTTACAATGGTCACCAGGGATCCTAGGAATCCACTTGCTGTGGAAAAATGTGGGATTTGCATTGTTACAGAGAATCTTGTTTTTTACATTTTGTGAAAAAATAGAAACATACATTAACTATTAACTCGATTTTACTGAAAGTACCAGTGTCATGTATTCAGTGCGTGCAGCCTCCCCCCTTGTGGTTGATTTTTGAATGTGCTTTAAATGTACGTAGCTAAACACACTCCAATGAACTGCTTCTGGGGTACAGAGCTTCGTGTTTTAATGCATCTCAAATTTCACTTCAGCCTCCAGCCATGAGTAATTTAAGTTATGAAATGATGCCACAAACCTGAAAATCACCCCGAAAGATCATGTCACCGAGTTTGGCGAGGACAAATTTCCCACTGATGGTAATGTGCTGTGTATGTTCGAAGGCAGACAGCTGTAGAACACATGAAAAGCACTAAACATATCCTGAATTTTAATCGTGGGAAAACAATTATCGGAGAATTTTGGGGCTTTTCTATCACTGAAAACTAGGATCCCTGATGATCACCAATGAAAGGCAAGCCTCTACCAACTTTGGGCTATCAGAGACATACTGAGCATAGGCAGTGGCGTAGCCAGATTCTAAGAGCAGGGGGAGCAAACATTAAAAAGGCGCCCCCCTTGGCTCCTCCTCTGGCCACACCCCCTTGGCTCCTTCTCCGGCTGCTCTGCTCCCCACCGCCTTGGCTGGCTCCTCTGGCCGCGCCGCGCCCCCCCCCAAATGGCTCCTCTGGCCGCACCACCACCACCCCTGCCATGGCTCCTCCGGCCGTGCCACCACTCCTTGCTTGCGGGAGCCCAGCGCTGTCCCGGCAGGCCAAGCTTCAGAGCGGAGTGTGGGCCCCGCCCACTGGCGCCATGGTAACCCCTAAGGTGCCGCTTTTGGAAAATGTGCTGAGGGGAAGCGGCTGCTTCCCCTGCACCCTCCCTAGCTACGCTACTAAGCATAGGAAATAACTGACATCGTCACTAGGGTGATGATACATGTTGGCTGCATAATGGTATAGCGGGACGGTCACCCTGCTCTGGTTTGGAAGGGGTTAAAAACAGCCCTGGGAGAGGGCTGCCCTGGGGAGCCAATCATGAGCGGGCTGGAGGCAGCCAATCAGGGCCCAGCTGGGCCAGTATAAGAAGGGCTGGGGGTGGGGAAGGAGATGAGTTTTGCTTCAGCAGTGGAGCAAGAAGGACCTAGCTGCCTGGTAGAGCCCGGGGTACCTTGGACAGAGCAATGCTGGGAAAGGGCAGGCTGAGCTGGGGAGCTCTGGCCTGGCGACCCCCCAGGCTGTGGCCTTGCAGCAAAGGCCTGAGGTACTAGGGCTGCAGGGAGGCAGTCAGGGCAAGTGACGAGTGGCCATTTCAGACTTCAGTTTGCCCTTTGAGAGAAGGGGCTAGATGATGATTGGCAGTGGGTCACTGAGGCAAGGTGGGCTCAGGGGAGTGGGATTCCCTGGATGAGGGGCAGCACCCCAAGGGAAGGGGCACCATGGTCCAGGAGGGACGTGGGGCCTACACATGGTAGAGATAAAAGGACTGCAGAGAGGCAGGTAAGAGCAGGGAAACCGGCCAGAGGAGGGCACTCCTGAGCTGGATGAGCTAATTCCCAGGCGGACCAGCAGGAGGCACTGTGCTGGTGAGTGCCCTGACCTGTTACAGATGGCAACTACTGTATGGAATACAGCACCTGCCAGTTTCAAAGTGTTTTATGGCCAATAACTAAACAACGCATAGGAATAGATTTGCAAAGTCCTCTCTCCACCAGTCAGATCCTCAGCTGTTGAAGCCAGTGGAGCTAATCTGATGGTCACCAGCAAGGATCTTCACACCACGACCTGCATGCATGTCACATTTAATGTACAGTGTTGGTACTACATAAATAATACAATCAAATAACAATAGTTAATAACCAAGCAAGTCATCTATGATGTACTGTATGATTCGTTACTTCACTGAGGAAAAAAACTATTTAAATACTTTCATTGAACACAAAGCAAGACCCGGATCCTATAAATATTCACGAGCAGCAGCAGAACTGCCTACACGATAGAAAGCACCAATCCAGATACTAAGTGTTTGAAGGATAAAGTCGCATTTTTGGTGTTTGATGATAATTAAGTAGTGAAAATATAACAGTTGATTTGATGCCAAGAGAACAAAGTATCCTCATGTAACAGGATTTGAATTCACACCTTTGAAAGCCCCAAGGTCCAGTCCCACTCTGGTATGAGTGGTTGCAACTCCCAGCAATTTCAATGGGAGTTTTGTCTGCTTACGTCCAGGAAGAATTTGATCCAGAGACCTTATCCACTCAGCTATACGATCTGTTCTTGTCCTGTATCTGAAGTTAACGACAAGGAGGATTTGGCCTTGTTCCCTGAATGCACTATTTGATTTGATTTATCCATAAGTATTGCTGTCTCGCTCATCGCCAGTGGCTGAGTGACTCAAGGTATTGATCCTTCATTTTACATGTAGGAGGTAAAACTCTGAACCTTTCTCCCTTTAATCTGTCTTCTTACATTGGTATCTGATGATGTGTGGGAATGGTGTTGTTACAACTTGGTTGCATGGTTTAAGTGCTAGTTTAAGCGGGTGTCTTCTTGCTGCATCCTTTTGAGGTAGTGAGATGTGCGTATCAAGCTGATATGCTGGGGAAGTTGTTGTCACAAGCGTGGGCTTTTCACCAAGAACCTTGTTCTTCTGCTGTCACAAGATGAAATCTGGGCTCTGTCACCCTCAGTGTCCCAGCTGAGTGTAGGAAGGATAGCAGGAAATGGAGAAGACAGGTGGTCTCAGAGGTCTCTGGACTCTAACCCATTCAGGGCAAGCACCTAGAAATGGACCCATCATTTGACTGATGCCAGACAGTTTTGCTTAGAAGGTGCAGCTCCTTGGTAAGCCCAGCTAGAGAAGGTTGCAATACATTCATGGGTCTCTGTGGCTGAGTCCACATCAGAAAGGAATGAACATAATTGTTTGGCCAATGGGAAGTAGCAGCAGGCTTTTCTGATCACGGCAGCTAGCTGAAACTCAAGAGCGATGAGTAACCAAGCAGGATTCTGCTTTGAGTAGCAGGGTAAATATACTCTGTCAGTGAAGGGCAAGGTCACCTTTGCAAACAGTTCCTCAAAATACTTCCCCTGGCCACTTGCATCACCTCTGTGCCTTGTCTGGATTGAGCTTTAGCCGGCTGCTCCTTGCCCAGCTCTCCATTCTGGCGTAACGGAAATCAGAGCACTCACGTCAGATGAGGAGGCGACGCAGAGCTGGGAGCCATCCATGGCTAAGATGAATTGAAACACCAGGCCCCATTCCCATGAGCATTCCAATCATAGAACTGTCTTTGGAATCAACCAGACTCCCACGCACGGAGCACTTACAAAATCATACCCAAATTATAACCCAAACCCCGGGGCAATAAGGACTGCAGAGTTCAAACCAAGCCAACTCCCCGCTCCACACCCAGGCCTCCGTGCATGCAGCAAGACATGGAAGTTACACTACAGGAATCAAAACATAAAGCAGACCAACAAAAGCCAATGAGTCAAAGACCATGAAGAATTCTCCTACCTTTGAACTACACTTTGTGCTTTTAAAGGGCACCTATTAAAATGGGGGAGGCTTTTTTATATGGTACATAATTGAAACAATTAGATCAGGGCATAAACAAAAAGGAAACAGCATTCATTGAAGAGGTGCGTCGGATCACGTGTGAGGAGCGCAGAGAGGAATACCAGCCTGAGAGGCAGTTTTACAAGCTTGAGGCCACTGTGTTATATTTTCTTCTGATCTGTCTGGATAAACGTAACTTCCTCCTTGGGCTAAAGAAGACACCAGTTTAAATCTGGTTGATACCGTTCATTTAAAACAGGGGTCGGTAACCTTTCAGAAGTGGTGTGCCGAGTCTTCATTTATTTACTCTAATTTAAAGTTTCGTGTGCCAGTAATACATTTTAATGTTTTTAGAAGGTCTCTTTCTCTACGTCTATAATATATAACTAAACTATTGTTGTATGTAAAGTAAATAAGGTTTTTAAAATGTTTAAGAAGCTTCATTTAAAATTAAATTAAAATGCAGAACCTCCCGGACCGGTGGCCAGGACTCAGGCAGTGTGAGTGCCACTGAAAATCAGCTCGCCTGCTGCCTTCGGCACACGTGCCATAGGTTGCCTACCCCTGATTTAAAACAATGGTTCTGAAAAACTCTCTTCAGTTCAGTTGGTGGGGTGTGGACACTGACACTGAGAGGGGCTATATCAGAACACACATCATGCCATAGCTCAGCAGCATATATATAATATACATAATAAGGATCAGGCAGTGTTTTTCTTTTTATTTTTTTGAAGAAAATATTCATATATTATATAATATAAATTAAAATTAAATCAATTCAGCCATTTCAAATAACTATTATCGGGATAGTTTTGAGTAATGTATCTTAGCCCTGATCTGGAGGAACACTGATTAGAAATGGAAGATCTGTTCAGTCACCCAATCCAAAGGGGAACCATGCAGGATCGTTCCCTACTCTAGATTACTATATTCACCGTTGCTTTGCCCTTTCCAAAGGAGCAAGGGTGAAATCCTGGCCCCATCGAAATCAATGGGAAAACTCCCATTGGCTTCAAAGGGGCCACGATTTCACCCCACATGTAGCAGTCCAATGGTAGTGCAGTCTTCATGCTGATTTCGCACTTGATCTCTCTGCTTCACCTGCTAATGGAGGTGCCAATGATGCCGTTGGCTTATTGATATATGGGCTCCGATCCAGCAGGAAACAGATTAAAATCCCCAGCTTATTGAACAGAATCTAGAGCCGGAAGAGGCCTGTTCGCTCAACAAGCCCCTCTCACTGTTGGTGCATGACATTATTTCATACTCACCACAGAAAAAGCATCAGGAATAATGGCTTTTGATCACCCACGCAGCAGGATGCGTTTAAACCTGCCACTCAGAAACAGAACTGTGTCTGGGAGCAGAACAGAAAAATGGATTCAGCATTACTCACTGGCCTTTGCTGTTATTGGTCAACAGCCAGATTTAGAAAAGCATTTTGGTGTCTAGAGATGCAGCTAAGCGCCTATGAGAATTTTCAAAAGCTCCTAAGCAGGTTAGGCGCCTCCAGCCAGATCCTCCAAGTAAAACACCCCCTGGGAGTTAGGTGCGTCACTACTTTTGAGGGCCTGGGCCAGAGATACCACTGAGAGTCAAGGGGAGTGGGGTGCCTGACTCACTTGGTGCTAATGAGATTGACAACAGCACCTATCGGCACCTTTACGCACCCTAAACACCTTTGTGAACCTGGCCCCAAATAATTTCTTTGAGGAACAGTTTTCAGCAGCTGAACGAACACTTCAAAAAGTTATTTCTTTGATTCATTGTTCAGCAAGAACCACATCATATATTTGCTGAATATTATTTGGCCAGCTGTTCTTCATACCCCATTAACCATTCTCCGCCCCTTCCAGCCCTCCATGTTCCCATTAGTTGAGGGTACAGATGAGGGGGCTACCACTCCATACCCCCATCCTACAGTCTTCCTGAGGATCAGTCAAGCTCAGAAGGTTCATCATAGGTTAGGTTAGATAAATGTCTATCAGGGATGGTCTAGACAGTATTTAGTCCTGCCATGAGGGCAGGGGACTGGGCTCGATGACCTCTTGAGGTCCCTTCCAGTCCTAGAGTCTATGAATCTATGAATCATCAGCCATTTGGAAAACCCAAGGTTTGAATCAGCCCTGTTTCTTCTGAACCTGCCCCCTCTTCTCCTGGGGGAACACTCTGCTGTTCAACATGGTTCCTGCTTTGCCAGACCTTTTCTGGACTTCTCGACAATTACATGGTGTTTCCCGATCTGCCGAGCCTTAGTGAGTCTGACACGGTCTCTGTGTTAACTGGAAGGACTGAAATATCCCCCCTCTCCTGACAAGGGCAATGCAAGGAGCCGTTTAAACTCTTTCTGGGACATGTTTGGAAATCTCAAGCTGTCCCCACTTGAGAGCCCCAATTCCTCCCTTGTTTGCTCCCTGGTAGGCGAGAAGATATTTACTGATGGATCCATACCCAGAGCCATGCACCCCCCTCGACCTGCACGTCAGCCCCCCATTGGCATCAGCTGGGGTGCCAGACAGAGCTGGACGGTAGAGCATCGCCCTAGGCACATTCACTCAGTCGCTGATCCACGTGGCTCCTCTGATGAGTGATCAGACTCGTCTTCTGGCTGAAGCTCTTCCCGCAGTGGGCGCACTGGAACGGCCGCTCCCCAGTGTGGATCCGCTCGTGCGACACGAGCTCGCACTTCTGGCTGAAGCTCTTCCCACAGTGGGCGCACTGGAACGGCCGCTCCCCGGTGTGGATCCGCTGGTGTTTGACCAGGTTGGCGCGTTGGCTGAAGCTCTTCCCACACTGGGTGCAGGGGAAGGGACTCTCGCCAGTGTGGATGCGCTCGTGCTTCACGAGGTTCGACTTCTGGCTGAAGATCTTCCCACATTGGGCACAAGTATAGGGGCTCTCCCCGGTGTGGGTGATCTGGTGAGCCACCAGCTCGTACCTCTGGGAGAAGCTCCTCTCGCACTGGTCGCACTGGTAGGGCCGTTCCCCCGTGTGCACGCGCTGGTGCTTCACCAGGTTGGATTTGCGCACAAAGCTCTTGTCGCAGTCGGCGCATGGGTAGGGCCGCTCCCCCGTGTGCAGGCGCTGGTGGGAGATGAGCTCATAGGTGCGGGAGAACCGCTTGCCGCACTGGGAGCATTGGTGAGGCCGCTCGCCCGTGTGGGTGCTCTGGTGTGAGGCTACGCCTGACTTATGCCGGAATCTCTTCCCGCACTGGGCACACTGGTGAGGCCGCTCGCCCGTGTGGGTCTTCCGGTGCGAGAGCAGGCCCGACTTGTGGCCGAAGCGCTTCCCGCATGCCTCGCACTGGTGCGGCCGCTCCCCCGTGTGGATCCTGTGGTGCGACACCAGGCCGGACTTGTGCACGAAGCTCTTCCCACACTGGGCGCACTGGAAAGGCTTCTCGCCCGTGTGGATCTTCTGGTGCTTGGCCAGGTTGGATTTGCGGATGAAGTTTTTTCCACACTCACTGCACTGGTACGGGCGCTCCCCAGTGTGGATTCTCTGGTGCAGGGTCAGGTTGATATGCTGGGTAAAGCCCCTCCCACACTCGCCGCACCGGTAGGGCCGCTCGCCGGTGTGGATACGCTGGTGGATGGTCAGGTTGACATGCTGGCTGAAGCCCTTCCCGCACTCAGCGCACTTATACGGCCGCTCCCCAGTGTGGGTCCTGCGGTGCTGAACCAGCTCCGATCTCCAGGTGAAGCTTTTCCAGCACTCGTCGCACTTGTGTGGCCTCGCCCTTTTCTTGGGCGCCTGGTTCCCACTGGGCCGCATGCACTGGCTGTTCCCTCTTCCACCTTCAACCGGCTGCCCCAGCCAGCTGCCTTCCTCGCTGCTTGGCTCTGGGACACGGACGCTCTGAGTGCTGCAGTTCTTTGCCTTCTCTGAGCCGTTGGCCAAGCCGTTTCCAGTCGGCAGCTCCGGGGCTTCCAACTTTTCAACACATTCCTCCTCATTTTTCTTCTTGCTTCTCTGCCTGGGCCAGTCCCCTGCTGGATGGAGAAAAGAGTCTAGGCATTATTTATGGATGGGATGGTGGTAACGAGTCATAGATTTTAAGGCCAGAAGGGACCATTCTGATCTTCCAGTCTGACCTCCTACAGAACACAAGCCAGAAAATTTCACCCAGTGATTTCTACGTCCAGACCATAACTTCTGGGCCAGCTAACGCATGTTTCTTAGCGTGACATTGTCTTGATTTAAAGCCTTCACGTGATGGTGAAATGATCACATCCCTAGGTCAGTTATTCCAACAGTTAAGTACCCGGCCTGTTACAAAATGTCTGACTTATTTACAACCTGAACTTCTCTTGCTTCACCTACCATTCGGCCTCTGTCTGCTAGGTTAAAGAGGCATCTACTATCAAAAATCTCTTCTCTGAGATTGTGATCTAGGCATCTCTTAACCATCTCTCGGATAAGGACAATCCTAGACTCACATGTATCCTTGGAGTCGCTCCACTGGCTTCCCTGAACATCGGGAATGAGCCTGGCCCCAATGTTTGGAGAGTTATAAGAACATAAGAACGGCCATACTGGGTCAGACCAAAGGTCCATCTAGCCCAGTATCCTGTCTTCCGACCGTGGCCAATGCCAGGTGCCCCAGAGGGAGTGAACAGAACAGGGAATCATCAAGTGATCCATCCCCTGTCGCTCATTCCCAGCTTCTGGCAAACAGAGTCTAGGGACACCATCCCTGCCCAGCCTGGCTAATAGCCACTGATGGACCTGTCCTCCATGAACTTATCTAGTTCTTTTTTGAATCCTGTTGCAGTCTTGGCCTTCACAACATCCTCTAGCAATGAGTTCCACAGACTGACTATCCATTGTGTAAAAAAATACTTCCTTTTGGTTGTTTTAAACCTGCTGCCTATTAATTTCATTTGGTGACCTCTAGTTCTTGTGTTATGAGGAGTAAATAAAACTTCCTTATTTACTTTCTCCACACCACTCAGGATTGTATAGGCCTCTGTCATATCCCCCCTTAGCCGTCTCTTTTCCAAGCTGAAAAGTCCCAGTCTTATTAATCTCTCCTCATACGGAAGCCGTTCCATACCCCTCATCATTTTTATTGCCCTTTTCTTAACCTTTTCCAATTCCAATATATCTTTTTTGAGAGGGGGCGACCACATCTGCACACAGTATTGAAGATGTGTGGGGGTACCATGGATTTATATAGAGGAAATATGATTTTTTGTCTTATTATCTATCCCTTTCCTAATGATTCCCAACATTTTGTTTGCTTTTTTGACTGCTGCTGCACATTGAGTGGATGTTTTCAGAGAACTATCCAAAATGATGCAAAAATCTCTCTCTTGAATGGTAACAGCTAATTTAGACCCCATCATTTTATATGTATAGTTGGGATTATGTTTCCCAATGTACATTACTTTGCATTTATAAACAGTGAATTTCATCTGCCATTTTGTTGCCCAATCACCCAGTTTTGTGAGATTCCCTTTGTAGCTCTTCACAGTCAGCTTTGGACTTAACTATCCTGAGTAGTTTTGTATCATCTGCAAATTGTGCCACCTCACTGTTTACCCCTTTTTCCAGCTCATTTATGAACATGTTGAATAGGACTGGGCCCAGTACAGACCCCTGGGGGACACCTCTATTTACCTCTCTCCACTCTGAAAACTGACCAGTTATTCCTACCCTTTGTTTCCTGTCTTTTAACCAGTTACTGATCCATGAAAGGACCTTCCCTCTTATCCCAGGGCCGCTTACTTTTCTTAAGAGCCTTTGTCAAAGAGGGACCTTGTCAAAGGCTTTCTGGCAATCTAAGTACACTATGTCCACTGGATCCCCCTTGTTCACATGCCTGTTGACCGCTCAAAGTCGTCCATAGTAAGAGCAGAAGGTGGATTTTTCAGCAACAATCTTAAAGTGATTTCGAAAGGGTGAAATTTACCCTGTCCGGGATGCCAGCGTGTGGCTGAGGCACCACATAAGTCCCACTCAAGCCAGCATACACTTTCCTGAATCATAGAGATGTCAGGCTGGAAGGGACTTCGAGAATTCATCTAATCCAGCCCCACACTGAGTAGACCCAGACTATCCCTGACAGATGTTTGTCAAACCTGATCTTAAAAACCTCCAATGATGGGGATTCTACAACCTCCTGAGGTCTCTTGTTCCAGGGCTGAGCCAGCCTCAGAACGATTTTCCTAATGTCTAACGTAAATCTCCCTGGCTGCACACGCAGCCTGCTACCGCTTGCCCTGCCCTCAGTGGACAAGGAGAACCACTGATCACGGTTCTCTTTATAACAACTTTTTACTATCAGGTCCCTCCCGCTTCCCCTGCCCCTGTCTTCTCGGGACTAAACATGTCAATTATTTCAACCTTTCCTCGTAGGTCAGGTTTTCTAAACCTTTCATCATTTTGTCACTCTCCTGGACCCACTCCAGTTTTTCCACATCTTTCTTAAATTGTGGTGCCCAAAACTGGACCCAGGACTCCAGCTGGGGCAGAGCGGGATGTGTGTAGCCATGTTGGCCCCAGGATATTAGAGAGACAAGGTGGGTGAGGGAATAGCTTTCACTGGACCAACTTCTTGTCTCTGTCAGCAACAGAAGTTAGTCCAATAAAAGATACTACCTCACCCACCTTGTGTCTTTCATATTCAGTTCAGTTTGATCCAGTACAACCTCCAGATCCTTTTCAGCAATACTACTGCCTAGCCAGTGATTCCCCGTGTTGTAGCTGTGCATTTGATTTTTCCTTCCTAAGTTTAGTACTTGGCACTTGTCTTTAATGAATTTTGTCTTATTGATTTCAGCCAGTTTGTCAAGGTTGTTTTGATTTCTAATCCTGACCTCCAAAGTGCCTGCAACCCCTCCCAGCTTGGTGTCATCTGTACATTTCACACTCTACACTCCATTATCCTGTTGACCGCAGGACTAGTACCAGGACCAGGACCGATCCCTGCAGGACCCCCCTAGAGACACCCTCCCAGCTTGATAGTGAACCACTGATAGCTAATCTCTGAGTACAGTATTTCAACCAGTTGTGCACCCGCCTTATAGTCCTTTCATCTAGACACATTTCCCTAGTTTGCTAATGAAAATGTCACAAGGGATGTCTCAAAAGCCTTTATAAAGTCAAGATATATCACATCTCCTGCTTCCCCCCATCCACTAGGCAGATTTCCCTATCGAAGAAGGAAATTAGATTGGTTTGGCATGCTATGTTCTTGCCTAATCCATGTTGGCTATTATTTATCACCTTCACATCCTCTAGAGGCTTACAAACTGATTGTTTAATAATTTATTCCGGTATCTTTCCAGGTATCGAAATTAGGCTGACTGGTTTATATCGGCTCTGTTTGCCCTTCTCCAGCCCTCTGGAACCCCACCCGTCCTCCAGGAGTTCTCAAAAACAATCCCCAGTGGTTCAGAGATTACTTCAGCTAGTTCCTTAGGTACCCTAGTGTGAATTTCATCAAGCTCAGCTGACTTGAATACATCTCACTTATCTAAATAGTCTTTAACCTGTTCTTCCCTTCTTCCTGCTTGTGTTCCTGTCCCCTGATGTTAATATTAATTGTGTTCAACATCTGGTCGTTATTAACCTTTTTGGTGAAGACTGACGCAAAACCTTCCCCATTAAGTAATGGACCTACACTTTCCTTTGTGTTTTCTTACTGCTGACGTATTTACCGAATGTCTTCTTAATGCCGTTTATGTCCCTTGCAGGTTATCACTCATTTTGTTCCTTAGCCTTTCTGATTTTGTCCCAGCATGCTTGCGCTGCCCTTTTACAGTCATCCTTAGCAATTTGTCCATGTTTCCTCTTTTTGTGCAAGTCCTTTTTGATGTTCAGGTCACTAAAGAGGCAGCCAGATTGGTCTCTAAGCACCGATTTTAGAACTTTGAAACATCCTATTCAAGTTGTTTATGTGTCAGGATTATTATTGCTTTTCAACAAACATTTAAGGGAAAAACTGCTCACAGCCCTGACAGCAGAGTGATTCACCAGCGACTGAGTGCGCGTATGTGATGTCACCAAACAACACAATCTGGGAGTGGGATTCTCAGCCCTGACGAGCTGGTGTATTACACCGGATTCGGAGTGAGGGAGATACACACAGATAGGAAAGAGAAACTCAAACAAAACAATCAGCAATTTCCCGAATCGGCTACTCATAGTAAACTGACAAGAGATTTCATGTTTTCCTGCAAACTCTCAAAGTCTGGGTTTTTTTTGCCCACCCACAACAAAGTACATACCCCCCTTCCTTTGTTATGGCAGGTAGGCCCGGATTTAGGGGCAGGTGACCCAGGCGACAGCCTGGAGTGCTAGGCCTGGGGGGCGCCGGGCTCGGGGGGCTGTTTTTATTGTTAGCCACTTATATGACAGGGATAAATCATGCAAACAAATCATGCATCAGATCTAAAATGGCAGCCCCCTAGTTACTTCCTCCATTTTCAGAAACAAAAAGTTGTTCCCAGCACATTCCGAGCTGCTTGGAGAGCCTGTGTCCTGCCGTACTGTCTTGCCAACAGCCCTCTGGGGAGTTAAATTCCCCCGTACCACCGGGATTTGTCCTTTGGATGCTTGTGCTATTTGTTCTAAAAATACCTCCTCCTCCTGATTTGCTGCTTTATAGCAGTCCACTCCCCTACCATGAGCGGGACGTGTCTGGTGCTTCAGCCATGTGCTGGCCCTCTGCCCAGGGGTGAATTTCTCTCCCTTGATTCAGGGAAACTGAGCAATGACCTGCTTCTGCTTGAGACTCATTCCACTGAGAACAGAGCTGCACTGAGGGCCGCTGGGAATGCACGTGTCCGCTTTCCGTGTCCTGCTTTGCTGCAGAGCGGTTCCAAGAATATTGCTTCCTGTTTTACCAAGTGGGGCTCAGGCAGGAAGCCTCTGGGGGGGGTTGGGAAGGTGCCGGAAGCCCACATCAGAGACAGCAGCATTAGAAAGGCCTGTGTTTCCCACATGCAAGAGGTTTGAGGGTGAAGGCTGGAGCAGCATGGGGTGCAGTGTCACTCGGGGGTGGTCATCTGTTACTGTCCCTCAGGAGCACACTGTCTTTCCCCAGCGGTGTCACGTCAGGGGTCGGATCCATAGCTGGTGACAATCAGTATAGCTCTATTGACGTCAATGGAACTACGGACATTTGCCTCAGCTGATGATCTGGGCCATTGCACGCTTACTAGGCAAGACTTATCCTAGGACGGGGAGCTCCGTGGAGCAAGGACTAGCTTTTTAAAGCCAATGTGTACAGCACCTGGCACTGTGGGGCTCTGATCCTGGATTGGTTGCCCCTAGGGGTTACTGTAAAGCAAACAAATAAATAATAATAGACTAAAGACAGCCCAGGGATTGCAACGATCCTGCTGCACCCAGTAAAACAATGAAGGCTGATCCTTACCCAGAGAAATCAGATTTGCATAATTCTCCCTCATCACCTCCTGGTACAGCTCCTTCTGCCAGTCTGCCAGCATCTCCCACTCCTCCCGGGAGAAATAGATGGCGACATCATCGAACGTCACTGGGACCTGCAATAACAAGCACCATACCCTCAGCACCTGCTGCTTCAGTCACCACTTGTCCCTGGCAGTTGTGGCATTCCAGCCCAGCCTTCCAACCTCTCTAGGCCCCTTCATAGCCTCCCATGTCCTCCCTGGCGTTGAAAAGGCTTCCCACTGCAGTGCCATTGGTGCATGCAATTCGTGGGCCGGGCCCCTCTTTTTCCAGATCATGAAACACACAGTAACTAAACCCCAGCCTAAAATCAAGCCCAGCAAAACCCTCCTGGGTATCTCTCTCCAGCTCCACCCGGCGTTGTTACTCATTCCCCTTCATTTTCATTTATAACCCCACCCCACCGCGCCCCCAGGTTCCAAGCCATACCCCGGTGGCGGTGTCCAGCCAGTGCCAATTAGCGGTAAAATTAAGATTTCGTGACGCCCTGCACTTAGCGTCTAATTCCATTGCTGCTATGGATCTCCCGACAGCCACTACTTGTGTGAGTCCATCAGAATAAAAGCAATTACATTCGGCTGGCGCGGCTGGTTCTTGTTGCTCATGGTTCCGCCAACCTCCAGTTGCTTACAGGGCTTTTAACTCTTAACATTCCTTCCGGTGATGAAAAGTAGTGTAATCTAGTGGGAGAGAACTGGACTGAGACGAAGGAGATTTGGGTTCTATTCCTGGCAGCACGGTGCGTGACCTTGGGCAAAACACCTCCTGTCTGTTTCCCCTCCCACCCATTGTCTACTTAGACTATAACCTCCGGTGGAGGGGACCATCTCTTGCTACCCGTCTGTACAGCACCTGGCATAATGAGGCCCGGATAGGGTGTCCCGGTGTCCTGATTTTATAGGGACAGTCCCGATTTTTGGGTCTTTTCCTTATATAGGCTCCTATTACCCCCCACCCCATCCTGATTTTTCACATTTGCTGTCTGGTCACCCTAGGTCCGGATCTCGACTGCAGCCTCTAGGCTACCATCGATATCTATCCATATACTGACAGACATTGCTAGAGATTAAAGTGTGACAAACCATACAGCGATCGCTAGGATTTCTCACTTTTTCCACGTGCCACGATCTACCTTCTTCCTGTCTGCTCAGCCTGCAGGGTCATTAGCGAATTCCTTTGAAGCTTTACAATGCCTGTTATCTGGAGGAGCTGCTTTGTATGTATTCTGGCTCTTTGCATGTATCCCATCTCCTGCTGTCCATCCACAGCTCCAGCCTACGCGACCACACCTCCTCTTTGGTCATTTTCTTACCAATGACCAGATTTAAGCAGCACGTTATTAGGCGAGCCATTGTCGAGCCCTCAATGATTTCATCCCCTGCATTCACTCCCAGCCTTACCTTTTCCTACAGCATTTTTTTGTTACCCCAAATCACCACAATTTTCAAAGTCGTCCTTATTCCTCTTAGCTCCTGTGATGGGGTGGCCTACTCAGATGGGTCCAGGCCATTTCGAAGTGCAGGATGGCTTGGAGGTCCCCTCTCCGCTTGGCACAAGAGGTGCTGGGAGACAACTAGACCCAGGCAACATATTTTTGGCAAACAGTGAATTTGCTGGAAAAGGCATTTTTCCGGGCACGAAAACGACTTATGAATGTGGGTCAAAATCAATGAATAGTTTTGGACAAAAAAACAAAATGAACATTTCAGAAATGGCAAAAACATTTTGAAGCATTTGGCGAGTTTGTTCTGAAATGACTTTTTCCAGACCAAATGTTGTTTTCAATCGACATTTGAGATCTTTAGTTGGACCCAGATGAAATGTTGTGTTTGCTCATTCTGCTGAGAACGTTTTTTTAAAATTCAGTTTTGGTGTGAAGCCAACCGGAGTTTATTCTGGCTGTTCCAGTTTGGCCCCTGACTCAAACCCAGTTATTAACTCAACTCCAGAGACAACCCCTGGGCAGCTGCCACAAGGTCGCCCTGACTTTCTCCTGCCCTTATCTTTCGCTTTCACAGACTGATTAGTCCCGTTTGGCTGCCTCCCTTTTTCTGTTTCCAGCCATTTCAGTTCACATGGACCCAGGGAATTATAATTCCCCCAGTTGCACTGACACCTACTCACCAGTCTCTCCCCAGTGTCTTGCAGATTCATCTGATATCCTCTCTTGTACTGAGTATGCACCAGTCTTCTGCCCCAGTGCATACCCCATGCAAAACTCATACCACGTCCTAATGCAATATGCTTATGAAGTGTGCTGCCTCTCCTACTAGTGGCAGGTTTGCATAGAGGATAATAGCCTGCTACTGCTACCATCTAATAGTGCTGCCCCTTCGGCTCAAGTAGTGGCCTCTCCAATTTTAGTTGTGAAGCACCTAGGTTCAAATCCTGTTGGTAGCGTTAGAACTGTTCCATTATTTGTCCCCTAAGAAGTTTTTCACATCAACGAACATATGCACCAACACACACACACAACACATACCCCCCCCCAATTAAATAAATCAAGCTCTTTTCCCCCCATCGGCTAGGAAGGAAGACATTGTTACTGTCACTTCTTTAGTTAAAGAGCTCGGGCGATGGCTCAGACGCTGTGGCCACAGGAGCCAGCCAGGCTGCGTGTGCATCAGGGTATCGCGCTCCGGGCTCTCCGGACACGTCTGCGCGCATCCCTGGTGCACCTGGTGCAGAGGGTAACGGCCCCGGCGGGCTGCGGGCGCTGCGCATGCCCCCCACCCCCCCCCCATAGCCGCACAAGGGAAGTTGATTGTGGAATATCCTACCTGAGCCAAAGCCCCTCCCGGCATTGTGCCGGCGGCCGGGCCGCAGGCGGGGAAGGCTGGGCTGGAAGCGGCCAGGGCTCCTCGCGGCGCGCCCCGGCTCCAGCTGGGGGGTCCCCCCGTCCTGCTGCGCTCGCGGCTCAGCTCCCTGGGGCAGCCGCGGCCGGGCTCAGACGCGCTCCGGCTGGAACTGGAGCTGGGGAGGGGCCGGGGGCGGAGGGAGACAAAGGCTGGCGAGCGGGGAGGGGACGGAGCCGCGCGGAACCCGAGATGTCTCCGGATCTGCCCGCACGAGTGTGGACACAAAGCGGCGCGGCGGGGCGCGCTCCGGGCATGCGGCCATGGCACCGAGCCCGGGTCACGGCAATGCCTCTGGGCCGGATAATCCACCCCCAGAGCACCAGGCGGCGCGAGCAGCGCTAACCCGGATCACCAGGCGGCCCGTAGCCGCGCTAGACCGGATCACTAGGGATCCGGATCTTCCGTGACAAACCCCCCCAAAGTCACCCATAAAAATCCACGTTTTTCCAGGTTTAAAGTGAACTTGAGTTTCCCCAGCCACTAATGTCTAGACACCAGTATCCCTGCTGAACATGTGTCCTGCTGTACCGGCAGGGCTGCGGGGGGGGGGGGGGGGAGTGGGGCAATTTGCCCCGGGCCCCGCAGGGGCCCCACGAGAGTTTTTTGGGGCCCCTGGAGCTAGGTCCTTCACTCGCTCCGCGGGCCCCGGAAAACTCATGGGGCCCGGGCCCCCGGAGCTTCTTCTGCTCTGGGACCCACCGCCAAAGTGCCCCAAAGACCCACAGCGGGGAGTCCTTCTGCCCTGGGACCTGCCGGCCAAGACCACAGGCCCCCTGAATCCTCTGGGCGGCCCTGTGTACAGGAGAACCCCACTGATGAGAGTCTCCATTATCCAGCTCCTGTATGACCCGAACCACCAGCCGCCTTAGGCTGATGGTGACTGGGGCTGGAGCAGTCAGCCCCAACCCCCCCCCCCCCCTCAAAAGGTAAAGGATTGAAAGGTCATTGCCAGTTCTCCTGATTATCCCAAGTTTGGGTTCTCCATCCGGGCCCAGTCCAAGTGGATAAACAGGGCTCTGCTGTACATTCAAAGTGCTTTCAAAACTCACCCCCAGAAGAGGGAGGTGCATTCAGTCGGCGACACTGGTGCTGTTAGGAACAAATAGTGACTCGTTAACACCAGCGTTTCTTTTTTTACACAATGTAAAAACTAAAGATTCTCTGTAAAAATGCAAATTCTGCATTTTTCCCGTGGCAAACAGATTTCCAGGCCCCCCAACGATCACCCAGTTTACCCTCTTCTGGAGTAGCCTGGATCTTCAGCCTGCGGCACCAGGACAGCGATGAAGCTGGGCTCCTGCCAACAGACTTCTGGGTCCCACACTACTGTCAGGTAAAGCCTACAGTGTTCCCAGTCCCTGCCACCCCTCCAAGCCAGGCCTCTCTGTCCTGGTGGGACCAAGGTCTGGGGCTCTCAAGCTCAGTAGGTGGCATCAGCCCCAAAGCCCTGTATGTACATGATGGGAAGTCACGCCACCCCAGCTGCAGCAGGAAGCAGTCCCTGGGCCCAGAAATGTTGTGTGTGGAGCTCAGTCTCATGTTGTTGGGGGCTCCATTAGAGAGAGGTGGATCCTGAGCATGGGGCTGGGAGCTAAGCCGGCTCCTGATCCTGGCTCTGCAACACAACACTTTGCGGCCTTGGGCACATCACTTAAGCTCTGTGTGCCTCACTTCCTCCCCCTGAGAAATGGAGCGAATTCCGCCTGCCTCTCACCTCAGGGGGATGCCAGGAGGGATTAACTATGGCTTGTGAAGCCCTGTATAAGGGAGGCAGCTTGGGGGGCATAGAGCCAACCTAATGATTCTTACATGCCCTCATCTTAGCAGAGAACATAGCCAAGAAAACGGGGTGGCACAGGCATCCCTGTGTTATGCTGATCCCCGGCTACCGGACTGGCCCCTTGGGGCCATGACTAGCTGAACACAGACAGCCCCAGGAGCAAGCATCCAAAGCCCAGTTCAGGATCTGGGTCATTAATAGTTAAGATTTAAAGGGCCTGGGGCTGTGGTAGCGGTGGCTGGAAGCCCCGGGCCCTTTAAATCACCGCCAGAGCTACCAGCTGCAGAGGTGGCAGGAGCTCCAGGGCTCAGGGGCCATTTAAAGGGCCTGGGGCTCCGGCCACCACTTCTGCAGCGGATCCCCGCACCCTTTAAATTGCCCCTGGAGCCCCGCTGCCGGAGCCCCTGGGGTAGCAGCGGTGGCCTGGTGCTCCCGCGGTGATTTAAAGGGCCGGGGCTCCCGGCCGCCACTACAACAGCAGAGCCCCGGGCCCTTTAAATCACCACCCGAACCCCGCAGCTTCTGGCCACCTCCACTACCTGAGGGCTCCGGCAGCTCTGGTGGCAATTTAAATCACTGGGAGCCCCAGGCCCTTTAAATCGCCAGCCTGGGGAAGCCGGTCTGGTACGCCGTGCCGGCTTTTGTCGGTATGCTGTACCGGACCAGACCGGCTTCCTTTCAGTTCCTGCTCTGGTGTCCCATTGACCAGATGTCCTGTCCTCCATTTAAAACCGGCATGGGGCCAGACTTTGCCCCTTTGCTCCTGGGTTTGAGTATATCCACCTTGCTGTGATATTACTCCAGAAGCCTCTACAGCATGCCTTGAGCAGCTGCTTGGAACCGTGCTGAGACCCTGAATCTTATCCAGGGGCGGCTCTAGCCATTTCGCCGCCCCAAGCACAGCGGCACGCAGCAGGGGGTGCTCTGCCAGTCGCCGGTCCCGCGGCTCCAGTGGACCTCCCGCAGGCGTGTCTGCGGATGCTCCACCGAAGCCGCAGGACCAGCGGACCCTCCACAGGCACGCCTGCGGGAGGTCCACCAGAGCCGCCTGCCGCCCTCCCGGCGACCGGCAGAGCGCCCCTGCGGCATGCCACCCCAAGCACGCGCTTGGCGTGCTGGGGCCTGGAGCCGCCCCTGATCTCATCACATCTGTGGAGAGGCATCGGTACAGGAAGCTCTGGTGGCCAGCCAACCAGAACAGAGATCTTTTCGTGGCCATGGCTAAGCAGATGACTGTGAGGGGCCAGAACCAGGACACCAATCAGTGTCGGATAAAGGGCAAACAGCTCAGTCGGACCAGGGATACTGGTAGTAGCAATGTGACCTGTCAATTTTTTGTGGAGATGGACAAGATTTTTATAGAATCATAGAAATGCTGGGCTGGAAGGCACCTCGAGAAGTCATCAAGTCCAGCCCCCTGCGCAGAGGCAGGACCAAAAAAACTTCTAGACCATCCCTGACAGGGGTTTGTCCAACCTGTTCTTAAAAACCTCCAGTGACAGGGACTCCACAGCCTCCTTTGGAAGCCTGTTCCAGAGCTTCACTACCCTGAGAATTAGGTTTTCCTGATGTCTAATCTAAATCTCCCTTGCTGCAGATTAAGCTTCTTGTCCTACCTTCAGTGAACATGGAGAACAATTGAGCTCTGCCCTCTTTATAGCAGCCCTTCCCACGTTTGAAGACACTTATCAAGTCCCTCCTCCGTCTTCGTTTCTCAAGACTAAAGATGCCCCATTTTTCAACCTTTCCTCATAGATCAAGTTTGCTAAAACTTTTATCATGTTTGTTGTTCTGCTCTGGACTCTCTCCAATTTGTCCACATCTTCCCTAAAGTGTGACACCCAGAAATGGACACAGTGCTCCAGCTGCGGCCTCACCGTGCCAAGCAGAGTGGGACAGTGACCTCCCGTGTGTTACCCATGACACTCCTGTTAATACCCAGAACAATCTTAGCCTGTTTGGCAGCTGCATCACATTGTTGACGCATGTTCAGTTTCTGACCCACTATAACCACAGCACTGCCACCTAGTCAGTTTCCCCCATGTTGTAGTTGTGCATTTGATTTTTCCTTCCTAAGTGAAGTACTTTGCACTTGTCTTTATTAAATTTCATCTTGTTGAATTTAGACCAATTCTCCAATTTGTCAAGGTCACTTTGAATTCTAATCCTGTCCTGCAAAGTGCTTGTAACCCCTCCCAGTTTGGTGCCATCTGCGAATTTCATAAGCATATTCCCCACTCCATTGTCCAAGTCACTAATGAAAATATTGACTAGTACCAGAGCCAGGACAGACCCCTACAGACCCCACTAGATACATCCGCTCAGTTTGACAGTGACCCATTGGTAACAATTCTATGAGTACGGTCTTTCAACCGGTTGTGCACAATTTTGCACAATGGTACTAGCACCCAACCCAGGAAGGCTGTGGACCCTGCTTCCCGCTCCCTCCCGGCCCCCTGAGGATGCCCAGCAAAACTCATCAGAGGATGAGAACGAGGAGGCCAGAAAAGCCAGGATCACTTTGGGACTCAGGACTCTGACACCAGCCACAGAGAAAGTGAGCCCAATTCCTGCCATGAGACTGATTCCTGCCAAGCCCGATTCCTGGACAGAAACCCAACCCCTCCAGGCAGGCCTGAGTTCCTCATCTGTACAACAATTCTAGTAGCACATCCCGACCTTCCCGGGGACTGTGAGGATAAATACATTACAGAGCGTGAGGTGTTCAGTGTTGGGGGCCAGGTGAGTACCTGGGGAGAGCATGTGATTCAGAAGTGTCAGCCCCGGAGCCCTCAGCAGTGGGAGAGGCTAGTGTGTGAGATTATCTAGCAACAGAAGAACACACTGTGCAGTCTTCAGACATGACGTCTGTCTGAAGGGGGCAGGGAGGAGGGTGTTGGTGGTGAAATCCAGAGCTGGGAGTCAGGAGAGCTTGGTTTCATTCCTAGCTCTGTAACTGACTCACTGTGTGACCTTGGGTAGGCCAGACCTTTCGAACCTGAGTGCTGAATGGTATGGAACTAGCCCCGGGTCGGCACCTTTCAGCAGTGCTGTGCCGAGTCTTCAGCTATTCACTCGGATTTAAGGTTTCACGGGCCAGTGATACATTTTAACGTTTTTAGAAGGTCTCTATTAGTCTGTAACATATAACTAAACTATTGTTGTGTGTAAAGTAAATAAGGTTTTTAAAATGGTTAAGAAGCTTCATTTAAAGTTAATTTAAAATGCAGAACCCTCTCCCCCCCCCCCCCCCGGACCGGTGGCCAGGGCCAGGGCAGTGTGAGTGCCACTGAAAATCAGCTCGTGTGCCGCCTTTGGCACCTGTGCCATAGGTTGCCTACCCCTGCACTAGATTGTATTTTATTGATTTCAGGGGGAGTTGCTGAGTACTGGGCCTGTCTGCAAATGAGGCTACTTATGAAGTGCTTTAATATGGATACAGGGGTCTGCTTTAGCTACCCACGTTGGAATATTTTGGCCTTAGTCGCTTGGTGCCTCATTTTCCCTTTCCTGTAAAATGTTATGCTACATCCTCTGCTATATCATACCTCTTCCTCTACTGGAGCTAGCGTGCGAAAAATAGCCACGTGGCTGCTGCTGCACAGGCGGCAGCTCCGACCAGCCACCGGTGTCCAAGACCCCCCGGGTCTGAGCTTGGGTGGCCGCCATCCATGCCGCCAAGTCCACACTGCTCTTTGTAGCCACTCTGTTGAGCGGCGCTAGCATGAGTCTGTCTCCCCGGGCCGGGAGGCACGCTCCCAGCTGCAGTGTAGCCATACCCATAATTCGTTAGCTGCTTCCCAGCCTGAGGGGGTGGGACTAGAGGGGTCCTCTGTGCTTTAATGGACACCTGGGCCTTTTACAAGAACTGAGAGAGCTCAGGCTGGGAGAGGAGTCACAGGAAGTGGGCTGGCTGCCCAGCCCCTGCTGGAGAAGGCCTGGAGCCAGCGTCTGCAGACAGGATGCCAGTGGAGCTAGCCTGGGGGCTGAGAGCTCTCTACTGGAGCAGGGCGAAGACTCAAAGGTAGCCCAGAAAGGGATTAAGAACAGGGCCCAGAGGGCGGACTGAAGAAAAGCCCATGAGGGGCAGAAGAACCCTTTGTTTGCTGGGACTTTTCAGTTGGACTTGTTTGTTTGTGGCTTGGCCAGAAGGCTAAGCCACATCTCCAGCACTGACCCAGTGAGTGGCGTTTGAGGGCCTGAGGAAGATGGCAACTGAGGCACGTTGCCCCTGAGCGGCCATTGGCCACAAGGGGGTGCACAGGAGGTGGCCTCACCCTGTTACAGAGCAGGAGACATTCCAAGCAGTTTGTCTCCCAGGACAACGTAATTTCCCCATGACACTTGTGTCCTCGTGCCATAATAAAACACGGCACAATGTCCTGCTTGGATGGAGAAATGCAACGAGGCAACTGCCCTGCGACCTCAGGGGACCAACCGACCCATTTTAAGGTAGATGGTAACATGCATTTTACCTGAACAAAGGATCCCCCTTAAACGCAGACTGCCGAGGGACCCAGTTAGCTACTGGCGGGGTTTTGTGATGTGGACGTGGTAACTGGACTGCAGCTTAACTCACATAGGCCACTGCTCAGCGACACATCTGTCTGCTCCCCTGAGGGCGCCTCTCCGCCTGTCCCTCCTGCCTCGGACAGGGTGATCAGCTCCCCCACCACAAAGCACCTCGCTTTTCCCAGTGGGGGCCTGAGATGGGCCTTAAATTAGTCCCCCTCGCCACAGAGTCCTGCCCCCTGCTCCTCCTCTTCTCCCCGAGGCCCCACCCCTGGCCAGGCCAGAAGATGGAGACAAGCCATGGTAAGGAGCCCCGGACCCTCCATCGGCCCTGGGCAATGTGCCCGGGGGGGTGGGGACATGGCCAGGGGCTGCTCTCGGGTATCCTGGCCCTGCACGCAAGGCAGGTGGAGGATCCAGAGCTCCCCACGGCTGCCTGGGCTCCCTGAGCGGCTCTTACCATGACCCGGCCCTGGCTTCCAGCCTAGCCAGGGGGAAGATCCTTGGGGAAAAGAGGAGCAGGAAGCAGGGCCACACTTCCGGCACTGGTGCCCCCCCCCCCCCCGGTCTTCTACACAGGATCTAAAGCTCCTGTCACATTTCTCACTGCTTGCATCCGAAGAAGTGGGTGTTCACCCACGAAAGCTCATGCTACAAAACATCTGTTAGTCTATAAGGTGCCACAGGATTCTTTGCTGCTTCTACAGAACCAGACTAACATGGCTACCCCTCTGATACTTCACATTTCTCAGACATCCCTAAAATTGCTTTTAAGCATGAAACGCCGCTCCTCCGGTTAAATTAAATACAGCTCTCATAGATTGTTTCAGAAGGTGGAGGATGTACCCCGGGAGCACTATTTTAGATTTGATTCTGACTCACAGGGAGGAACCGGTTGAGAATCTGAAGGTGGAAGGCAGCTTGGGTGAAAATGACCACGGACAGAGGTCATTATTCTCAAGGCAGGAAGGGAGTGAGAGCAGCAGAACAGAGGCAATGGCTTCAGAAAAGCAGACTTCACTAAAGGCAGGGAATGTGTGGGTAAGGAGGTCCCACAGGAAGAAAATCTAAGGGAAAAAGGAGTTCAGGAGAGTTGGCAGTTTGTAAAAGAGACAATATTAAAGGCACAATGGCAAACTATCCTGATGTGAAGGAAAGATAGGTAGAATAATACGAGGCCAATATGGCTACCTCAGGAGATCTTTAATGACCTGAAAATCAAGCAGTAAAAAGAGGAAACGTGGACAAATTGCTAAGAATGACTACAAAAGGACAGCACAAGCGTGCTGGGACAAAATCAGAACAGGTAAGGCACAAAATGAGTCACAGCTAGCAAGGGACATAAAAGGCAGGACAAAGAGGTTCTATAAATACATTAGAAGCAAGACAAGGACAAAGAAATGTACAAGTCCATTACTTAATAGGGAAGGAGAGCTAATGACACAGAAGGAAATTTTATCAGATGGCACAGAAGGCTGAAGTGTTTGATACCTTTTTTGCTTCAATCATCACTAAAAAGGTTAATTGTGACCAGATTAAATAATTAATATTAATATTCAGGGGGAAGGAAACCAGGCCAGAGTAGGAAAAAACAGGTTAAAGACTATTTAAATAAGTGAGATGTATTCAAGGTGGCAGAGCTTGATTCAATGCACACTAGGGTACTTAAGGAGCTAGGTGAAGCCGTCTCTGAACCACTGGTGATTGTCTCTGAGAGCTCCTGGGATGGGTGAGGTTCAGAGGACTGGAGAAGGGCAAACAGAGAACCTATCTTTAAAGAGGGGGGAAAGGAGGATCAGGGGAATTATAGACAGTCAGCCTTACTTTGATCTCTGGCAAGATACTGGAACAAATGATTCAAAAATTTGTAAGCACCTAGAGGATAATAAGGTGAGATCCAATCTAATTTTTTCTTGGTTCATCTTCCTTCCATCAGTTCTAGGTTCTCCTCCCTAACCCATTCCTGTGCTTCCTTAATATGGATGCATTCTAAGGGCCAGATCCTCAACTGGTGTAAATTGTCAGAGTCCTATTGAATGCAGTGGAGCTACACTGGTTTTCAGCGGCTGAGGATCTGCCTCCAGATATTGACAACGGAACCTCTGTGTGTTTTCTCTGCAGCTGCTACGGTTGCAGCCTTCAGGGCCTCCCTCTACTCACCCATGGAATGTCTGCGCCAGATAAGAAGGAGAATGAAGAAGGCTCAGGATGACAAGTTGCAGGAGATCCAGCAAGCCAGTGCTGCATGAGAGAACAAGCACAGGGCCTGACCCCTGGGGCCCTCCGCTTGATACTGGCTGCCAACTAGACATGGAGCCGTTGATCACTACCTGTTGAGCCTGACAATCTAGCCAGCTTTCTAGCCACCTTAGAGTCCATTCATGCAATCCATGCTTTTTTTAACTTGGTGGAAAGAATATTGTGGGAGACCGTATCAAAAGCTTTGCTAAAGTAAAGATATAACACATCCGCTGCTTTCCCCATATCCACAGAGCCAGTTATCTCATCATAGAAGGCAATCAGGTTGGTCAGGCATGACTTGCCCTTGGTGAATCCAAGTTGACTGTTCCTGATGCATAGATACTCGCATGCAGTGCACAGCAAGGATCCTTAGCTACCTCCAGAGTCAGGACTTTGGCACGTTCCAAGAGATCCCTCTGCCTTTGCCCAGGATCCATGGAGATACGTGGCCTCTCTTCCATGTGAGCGTCCTCCAGAACA